>NC_133652.1:129029408-129379765 GCF_009905375.1 Apium graveolens | reverse complement strand
GGTCCTCATCCATAACACTTGAGAACAGCAACTTCCAACAGCAATGTATTCAGCCTCAGCTGTAGAAGTAGAGACTGAATTTTGCTTTTTGCTAAACCATGATACAAGCTTGTTCCCAGGAATTGGCAGGAGCCTGTTGTACTTTTCCTATCTATTTTGCAACCTGCATAGTCTGCATCTGAATAACCAATTAGATCAAAGCCAGATTCTGTAGGATACCAAATACCTAAATTTGGTGTACCTTGAGATATCTGAAAATCCTTTGATAGCAATAAGTGAGCTCCCTAAGGATCAGCTTGGAATCTAGCATATAGACATGTAGCAAACATTATATCTGGTCTGCTAGCAGTTAAATATAAAAGTGAACCAACCATGCCTCTATAACTTGTAATATCCACAGACCTTTCAGTCTTATTTAATTCAAGTTTGGTGGCAGTGGCCATGGGAGTTTTTGCAGATGAACATTCCATTAAGTCAAACTTCTTTAAAAGATCATAAATATATTTAGTTTGACTAATGAAAATTCCATCACTAACTTGTTTAACTTGTAAACCAAGAAAATAGGTTAGTTCTCCCATTAGGCTCATTTCATAATTACTTTGCATTAGCTTAGCAAACTTTTTGCAAAGTTTATCATCTATAGAGCCAAATATTATGTCATCTACATAAATTTGAACAAGTATACTAGAGCCATTAACATCCCTAAAGAAGAGAGTTTTATCAACAGTACCTCTAGTGAAGTGATTCTCCAAAAGAAATTTTGATAAGGTTTCATACCAGGCTCTAGGTGCTTGCTTCAGTCCATAGAGTGCTTTCAACAGATAATACACATAGTCTGGAAAATTTGGATCTTCAAATCCTGGAGGTTGACTTACATAGACTTCTTCCTCTAATTTCCCATTTAGAAATGCACTCTTGACATCCATTTGATAGACTTTGAAATTGGCATGGGCTGCATGGGCTAGAAATATTCTGATGGCTTCAAGTCTTGCAACAGGAGCATATGTTTCATCAAAATCTATTCCCTCTTGCTGAGAATAGCCTTTAGCAACCAGTCTGGCTTTATTCCTTATAATAATGCCATTTTCATCCATCTTGTTTCTGAATACCCACTTTGTGTCAATAGGACTCTTGTTCTTTGGTTTGGGTACCAGCTTCCATACTTGGTTTCTCTCAAATTGGTTCAGCTCTTCCTGCATAGCTAATATCCAATCTGGATCCAATAGAGCTTCTTCCACTTTCTTAGGTTCCTCCTGAGACAGAAAACTACTATACAGACATTCATCTTGAGTGGCTTTTCTTGTTTGCACTTTAGATGATGCATCACCAATGATCAGTTCAAAGGGATGATTCTTGGTCCATTTCCTTTGTGGTGGAAGATGTGCTCTAGATGAGGTGGCCTCAGTATTGTCATGATGTGAGACAGAGTGTTGACTGGTTGAAACTCCCCCTGAGTTGTTGGTCCTTTGCAGGGAACTTGGAGTTCTATCAACTGATGATGTAAATCGATTATCCGTTGATGAACTATGATCAACGGATGCTTCATTTTGTACTTCAACGGATGATGCACTATGTCTGTCAACGGATACTGCATTGCCTCTATCAACGGATGCAGTATTTTGTGCATTATCCAAGGGCATGTTTTGAATCCCTTTTGAAGTGTCATCTCCATCAGTCTCCTCTTCACTATCATCACAATATATCTCAATGTTGTCAAATTTGAGTTTCTCATTATGTCCCTCATCTGTTAGTCCATCAATCTTTTTATCATCAAACACAACATGCACAGATTCCATAACAATGTTGGTTCTTAGATTGTAGACCCTATAAGATTTTCCAGCTGAGTAACCAACAAATATCCCTTCATCAGCCTTTGCATCAAACTTCCCTTTATGGTCAGATTGATTCCTCAGTATAAAGCATTTACATCCAAAGACATGAAGAAAGTTTAGAGTTGGTTTTCTTCTCTTGAACAACTGATAAGGAGTCATGCCTTTAGCTTGATTGATCAAAGAAATATTCTGAGTGAAGCAGGCACAATTAACAGCTTCAGCCCAGAAATATGTTGGTAACTTTGATTCTTCAAGCATTGTTCTGGCAGCTTCAATTAAAGATCTGTTCTTTCTTTCAACAACCCCATTTTGCTGAGGTGTTCTTGGAGCTGAGAACTCATGCATGATTCCATTTTCTTCACAGAACAGCCTTAATGTCGAATTCTTGAACTCAGTTCCATTGTCACTCCTGATATTTCTAACCTTCAAGTCAGGATGATTGTTGACTTGCCTGATGTGATTGATAATGATTTCACTTGCTTCATCCTTTGATCCAAGAAAATAGACCCATGAGAACTTTGAGAAATCATCTACAATCACTAAGCAATATCTTTTTCTTGCAATAGACAATACATTGACTGGTCCAAACAAATCCATATGTAGCAGCTGTAATGGTTCATCAATTGTTGTTTCAAGCTTCTTTTTGAATGATGCTTTCCTTTGTTTGCCTTTCTGACAAGCATCACACAAACCATCCCTTGAGAATTCAACTAGAGGGATTCCTCTAACTAAGTCCTTTTTGACTAGATCATTCATTGTCTTGAAATTCAAGTGAGATAGCTTCTTGTGCCATAGCCAACTTTCAACTGTGCTTGCTTTGCTGAAGAGACAAGTAATGGATTCTGCATCTGTAGAGTTGAAGTCAGCTATGTACACATTTCCTTTTCTAACTCCAGTTAGAACCACTTTGTTGTCTTTCTTACTAGTGACAACACAGGCTTCAGAATTGAAGGAAACTGTATTCCCTCTATCACATAGTTGACTGATGCTCAGTAAATTGTGCTTGAGACCATCAACTAATGCAACTTCATTAATGATGACATTCCTTGTTGAAATCAAGCCATATCCCATAGTAAACCCTTTGCTGTCATCTCCAAAGGTTATGCTAGGGCCAGCTCTCTCCTTGAACTCTGTGAGCAGGGAGAAATCTCCTGTCATGTGTCTTGAACAACCACTGTCCAAGTACCATAGATTTCTTCCATTTCCCTGCACACCATAAAATCAATCAATTTGATTTTGGTACCCAAGTTTCCTTGGGTCCATTCTTGTTAGCCTTTTTCCTAGACTTCATTCCTCCTGCATCTTTAGACTTAGGTAAGTTTGAGTCAACCTTGGTCTTAGATGTAGTTGGTTGAGGTGTAGGGTTAGTCACAGAATCATTTAGCACATTTGTAAAATTATTAGGCATTGATTGTGCAAACATGTTATTCCACATGGGCATATTGTATGGCATTTGAGGCATACTAAATGCAGCAAGATAAGGATTGTTAAAATATGGCATGTTTACAAAATGTGCATAAGGATTTTGTTGAGACATAACAGGCATAGCATGCAGAGGTGATGCAGACATATTAGGCATAGAAGAGGGTACAGTTATGGGAGTCTTCTTAATGGATTTACAATTAGCAGATAGATGATTAACACTACTACAATGCACACAGCTTTTTCTAGGAGCATACCTATCAGGTGTGTAATTGTTGTGTTTATTAACTCCTACCTTCCCATTTCTGTTGGATTTTCTTTTAGATTCCTTTTTATCCTCAACCATCTTGAGCCTATTATTTAACTGTTCTAAGGTCATGTGCCCTACATTCACCTTACTGACATCTTTGGATGTGCTTGCTTCTTCTTTGACAAAGTTCTTTGAAGTTGAACCAAACTTTTTGTTGAGTTTCTTTAGATTCTCTCTTTTAGAAACATCTGCCTGTTTTGATTGAGGAACCTTCAACGGATGCTCCTTTTCTTCCTTCAACGGATAACTTTCATCATCCGTTGATTCCACATCCGTTGACAGCCCATCAATTAATTCCAGTTTCTTTTTATTTTTATCCCAGGCAGTTTCACAGAATGATTCAATTCCTTGGACCTTAGCAATTTGAGCACTTACATCCCTAGATGTCTTCCAGGCTTTAATCACCTCTTGCTCTTTCTCTAATTGATTGGAAAGTATTTCTACTTTCTTAACAGATTCAGCTAGTTCATTTTCAACAGATATACAATGCAACTTTGTTTTCTCTAGGTCAATCATCTTATCTTCTAACAAAGCATTTCTATTACTTAAAAACAGATTGTTCTCTCTAATCCTACTATTTTCTTTAGCAAGAGATTTAAGAGACACACGCAAATGATACAATTCAGTAGACATGTCATTAAAAGCATCATTGCACTCTTCTTTAGTAAGCTGTGTTAAGTCAGTAGTGATTACCTGATTGCTTGATGAACTAACTTCATTTTCTTCAGAATCAGCCATGAGAGCAAGGTTGACATACTCCACATCTTCATCCTCTTCATCTCCATTAGCTGCCCAGTCCCTTTCTTGAGTAATGAAAGCCCTCTCCTTTTGCTTGAGTAGATCAAAATATTTCTTTTTGTAATCTACTTGCTCAAATTTCTTCTTTTCAGAAGTTGGCTTTCTGCACTCACCTGCAAAGTGTCCACTTATACCACAATTGAAACACTTGAACTTGGATTTGTCCACAGTGTTTTTGTGAGGTTTAGTGGCTCTAGTGTTTTTCTTGAATTTCATCTTTGCAAATCTTCTGGACAGAAATGCAAGATGCTCATCAATACCATCTGAGTCATCTTGGCTGGAGTTGTCTTCATTTTCAGCAACTTGCTCTTTCCCTTTGCTTGATTCCTGATTTCTTATACCATCTTTGGAGTTTGATGTAGATCTCGCAGTTTCTTGTCTGCATTTCCTCTCATCTTCAGCTACCAATGCAACTGAACTTCCTTTCTTTCTCCCCTTCTCCAATACCTCATCCTGTTCCAGCTCTAGTTCATAAGTCTTCAAGATTCCATACAATCTTTCAAGAGTGAAGTCCTTATAATCTTGAGAGTTTCTTAAGGAGACGGTCATGGGTTTCCATTCCTTTGGCAAGGATCTTAAAAATTTAAGATTTGAATCCTTCACCTGGTACACTCTTCCATACAGCTTCAGTCCATTCAACAGCTTTTGGAACCTATTGAATGTTTCATTTAAAGATTCATTTTCTTCAAAATGAAAGTATTCATATTGTTGAATGAGAAGCTGCATTTTGTTTTCTTTTACTTGTTCTGTACCTTCACACAGTAGTTGAACTGTGTCCCAAACTTCTTTGGCAGTTGTGCAATTTATCACATTATCAAACATATCCATGTTAAGACCATTAAACAAAATGTTCATAGCCTTCTTATCCTTGTGGACTTCTTCTGTGTCTTCCATTGTCCATTCTGCTCTAGGTTTTGGAATGGATTGACCAACAACAACTGTGGCTGTAGCAACTGTTGCTACTTTGTGGGGAATGTGAGGACCATTCTCAATGCAGTTTACATAACCTTCATCTTGGGAGAGTAGATGAAGGTGCATTTTCACCTTCCAATGGTGATAACTGTCTTTGTCAAGAACTGGGATCTTTACTCCAATGTCCTTCTTACTCATCTTTGTTAGATTCCAAGATCTTTAAACTCTTTGTATGTCAAGAGCCTGCTCTGATACCAATTGTTATTCCTAGTGGACTAACAATGAGATTTACAGAAGGGGGTTGAATGTAAATCTCAAAACTTTTTCAAGTTTTGAGCAGTTTATGAAAGTTGTGTGTTCAAGAAGAACAAGTGTGTGAATTGCTTTAAGCTAATACAGACAGATATATATTCAAGCACAAATGTAAAGAACACAACAGACCTTAAAAACTTTTCTGGTGGATTTGTTGTTCCACCAGAGATGGTATTTTAGAAAATCTGTGATTAAACAATGTTGATCACAGCTGCATCCTAGTACAAACTAGATGAATTTTCTCTCAATATTTTTCTAAACAGCTCTGGAAAATCTCTCTTCTAATTACTAGCTTCTACTTGGTTTATATATTACCAAGTGTACAAGTGAAGAACAATATAAAATACAGTAATAAAATAAGATCTTCACTTGCTTCTTTTCCTGTTCACTCCAGTACTTTGTTGACTATTGCATCTTTGTACTAAAGAAGAACGGCTGCTTTTTCTGTTGTTCCTGAAATTCGGCTACCACATCTCAGTTGTCTCTATCAACCCATGTGCCTCTGTTTGTAGGTACAACTACCCCTTATCAACGGCTAATCATCAGAACATCCGTTGAAGCTTTCATCCGTTGATGCACTCATCCGTTGAAGGATGTTATCCGTTGAAGCTTTCATCCGTTGATGCACTCATCCGTTGAAGGATGTTATCCGTTGATGACTTTATCCGTTGAAGCTTTAGAGACATCCGTTGAAGCTTAGCTTCTCATCCGTTGAAGGTCTTTAAGTCATCCGTTGATACCACTTCACTTATACAAAATTACAAGGCATGAAGTATTTACAATTGGCCTTCCTATCTGCATATCATCTAGTAGTCAACATGACTCATAGTTTCTCTCAACTTCCAAGAATTACATTTTAAATACAGAGACTGAAATATGCTACAACACTAGACTTATTTCTAAGTAAAGCTACACCATCAACGGATAGCCAAAGTGGTCTTATCCGTTGAGGCTACAGACACTAAATTTCTACTTAAGTATTTTGTTAAACATATCATCAAACTAATGCACATACATTCCTAACAGAGGATGAGCATGTCGTGACGTTGGCTACAGTTCGTCAGGCACTGCAGCTGCCTAAGAACTGCGTTTATACAACTGTTGAGGAGCCAGTTCTTCAAAATATGATGGCCAGTCTAGGGTATGAAAAGACATTGGCAAAGCTGGGTCAATTGAAGAGATCCAACATAAGGAGGGAATGGAGTTTCTTCTTTGACTGCATTACAAAGACCTTCGCCAACAAATATTCTAATTTCAATGCAATCCCCATACTCAGTCAATAAATCGGGTATGCTCTCATTAATCAAAATGATTTTGATTATGCAAGTGCTGTTTTAGGCTTTATTGGGGATATGATGACAGAAGATAGGAATACTGTCTATTTTGTTAGATTCTGTCAGCTTATCTATAGTGTTTGTTGTTCTGATAAGCCCCAATTAGCTAGTGAATCACTTTCACCATTTAGACTAGCTAAAATATCTGTTAATGAATTATTATTTACTGATAATAAGAAGGTTGTGTTAAGACCCCTCCGAATTCCTTTATTTGTCAAACAGGCCTTAATAACCTATGATCCAGTTACATACACTGCACTATATCTTGATGTCCAACCATCTAAACCTCAACCATCAGCACCTACCACCACTACCCACACACCTCCAACTTCTCAACCACAACCAAAATCTACCATCAGGGCATATTTCAAACCATCAACTCAATCATCTCAACCTGAATCATCAGCACATACTATCAGATCTTCATCTTCCAGGCTAAAAAGGATAAAGTCTGTTCCTCAACCCCCACAAAAGAGAAGGAAGATGATTCTCAGAGATAAATCTGATAGTGTGAGGAAATAATTGAAGCACGGGTTCATGCATCAGAACCTGTGATAGTTAGAGCTGAGAATGTTACTTCTCAGAAAGAAACTGCAGCTCAAAGTTCTGATACTTTGAAGAAGAAATTTGTAAGATCTGAAGCTGCTAAAGTAACTCCTTCATTGGCAAGGAGATTGAAGAAAATGAAGGCTATGAGGTATTTGGCTAAGGCTCCATCAGAAGATACTGAAGAAGCTGAGGAGGGGGATCAGGAATCTCTGATCTCATAAGAACCGATTATCATTGAAGTCCTTCCAGCTCAAGCCAAAGACACTGCTACTGATACAGTTGTAACCCCTCATGTCTCTCCTATTAAAGCTACAGATGATGCTGAAGAACAACCTACAACTTCTGAAATAGATATTCATAATTTGAATATACCAAATGTTCTTTATCTGGAAGCTCCATCTACAGATGCTCAGCAAACTCCAACTCATTTTCCAATTTTAAATGCTGAGATACCATCTACATCAACCACAACAGCTCTGGAGATAAATTCTGATGTTCAGAATTTACACGAAGCTGTTCCTGAATCTCCAGCTGCTTCACATACTGTTGTGTTGTCAGAACATAATGAGTCTTCCTCAAGTTCTGAAGACAGTGTTTCTGCTGAGACTCCAGTTCCTATACTAGGAAAGGAAGAATTGGTGAAGAAATTTGTTGAAAAGGAAGCACCTATTCCTTGGGAGGATACTCACAGAGGTGTGGAGTGCACCAAGAAGTGGAATGACACTGATTTCATTCCAAGTTCTAACATTCTGACAGAGCATATTTCTAAACCTGATGAGTTGCTCACAAATGCTGATTCAAAGACACAACTCAAGATCACTGCTCTATCTACCAAACATCTTCAAGGTCTACATTCTTCTACTCATGAAAAGGTTGATACACTAAAGAAACATGCTGATAAGCTAGATCTACATCTTAAGCTTGGAAAGAATAGATATATCAAACCTACTTTTGAGAAAATTGAAGCCACTGAGAAGATTCAAGAGAAACAACAGGCCCAAATTGATGAGGTCCTGGCTAACCAAATTTCTCAAAAAGCTCAATTGGAAGAAATCCAATCTTCAGTTGAACTTCTTCTTTCTCTCTCACTTCCTGATGATGCCAAAACAGGGGAGAAGGTAGTTAAGTCCAAATGCACACCTACTGAAATACTGAAGAAAAAGGATGATAAAAGTGATGACCAGGGAAACTCTGATAAGAGTAAAGGTCAAGGAAAAGTTCAAGGAAAATCATCTACATAGAACAAGTCAAGTTCTGATGCTGTGAATGCTAAAAGTCTGAAGTCAAGTTCTGATAAACAAAGTCTGATGTCAAGTTCTGATATTTTGATTCAGTCAAGATCTAAAGACTCTCAGAAGTTTTTACAAACTCTGAAGCTAAAGGGGAAGCAGACTACTGTTTATTACAAAAATCCTTAAATCCAAACACCTGATGAGGAGATAGCTAGAAGATTATTTCTGAAACAAAATCCAGGAATGGATTTGGAAACTCTCAAGGAGGAAGAAGCTAGATTTTCTGCTGAGAAGACAAATCTTAAGTCTAAAGTTTCTGATACAAAGAAACCTCCAAGGACTAAGGAAAAAGGCTTTGTGATCAGGGAAAAGTCAAATTCTGAGACTTCAAAGTCCAAGACTAGATCACAAACGGAGATTGATCCTAAATCAAAAGGAAAAGAAAAGGTTGGTGAACCTTTAAAGATTGAGAAAAAGATAAGTTCTTGCATTCTAGTCTATCAAACTACAGTGCATGATGATGATTTGATAGAAGATGAAACTGTTCAAATTCTGAAGAGAAGAAAGATAATTGAAGAATCTAAAACAACCTCTGACACTGCTCAAGTTGTTCAGAATGAAGAACAACAAGTTATAAAAGAAACAACAAATTCTGATCAAGTTAATTTGGAAAAGATGACAATTGCTGATAAGAAGAAGCTATTATGGAAGAAAACTACTCCAGTTGAACCAAAATCCAATCTCTTGATGAATCAACTTGCAACATTTGGGTTAAGATCCAAGCAACCTAGAGATAAAGCTGGATTAGGTTCCGATGAAGAGAAGATACAAACAGGAGTAGAAGTTACTCTCAGAGATCCTTTCATGTCGACAGACAAACCATATGAGCAAATCAAACAAAAGCACCTTGACAAAGTGCTGTCTTCTCAAATTGTGATAGATGCTCATGATAAGGAAAATCTAAAGGAGAAATTGATTTTATTTCTCTATGATGGATTAACTTACAAACTAGTTGATACTGATGTGCTAAAGAAGTCTGTCAGAGAACTTCAACATATTCACTATCTTCTGGAAGTAAAATATGATGTTACAAGAAGATGGTCAGAATACATTTTGAAGGCTATAAGAGATCTATTTAGTTACTCTGGTACAAAGACTTCTCAGTATATACCAATGATTACTGAAGGTGATGGAAGAGAAATTCCTATGCTGAAGAATTCTACTAAGGTGGAAGTTATTCTGAAAGGAAAATGCTTATGTTATAATGAAAACTCTTCACATCCTAGAGTTATCAGACTTGGTGATGGACTTGAAAGAACATCAATTCAAGCTCTCAGAACAACCATTTATCAAATTGGTGATAGTAAAGATAAAGAACTGATGTAGGTCAAAGCACAGTTAGTTGAATTTCTGAGGAAAGCTGAAGACAAGCTGGTAAGAGATTTTGTTAAGAATCATTATGGATTCATATTGATCCAGTGAAGTTGGTAAAGCTATAAGGACTGTAAGTTGTAGTTAATAGTCTTATGAAACTCTTATTGCATTTGAACTTAAATGTTTTTGACATCATCAAATCTATTAACTTGTATATTTTGCACAATTTACAAGTTGGGGGAGATTTTTAGATATATTTGAGATGTCATGTCTAATATGTTTCATGTTTAGTTTTCAGATCTTAACAAACAGGAAATATCAGTACTTACTGGAATCAATACTTACTTGAAATCAGAACTTAAGGATATCAGGACTTAGTTTATCTAGAGATAAATATCAGAAGATGGATATCAAAACTTAAGTACGGGAGGAATAACAGTTAAGGAAGGAAGCTGATTTTCGAGACTAATACAAAAAGAAGATATGCATGAAAAGAGTTAGAGGACTTAAAGAATTGTATAAGATATCTGACTGATATATTTTAGGAGACAAAATTATATTCTATATCAATTAGAAGTTATCTTATAACTGTGTACTATATAAACACAGACATAGGTTTACACTATATGTATTATCATTATCGAGAAGATCATACATTGTAACCTAGCAGCTCTCATGATATTTGTTCATCACTGAGAGAGAACAGTTCCATTGTAATAGAGTTTATTATATCGAATATATCTGTTTACTGTTACTTGAGTTCGAAATCGATTTGATTGTATTCTACACTGTATTCAACCCCCTTCTACAGTGTTGTGTGACCTAACACATCAGACCAACATCAGGCCATAATGCTATATTTTTCTTCGTTCGCTTCAAAGTAGAATATATTAGGTCGCTAGTAAATGGGGCCTTCAGCGTACGAATGTGTGCCTCAGTAACTTGATTAAAATCTAGTTGAGAGAGGTCACAATCAGTGTGCACAGATGAGGTGGCAAGGTTAGATGTAAAGTAATCAACTGCAACTTGAGAAGCAGCACGGTGCCCAAAAACAATGGTACCATTATTGTCTTGTAAAGCAAGAATTTTATTCAAATTTCAGTTAGACAACATTTTTTTATGAAAGAAACTGTTATTACCATCCCCTGAAGAGAGCCACTTAACTCTGGATTTTTGTTGAAGAAAAGCCTCTTCCTGAAGGAGGCAGGACTCTATGTCTTTGCAAGCACTCTTCTCTAAATCCAGCAACTGAGCAGTAGAATTATGTGAGAGACGTTCCCGAATGTCAGCTAAATTTTGCCTAGCTCCATGCATCTTGTTGTGTAGATTACCATTTGCTTTGTTGAGCTTGATCAAAGCATCCTTAACATTACGGAGACGCTTACAAAGAATGGCCATAGGGTCCCCATACCAAGGCTTATCCCAAGAGGTGCGAACAACATCCTGAAAGCTTTCAAGCTCACACATAAAATTGAAGAATTGAAAACTCTTGTGAATTTTCTCAAGCTGCATAGGCACTGAGTGTAAAAGAGTGGAGTTATCCATAATTTCTTGAGGCATGACATGAACAAAACCCTCAGCAAATTTAGAAATCCAAGCACCATTTCCAAGCATTCGATCAAGACGCTTCTCAATCAAATTTTTTGCCCTTTTGTTGTACCAGGTGAACAAAGGACCTAAAGTGCGTAGATGTTGAAGGCCACAATCAAAAACACAATCGTGGATGTTCTGCATGTCAGGAGTTCAATGCATTCGGCCCCCTGTAACTTCAGAAATGCTCAAGATACAGTTTAAATCACCACAAATAGCCCAAGGCCCAGACACCGTTCTGCTAAAATTATGCAAGCTCTCCCAAAGTGGAACTCGCTTATGAGGCTTATTAAGTACATAAACAAAAGAGACAGTAAAGTGAATCTGCTTTTCGATGAAAGTAACATGACAAGTAATATGTTGAGCAGTTTTAACCAACAGAGTAATAATCCAGCAATTAGGGTCCCAATCTACCCAAATATGACCTAACTCACGGTGTTCATAGTCAAACAACCAACACCAATTATGTTTAATACGTTTAGAGACACTAGAACTATTAGAAAGCTTGACTTTAGTTTCAATACAAGACATAAGAGTCAACTTATTTACATCAATATAATTAACAACTTCATTATGTACTTCCCCTCCTGCTAAAAGTGGAGGGTCATTTTTTTTCATAATGCATTGGTCTTTTGACAAAATAAATATTTTCTATAAAATAGAGCAAGATGGTTGTTGCAACAAATGAGGCTAATAAAAAGGTATGTCATGTGACCACAATGATCAGGTGACCGAGGCTTTTACTATGTGTTGCCTTGGCAGTGTTCAGTCTGAAGTTGCATGGATCATCAGCATTATAGAAGCCTCAAGCTGGATCATGCAGAGAAGATGGCAGTATGTTCTCATAAAAACTGGCTTAATAACCTTTTAAATCTCAAGGTTTGCACCAATATACCCATCGACCCCTAAAGTACAAAAACGTTCCTTTTTTCCCCATGAAATACTGAAAACGTACCTTTTAAACTTTAGACCGCCTGAGTTACACCGGGTTTTTTTCCTAGTCCTTCAATTTTTTCCCGGCCCGGGGTTAAAAAGGTACGTTTTCAATACTTCAGAGTCAAAAAGAAAAACTTTTGTACTTCAGGGGGCAATGGATATATTGGTGCAAATCTTGAGTTTCAAAAGGTCATTTTAGCTTCAAAAGGTCATTAAGCCCAAAAATAGCGTGCTTGGTTGTTCTTCAAGCATTACAGGTGCTTGGTTGTTCTTCAAGCATTACAGAGTTCAATTCAAACTCGGTCATGCATATAGCCTTGCTCGAGGCTCTCGCTTATGGTCGGGTAGTATCTTTTCCAAGGAGAACTCCTGCTGCTATGCAGGGAGTAACAATCGATCTGGTTTATAATTGAAGTCTTATTCTACTTTGAAATACATTCACTTTCTAAATTCTAAAGAGTAGGAACTAAAAAAAGTGGTGGTAATCCTATTACATACAACCCAATGGTCGGAGGAATCCTCAAAAAGTTTGAATGCACACTTAAAGCATTAGCGATAGCATGTCAATAATACAAGAGATGCAGTCTCAGGAAAAAGGTGTATAGTCCCACAACAGGTCAAAATCAGCCCCAAGCAGCAACTCACAAGACGGAACCAATTTGGCACTTAACACAAATACATTCTCTTTCTCAGCTTCTGATTTCCAATCATCAATCTCACCGCCTCTTGATTATATTTATTGTCAAAAGGCCTTTGTTCATTGATTTCGTTCTTTCTAGAGTCGTCCCAAGTAATCATTATTAAGAAATGAAGCAGTATTCTTTTGGTATGAATATCACATATATAATCAAAAAGAGTTATCGCTTTTTAAATAACAAAATATTTGACTATTTACATAAATAATTTATATGATAAGAAATGTTATTTTTAGTGAGCTGAACAGCTTGCGCCCACCGCATTGCTTATATATATCCTTGCCATCACCAGTCATTAATCAAAAGATATTAAGAAACAAGGAATGTTCACGTAAATAAGTTAAACACTTTTCTAAGTTACTCTACATAAATCAAAACAAAAAACAAATGTACTCTAACAATATATGTCACCTAGTTATACCAAATCTAATCTGAAAACAATATATCAAAGCTCAAAAACTGTTTAGCATGAAGAGCTCTACCATAATATATCACTTGAAAATTCATTTAATCCATGAAGAGCTAGGATTCAATCAATGCATGAAAAATTATAATATATTACGAAATCAATCTAACAATTAACAAAGATTCCACTTTAAAGTAAAGAGCGTGTCTTGAGTTAAAAATAAAGGAACATTAAAAATGTTTAATTGGTATGGGTAGGAGTCACACTTTTACAATATATATAAATATGAGCGTTGATCACAATATGATAAGTGAACTAATTTGTCAGAACATTATGTCACCGCCATATTTCCAAATCTATAGATGTAAACACTTTGCAATGATTTTGATATAAATATGCACTTAATTGTAAAGACATCTGGTATACTTGTGTTGATGTCAAATCACCTGTTCCTGGATATCCCCCGACTACGGATGGTATAGTAGAAAAAATGATGTAAGTTGTTCATGCTTCTTCTCGCAACATTTTGACTTGCTCGTTCCTGATTTAATAATTTCAGCATTAATTCTTTCTAACAGAAAAAGCTTCGCATAAATGTCCTCTATGGCTCGACAAGTGGATCAGTGGCTGCAAACACCAAAAGAGCTCAAACACATTGGGTCTTGATGGATGAGTTATACATAACTACACCCTCGTGAATTACTTTTGGGGCATTAGAGTTGTCTAATGACCAGATTATGTAAAGTCTATTATAAATGACATAGCAGGGAAAAATATATAGAGGCGATTACGATTATAAAAGAGCCGCTTCTTCCTAATATCAACAAAATTTTGTGTTACGCCGTTATGGTTTCTATGGCAAAACTAAAAGTACTTGAACTGCAAGTTTAATATCCTGGCAACATTCAAACGGTCCACCTAAGGTAGGAACATATAAGTAAAACATGATCAGCTTTGTTGCAAAGCCATATCTCTCTAGATAAGGGCATGGTGAGGGGAACATCACTAAATTAAAGGCAAGAAGTGAGGCGACAAGTGGCATCTTCATCATAAGGCAGTAATCGAGGTAGTCACTAGAATAAAAATATGCACAACAAATAAAAATATACAAGGTTTATATGACAATAACATTAGTATGACAAGTGAATGGAAGTAGTAATTATCAAGACATCAATAATTTTTTTTAAATACTTCAAAAACTCATATACAATATTATATAACAAAAATATTAGTATTACAACTATTAGGTATGAAGTGCAACACAGAGTGGGTGAATGTGTTTTCTTGATTTTTATTTATTCTGTGATGGTTTTTGACTTATGGAACAAAACATTTGAATGAATTTGTAGTGATAAAATACTAGATGCAGACACAAGCAATTTATCAAAAACTCAGTTGATTTGTATTAAATCATATTTTTCTTGCTACAAATCTGCGTTCTTGAAAATAAGAACTCAACTACTTTTCTTGAGAGAATTACAAGATTTTTCTAGATATGTTTGTTACAACTAAACAAAGGACGCGTGAAATGTCTTATAGATCACCATGCACGGTTTACATAACTTGCAGTAAAATAGACTAACACATTTTTTTAAACTTCTTTGTCTATTTCCATTTCTAGTGTTAGCATATCTATGCAGAATCTACTAGGTCTGTGACCCTCCTTTGTCCAGTTCATCTTGACCCTTGATCTTGTATTTCTTCAAACTGCATTTGTAGGCTTTCCAATTCAATGATAGAATTGTTTGTTGACTGATAATCTTGGATCTTCAAGTTGTCTGTGTTCTAAATTCTGAAGTTTTTTGTCGAGATCACTTTTGTTGTGTAAAGATGTCACATATCGATAAGTACGATGACTTATCGATAACTCAAGTTCTCTACATAGGTTTTTGACTTGTCGAGGTCTCCAGTTCTCTATAAGTAGAACGACTTGTCGATATCTCCAGTTCTCTACATAAACTTTTTGACTTGTCGATATCTTTAGCTGTCTACATGAGGATTTGACTTGTCGATATCTCTAGTTCTCTACATGTGGAATTGACTTGTCGATATCTCCAGTTCTCTATATGGACTTTTTGACTTGTCGATATCTTCAGTTCTCTACATGCAGATTGACTTGTCAATATCTCTTGGGACTTCTCTATAAGTCATTTTAGACATCTCGACATACTTCTCGATATTCCTTGATTTGTGACTTGTTGATATCTGACTTAGAGTATTTTTCTAGAACAACATTATTCAACTCCAATCTTCTATACTTCTTTATGAGGAATGATCAGAATTGATCTTCTTCCAGAGTTTATTTCTTAGCTTGTTGATTGTTCATAGAAAAATTCTTCAGTCTAATCTACTTAACATTTTTACAGACTCAAGAATATAATTGAATTATCATACAACTTATCCTTGGGGTTGTCAAGATGACTTAGTCTTGTTATGCACAGGCATGTCTTGCACAACAATCTCCCCCAATGGTGAGAAGATTAATTATCATAAATTCATTCTTGATAACAAGACTAACCCTAAGCTAAAATTAAAGAAAATAAGACTGACAAATTTACAAAGTACAACTTTTATACAATCTTGCAATCACATACAGAGTTGAGTTTACATGTTCATCTGAATTTCTTATAGCCTGGTTGTTCTCTAACTAGATCTTTGAGTCTGACTAGAAATTCAAGTTCTTCAATAATCTCAGTTTCTCTTAGAGCTTCTACCAGTTTGAGTCATTCACTTAAGAAGTAACTGTCAAGGTGATTTATTTGGTACCTTGATAACTTGTGAGTCTTTATATAGAGAAACACACCATTTGGAGAAACTTTGGTTAACCCCTTAGCCTTTAGCTCATTTGACCTTTACTCAAACATCTCAATTTCCTATGCATATTTTCTTTCATTTTCTTCCCTCTCAGCCTTTTCCCTGACATGCCTTTCATTCCTCTCTCACCCTTTCAGCTAACTCTGCCTTCCTTGTTCTTGTGAAAGCATCCATTACATTCATCAAACTAATCACCCTCTCAAGTTCCACAGTGGAGTAGTTCTTAATAACTTCTTTCTTTAACAAATTGAAGGTGCAATCCTTGAAGTAAATTCTGACTTCTCCCAAAGATTCAAACTCAGACTTTAATTATTTCTTCAACTAGCTGTTTGTGGTAGTCATCATCTGTTATATCTTCGGAAATAGGTAGAAAGTTACTTTGATTAAAACAATCCCAAAGTGCATCGGAATTAAACTTGAATTATTTTTTGTTTTCTCCCTACAGACTTGAAATGAGTTTTAGTTGGAGGTTTGAATGAAGGTGGTTTGGAGAGTTTCTTTAAGAAAGTTTAGTTTACTGTGATAGAGATTACGAGTAGAGACTTTGCAGTAGGTTTCTGCAGGTACTTGGGCTTTGAGGTTTGAATATTTTGAGATAGTGTTTGGCTAGGTGTTTAAGTTGGGATTGGAATTTTTTTGGATATTTGGGTTAAAGGTGTTTTCTTTGAGTCTCTTCCATCTCCTCCATCATTCTTCTTCTTTTTGCTGTCATCATTTCCCTTCTTCTTCTCATTTTTACCAGACTTATCATCCTTATGACTCCTGATACCTTTGTTAGATTGACTTGGATTTGAGGCAAAAGATTTATGCTCACCTTTCTTTTGCTCATCATCATCCAAGTCATCATATTTTTAATTTATCTGTGTCTTTGATAGCATAGTGTCTATATCCTTCAGATATTTAGCAAAAAATTTGATCATCTTCACATCCTCATGAGTTTTATTCTTCTTAGTCTTCAACTCAGTCTCCAAGGTCATCATCAGCTTCTTATTACCCATGACACAATACTTTGGCATTTGGAAGTATTTGCATCTTCTAGTGCTAGGGTAGATGTAGGCCACTCTTTTGTTTGACGGTAGGTAGGCTTCAGGGAAAGTACCTATTTGACAATTTTTGAGTTCATGAAACAAAAAAGTATCCTCTGGACTCATCACCTTGACTTTGTTGATGAACACATCCAGTTCAGATGCCCTTCTTTATTGCAGAAAAGACAGGGAGACCTACATGCACCTATCAACACCAAAATAATTTACATTTACAACCACTCTCTTTTCCTTGAAATTTTGTCTGGTCACTACCACCACTCTCAGTAAGTTGATGTTTTTGTCCATAGCCTTCTTGTAGGAAAAATGATTGAGATTGAGGGACACTCTCAGGGCTTCAAAAAATTCAGCAAACTCTTTGTCAAGGCAAGGGCCTTCAACTGCCATCTTGAGTCTTTCAAATCCAAGGACATCTTCACTTTGGCTTGATTTTAGCTTGCGATCCATCATCTTCCCCTTAGGCTTGGTAGCAGGGAAGGTTGAGTTTTGAGGGGTCTGGGCCTTTACCATCTGTGGTGTTTTATTGAGTGGAAAGCACACATAATAGCTCATAGAGATACATTGGTCTGCATTTGAAAGTACTTTTGGAAGTCTATTAGGGACTTGATATCCTGCTGTTGACTTTTGACCAAGGATGTGAGTTGAGAGACTTGAGAAGTTAGAGACGCATTTAAAGCTTGTAGTTCAGTAATTTGATGTTGTAGAGCTTGAACTTGAAGAGTGAAAGATGTGGAAGGAGTAGACTGTGAACTTGTGGAGAGAGATGCACCAAAAGTATTTTGCACCATATTTTTAATTTCCTCCATCATGAAGGCTGAGGGTTCATACCTGGCCTTGAGGAGTTGTTCCAACTTGACCTTTGTCTCATTATTGCTGGATATTTGGTGTTGAACAACTTCATGCAGGGCCAGAATTGAGCTTTTGAGATTTTTAATGCTTGTCTCAACACCAGTTAAGCTGAAGGTGGCCATCTTCTCAGCGAATTTGTTGAACTTGTTCTTGATTTCAATTTGAGATGGCACCAACTGATCAATTATGTCACCCACTAGCTTCTTAACTTTTTCTTGATGACCATCAAGAGTCTTTTCCAAGGCTTTTCCAATGAAGTGGAAGGCTTTTAACTGTGCTTTATAGACCTTTGTGATGGAATCATACACCTCTTATGGAGTGAGGACCTTGGCATTGCTGCCCAAAATAATGACATATTCTTCCCTGAATCTTTCCAAGGCCTCATCCATGTGTATGCTGGAGTCTTTTGACAACCAGGAATCTACATTCCCATTCTATTCATCTTTATCTACAATTTTTGCCTGTTGATCTTCAACATCTTCTTTATAGGACAATAAAATTGCCTTATAGTCTTGATTAGACATATCACTTGTGAGTAGCTGTTGGGTGATGTTGGCAAGGCCTGTAAACTGGTCTACAAGAAGATCATTCATGGTTATTGGATGAGTTTGAGTATCTTGCATCCATTGAGAGATGAGGTGTGAGGGTTGTGCTGATGTAGAGGGTTGGTTGATGTCTAGTGAGGTTTGAGTTGAGGTTGATGGAATGAAGGGTAAAGTGGTACCCGTGAATTGAGTCACGGTTGAACTCACATTTGTAGTGTGGTTATGACGGTGTATTGTTCACTTGGTAAGTGAACCTCCATTGGAATTGGATGAGAGTTGACCAGGTTACTTTCATGTACCATGGAATCAAACCCTTGTTCCTCTTGCATGGAGCTGGCACATGAATGTGCTATTGTATTTGCCTCCCCAATAATTGGATCATTGGCAATTGAACTCCTAGCTTCAATTGTCAAAGCAATTTCAGCTAGGGTTTTGAGGGGAGTTATTTCTTCATGAGAAACCTCCAATTGAATTGGAGAGGATTTGAGTAGCTTCCCCTCAAGAGTACTACCCTCAAACCTATCAGTTTGTGAAGACTGTTGTGCATATGAAGGTGCATTGGAAACTGGCACATGGTCTTCTAGAAAAAATTGATAAAACCCCTGTGTTTATGATGGTGTAATCAAGGTCTACCTCAACATGTAGAATCTCACCATCTAGAGATTGTGTTTGAGTGGTGATCACAGTTTCAAGAATTGTGTCACTTGATTTTGGCAGGACTTGAAAAGATGATTCCTGTCCTTAATTAAAACTAGAAGAAATTTGAGAAATGAGAGTTGTGAGCTCAAGTGTGAGTGTTGGCGACTCCCCCTGAATAGATGAGGGAGCTTCAAGAGATGTTCCCTCTATATATGTGCCAGCCACATTACTTCTTTCATCCTCTTGAGAGTGCTCAAGAGGGGGTGCAGACTCAGTACATGGTGCATTGGGGATGATGCTTTATTTAATAGTGACACCTTGTTGAGAAGGTGACAATATAGTCTGTTTAGTCCCCATTTGTACAACTGTATCTTTTTGAGAAGATGTAGAGGTGGTCATTTGAGTGGTCAGCTCAACTTTCTTTTGCTTCTTTGGTTTCTTTACCAAGGGTGACACTGGTTCTGTTTGATCCTCACCACTCTCACTAACTACCATCAAGGTTGTTTGCTTTCTCTTCTTTTTATTTGCTCCATCATTTTGAAAGGATGAAGCAGTTGGTTTTCAAGCCTCTAATGGTTCTGAAGAAGGGTTTTCAGCTGTGGAAGGCCCCTGTGGGTTGTCCTGTTTGGGTTCTTCTACGGTACCAGGAGCCATAGTTGTACTATATATGACACTCTCATATCAGGCATAAGTTAAGGGTAAGTTCTAAATCTCTCTAACATAAAGTCAGTGACATTTAGACTCACCTTTACCTGATTCTTTGCAATTAGTGAACCAACTAAAATTTTGGACAGTTGTTTTCAAATGCCTATTTGATTTCTATATATACCTTACAGCATATGTATGTCATTAACTTTATGATTTAAATTAGATATAATAACCTTGGGAAGATACCCCTACTTACCAATGGCATGGTGAGCCTGGTGCTCAGCTCCTCCAAGATCAAGCTGCCAAGATTGAGATGTCTGTTATAGTCCATAGAATACACCAATTTTTGGACCACACTGGGGATGTTATCATAACAAGTCTTCCTGCATGTAAATTCCCTTACAATTGAATCAAAAACAAAGGACCGCTCCTTTCTCGGATTCTTCTTGTTAAGACTAGCCAAGTCTATCTTTTCACTGTAGTTGATGATGTCCATGAACTCAGCTAACTCTTGAGTGGTAGGTGCCTCAACCATGTTGTTAGTGGAGATACCCAAAGCTTTATTGATGTCATCTGCATTAAACTCAACAACTATACCCCTTATGGTATAGTTAACCACCATGAAAACTGTTTGATTTTCATGAATGATGGTGTTGACAACTGCGGTGTTCCACAAATTATTGAGAACATCCAGGTAGAGTACTGGATTGACATTTAGGACACCTCGGAGATATGAATCCGACATGAATTTCACAAAACATTTAAAATTGTCTGGTGCCTGAGTTAGATCAACAAAGGCAAGAAAGTTGGTTCCATCTTTGGGAATAACAACCTTTATGTTGTTAGCAGCCATTTGAGAGATTGGGTTTTAGTGGGTAAGTGTTTTTCAGAGAGAGAATGGTGAAAAAGCTTGAAAGATTTGAGAATGGTGAAAAATCAAAGAAACTAGGTCAACTGAGATATTGAAAGCGTAAAGAGGGGTTGTGTCGAGATGTCTGGGTATTTATAAGGTAGAGATGTGACTTATCGACAAGAGAAGGATGAACGGTTGAAAATTGCTTGTAGAGAAGTCACATGACTTATGGAGAACTCATGTCGAGATGTCACTTTCTTGACTCTTATCGAGAACTAGATAGTGATTTATCGAGATGTCGTACAAATACCCAGTTTGTCTGTATTGGAATGAATTATTCTAATTTACATTGAGGAAATCAACATAAAAGTAAAATTGATTGTTATATCAAAATTATTTTACTGAAATAATTTATTGAGTTAAATTTCTTCAATTCTGAGTTATCGAGAAGTCTAAAATTTGAAATGTAGAGAACTTCATATCGATAAGTATATCGAGATCTCTACAATACTTGTCGAGAAGTCATTGAAAGAACTATCGAGAAGTCCGTCGAGAAGTCATGAAAAAGACTTATCGATAAGTCATTTACATACTTTTGATCTTTCTTATGTTTGTCTTATATTAATTTCATTTAATAATGTGAACTAACATTTGGACAGCTTTTCTTAGAATTAAAAAAATTCCAAGTTAGATTTTATTTTGAAGAATAAATATACAAAGATTCTGAAATATTTATAGATCATATTCTAGTTAATTCCCAATTAAATCAAATCAGTTTTGATTTATCAAGAATTAATCTGTTGCAACATGTTAACTGAGTTCTTGCATTTAGGATGAAGAGTTTAGCATACCATTTTTACTTACAAGTCTAATGAAAGTTGCTTCATCCAAGATTTATTGAAAATATCAGCTAACTATTTCTCTATTAGAACAAAACCAAGCTCAGTAGTACCATTAAGAACATGTTCTCTAATAAAATGGTACCTTACATCAATGTGCTTAGTTCTAGAATGATTAACTGGATTTACAATAATAGATATTGCACTAGTATTGTCACACATGACTGGAATATTTTGTAACACCAGGCCATAATCCATTAGTGGATTTATAAACCAAAGCACTTGAGTACAACAACTTCCAGCAGCTATATAATTTGCCTGGACTGTGGAAGTTGACATAATTTATTGTTTCTTACTATAAAATGATACAAGTCTTTGACCAAGAAATTAACAGATTTCACTTATACTTTTTTCGTCTACCCTGCATCAAGCAAAATCTGCATATGTGTATCCAACAGCTTCAAAACCAGTTCCCTTAGAATACCACAATACAAAGTTTTTTGTTCCCTTCAAATATCTAAAAATTATCTTGACAGCCATTAAGTGTGATTCTTTAGGATTTGCTTGAAATCTAGCACACGGAAATGTGGCAAACATGATGTCTGCTGTACTTGTAGTCAAATAAAGTAAAGATCCAATCATTCTCCTATAGCTTGAGATGTCTAAAATTTTCCTTTTCCCTTCCTATCTTCATCCAATTTTGTAGCTGTAGACATAGGGGTTGATGTAGGTGAGTAGTCCACCATTTCAAATTTCTTCAAAAGATATTTGACATACTTAGTTTGACTGATGAAAATTATATCACTTCTTTGGCTAACGTGAAGGCCAAGAAAGTAACTTAGTTCTCCCATCATGCTCATCTCATATTCACTTGCATGAGTTTTGAGAATCTGTGACAGCTTTTTATTAGTAGAACCAAGGATGATATCATCCACATAGATTTGAACTAGAATAATGTCATCACCATGTTGCTTGTAGAATAGAGTCTTGTCAATTGTTCCCCTGGTGAATCCATATTTGAGTAAAAATTCTGATAGAGTGTCATACCATGCACTTGGTGCTCGCTTCAATCCATAAAGAACCTTTAAAAGTTTGTAGAAAAAAATTGGATGATCTTCAAAGCCAGGTGGTTGTTGCACATAAACTTCTTATTCTAATTCACTATTAAGGAATGCACTTTCTACATTCATTTGATACACCTTAAAATGGAATGTGCAACAAATGCAAGGAAAATTCTTATTTCTTCGAACCTTAAAATTGGAGCAAAAGTTTCATCATAATCAATTTCTTCTTCTTGTGAGTAGCCTTTGGCAACCAATCTTTTTTTGTTTCTTGTCACAATACCATTTTCATCCATTTTATTCCTGTACACCCATTTGTTCCAATGATGCTTCTGTTTCTTGGTGCAGGAACCAATTCCCAAACTTTATTTCTTTCAAATTGATTTAGCTCTTCTTGCATAGCAATTATCCAATCAGGGTCAAGTAAAGTTTCTTCAATTTTCTTAGGCTCAATTTGAGACAGAAAGCGTGCATGCAAGCATTCATTTATGGTATCACTTCTAGTCCTCACTCCAGCATTAGGATCACCAATTATAGTATTTCTTATGTGACTTCTATCCCATTTTCTAGTGTGATAATTCTGTTGACTAAAATTGTCCTCATTTTCTTTATTATAAGCATGACTTGCATAACCATTATCTCCTTCTCGCCCTGAGTTTGTGCCATCAAATTCAAGTGTGCTTCTTTCTTGAGATGAATTCTTACTGTCGGAATTCACTAGTTCACTTGTCTTTTCCTCCATTCTGTTATTTTTGTTGGCTTCAGCTTCATCTGCAGAATCACGGTCAAGGTTGAGATTTTCAAAATTTAGAGTTTTAGCTTCATTTTCATCAAGGCACTCCAAGCCTGGATACTTGTCATCATCAAATGTCACATCTGTGCTTTCCATTATTTTCTTTTGCTCTAGCACATAAAATCGGTAGGCAATCCTTTCCAATGAATATCCAAGAAAAATAGCTTCAAAGACTTTGGAGTCAAATTTTTCAACATACTCCGAGTTGTCTTTTAACATAAAGCACTTGCTTCTAAACACATGAAGATGCCTAACAGTAGGCTTTCTTGTTGACAAGATTGAGTAGGGTAACTTGCCGATATTTTTGTTTAGTAAATATATGTTCTAAGTGTAACAAGATGTTTTAACAGCTTCTTCCCAAAACCTGGTTGGCAGCTTGGCATCCTGCATCATTGTCCTTGCAACTTCGACTAGAGTTCTATTTTTCCTTTCAACCACACCATTTTGTTAAGATGTTCTTGCAGCTGAGAACTCTTGAACAATTCCTTTTTCTTTGCAAATTTCACTTAGTATTGAATTGCTGAATTATGTACCATTGTGCCTCATTGTATTTGTAAGCTCCATACTTTGACTCACTAACAACCTTTTTACAAAGGTGAGTTAGATGATTTGTTGAGTCACATTTTTGACACTACTTTCTGGGAGCATCTGCAACATAGGCATCTGCAATTTCCTGCTTGATGGCAAGCTCCACTTCACTGAAGTTTACTTCATAAGCTTTGAACAAGGGTTCATTCACCTTTTTGAGCACCACAGGAACATCTTGGTTCACACTTTCCTTTCCCTTGTCGACATTACTTTTCTTGTGGGATGGAACAACCTCATAATCTATACCAATAGATATGTTAGCACATGATTTATTCTTCTCATGGTATCGACCAACCAATTGAGATGCATTATTGAATCATTTGAGCTTTAGATCATTTTCATTAACTTTTTATCTTAACACAGCTTCTACTTCCCCTGCACACTTCATCTTGTTCTTGAGGTATTCATTTTCTTGTTGAACTACTTCTAGACTAACATGCTGTAGTTCTATTTCTTGTTTTTCAATCTCAAGTTTTTCATACTTTTGACAGTCTACTCACTTCCTCGGTAGTTGTCACCATGCTTGTGTGAATGTCAAACATTTCTACATTCATCTTTTCAACAGTTTCATTATATTGTGTAGTTTTTAAATCAATGATAGTTAGGATAGGTACCTCTGATTTAGATGCACATGACTCTCCTTGCTCCAAAGCCATGAGAGCATAGTTTCCATATTCTTCACCATCATTTGTGTCATCCCAACTTTTACCTTTAGCAATATAAGCTTTTCCCTATTGTTTTCTCAGAAGTGCTTCATACTGCTTCAAGCTCCAAATAAGCCTTATCATTCTTCACCTTCTTTGGCTTCCTGCATTATGTGGCAAAGTGACCAAGTTCATCACAATTGTAGCATGATATGTCCATAGATCCTGACTTGTAGCCACCTCTGCTAGTTGCATTTATCCGAGTTTTTATTTTTTTAGTTGTTATTGTATGATGTTTGGTTTTTACTCTTGAAATACCTGGACATTTTGACTATAATGTTTGAAAATTTTCTTGCTAGATGAGCCATAGATGTTAGTCGCTAAACACACGCTAATAATGCACGCAAGTATACGTAATCGCAAATAATATAAAATTATTTCTAGTTCATTCCCACAGAGACTGGTTTAGGTTAACTTTGTAATTGATGCACTTATGCAACAATGATATGACTATTATTCAATGCTAAGACGAATAACAATTTGGGTTTTGATTATACCACGATTAACTATTGAGAATTATACTAGAGAACTTTAACTAAGAGATTAAAGAGAGTTGAATAATATATAACACAAACATGGGATTCTAACTTCATTAAATACTTCATTCAATAGCCTTTTCGTTCTTAACCTTAGCATGCAATGGTGATGACACTATCCAGATAACACGAAACTGCTAAACGCTAACTTTAGTTGCATGAATAACATACTACCAGACATCCACAAAAGAGATAGAAGCTGAATAGACACCAATTATATTGAGACCCTATATGTCTATAGAATTTGACAACTTAATGGCTTAATGCATAAGTTATCTATCGTGATTATAGAGGAAAAGTAAGATGGTTAAAATTACCTACAAATCATGCATAATAATAACACATGAACCAATGTTAGCATGGCAAGTTCTAAATCATTAACTTCATTGTCGCTTCATTAAAGATTAACACATTATCTCATAAGTCCGCGACGCTCATAACACGAATAAGAACAACCAATACTAGGTTATGATAAAATCACCACACACTAAGGCATCGAAACAAATTAACTAAAGAAATCCATAAATAAATCCGCTAGAACCCCACAATAACGATTAGCCCATAATCGGACTCATCATCAACGTGGGTTCCGATGAAAGCATGGTATAATAAACGTATTCTTTATATTTAATAAATAATAAACCAAGTACGAAACAAGAGTATAGGTTAACGAAAGAAAACTAGCATCCAAAGTTACAAATTAAAACAAAGAATCACAAGTATAAAACTAGATCTTCTTCGCCTTCATCGGATTGTGCTATACGGTCCTCTTACGCCTTCTCCTTAGCCTGGTACGTCTCCTCTTGAAAAATGACCTTTATTTATGTATATATAGCAGTCCATGCATAGTAGAAGTCCATCCAATCAAAAGCCCATAAGAATCAGAATTCTGAATTCATGACCTGGCGCGGGCGCGCGCTTGACCAGCGCGGGCGCACTGTGTTTCTGTTCCTCGGGCGCGGGCGCGGGCGCGCGCTATGACAGCGCGGGCACGTCGGTCTTCTGGAAAAAACTTCTTTTTATTCTTTTCTTGCTGCAATGAGTTGGTCTTCAGGAGCCTTAATTCCTTGGATACCATCCTAACACCATATTAGCATCAAATCAATGCTAATTCACCTGAATTCCGTATTAATGTCTGAAATGCAAAAACACTCGAAAACATATTAAAACACCAATAACTTGAGTATAAAAACACCAATTCAAAGCTTAATGGAGCGTTATAAAGTGTCATAAATGTCACTAAGCATATTCCCAAACTTGAATCGATGTTTGTCCTCAAGCATAAACAGACTCAATGAACAAGAAATAAAATGCATGAATGCAACTATATGAATGCAACGATCCCTATAGAATAACTAAACCAATCAACAAGCAACATCTCAACAAATGCAGTTATTCGCATCAAGATCAATCAAACCCCACAAATCAACCTACAACCCAGAGACGTGCATGTGTGTAAATGCTTACAGATATACTATCACAACTAGATCAATAATCATGACTCACTACACATCAAAGTAATCGCAAGGTTATAAATAAAATAAAAGCTAGACTCAAAATAACTTATAACACTTTAATTCTTATATTGGAGTTTTATATGGATTCACGCTTTTATTCATAACACATAATATAACACAAATATGCTTATTTGACTGTGCGATGAGTGAGGTCCACAAAAGACTTATACAATAGTACCCATGTAGTGAGCATTAGGTTAGCGAGTCCCAGACTGTAAAAGCCTTAGGTCACTAGCCACAAAGTCCCCTAAGAACTTGATAACTCGAGTACTAAAGAGCCCACTCGTGATCAATTATACATAAAACTTATATTTTTTTTTCTCCTTTTTTTTCTTTTTTTCCTTTTTTCTTCTTTTTTTCATAAATTTCTGAACGAGTGCATTTTGCTCCATCTCGTTCAACCCTAGACTACTCATATAAATATTAGCCGGCTACTAGCCATTTGAGACCTAGCCACAACAACTAGCAATGAAATCTAATTTTCTCTAATTTTTAAATATCCTTGTTAATTTATTATTAAGAGAATATCCTAAATTCTAAATATAAACAAGTGATTAAACCTCGACAAACAAATAAACCATAACCATAACCTAGCCCTCAAGCAACCTATAAGAATTAGTGAAATTCAATTGTCTCTAGCATACAAATCAATTCGATAAGACTTAATATCACTAAATACGACATCACTACACTAGCATCAATATCACAAATCAATCGAAAAAATCATCTACAGGATCATGTTATTATTCAAATGCATAAAACTATATGAACAAACTAGCATAAAAAACTACAAAAATAAAAAAAACTATTACATGGCAAACATGCAACTATATGCACTAAACTATCATGAATATGCAAACTATATGTGACTCACACAATACATAAGAAGAAAAAGAGGGCCTCAGTTTGTATCTGTGCCACCTGGGAGCATTAGCCGATCTGGTACATCAATACATGTTCCTATAGCAAAAACCATAATAGAAAGGGTTGCAGCCGAAGGAACATGCCATTAAGGCAATGAAATGGACTACGGAATAATCTATCTACTAAAAAAGGTGATTGATTAATTTCTTGCATTTTAAAACTTTCACTGTCCTCAGTGAAGGTAATAGTAAGGAATTAGGCATACCTACTCGGAATCAGGATCGTCACCCCCAACGGGTGGAGTGTCAGGCGTGTCTGGGGGTGGATATACGGAGTCCTCACCAAATACTGGCCACTGGATGTCAACCCCTGTGGCTCTGAAAGCAGTCCCTAGTGCCTGGGTGAGATCATGTGCAAACCAACTATGGATGTCATGCATCGCATCCATCCTCCTCGCTAGACGCCTATACTGCGCCATGCTCATACTAACTCCAACATTTGCTCCTGCTTCCTCCTGCTCCTGCTGTGATGGCTATTGTGACTAGAACGGCTCTACTTCCTCACCCAATTGAGCTCTCCATGCCGCCTCACGGGCATGCTTTGAACCACCAGCATATGTCAGATCAGCTGGCCGTTTGCCCGAAAGAAGATCATATGAATAAACAAGCCCCTTAGGATCAGGCTTACCACCGTACCACTCCACCATACTCAATAATTTTGAACTATCGATAGCGTAACTAGGAAGCTGAAGCTGCTCATGTACAGCCCAACGAACACCAACTGCCACACACAGTTTCTCACAATAGACGCATAGGGTATATAACTCATAGTACTCCCTCACAAAAATCTCAAAATACCTTGGTGGATAACCATACTAAGGTCCACATAGTAACCCTGCAGAATATCCCACAACAACCGTGCACGCTCCATAGTAACATCATGCATGTGAGAAGATGGCATGATGTTAGCACAAATAAATGAATTCTATGCACGTACAAACCTGTTCATGCACGAAGCAGGGAACGTGGAGTAATCAGTTGTGCCCCTCTTGAACTTCCAGTGAGTCTCAGGCACACACAGAGTAGCAACTATCAAATCCAAATCAAACTCTTCCGGAGTCTTCTCGTTCCAAATATCCTGTCCAGGCTTCCTCGCGGGCTGATCAATCACCCTCCTTATCACTTCTGCACTGTACTCCACTGTCATCCCCCTAACCATAGTGAAACCATTCTTCTCCGCCTTCGCATTAGCATAAAACTCACGAACCACACTCATGGGCACAGCAGCGGGTGCCTCACAAAAAGCAACCCAGCCCATCTCCAAGATCATCTTCAACAACTTACCATCTTTCCTTGATGGCGGAAAACCACGCTCATTTGCTATAGGATTTTAGAGAAGCCTCGTATACTCCGCTTCAGCCTCGGGAGTTTAAAACCTTGGCCTCACACCACCTGCTCTCGAAGAATCAGTGGTATTGCTACTTACTTGAATTCACTATCTTTTGGGTGCCATTGGGATTGAATAAGAGAGAATAAAAGATAAGTGTTTGAGAGAGAATTGTGTTTGAGAATTTGAGAAGTGATGGAGAAGTTTATGTATAAATGTATGTATATATAGGAGTTTGGGAGAGAATTAGATATGGAATAGAAGTGGGAATTGATTATGGGAATAGTTGGAATAATGGGTTTAATTTGGAGAGGGAATTTTGGGACGTGGAAGAGTTCGGTAGAAATTGATTTTTGGAATAAGTCCCCAATTTTCTCTTTTCCCAGCTTTTTTTTCGGATTCAGGGGTAGCGCGGCCGCGCGCTACCTCAGTGCGGGCGTGCCGTGATTCTGCCTTTTCAGCGCGGCCACCCCGTTAGGCAGCGCAACCGCGCTCTGTTTCTAGAAAAGTGGCACGGCCGCCCCACTTCCTCAGCACGGGTGCGCCGTGCTACTGTAGTTGGCCCCAAATTTTTTTAATTTTTTGATTTTTTTGTGCTTTTATCCTTTCTTTCTTCTTCCTCTATCTACTAGTGTACAACAAACTTGGGTTGCCTCCCAAGAAGCGCTTGCTTTACATCGTTAGCTTGACGTAGAAATGCGAGATCAAACGGACAATAAAATGGCACTAACCAACTCGCGGTTTGCCATGTCACCATAGTAATGCTTTAACCTCTGACCATCTGGAAATATAGTTTTGACAAAAATCTCCACCGCTCCATGTGGAAAAATAGTTTTGACAACAAACAGCCTTGACCACCTTGACTTCAACTTTCCAGGAAAAAGTCGGAGACGAGAGTTAAACAAAAGAACTTGTTTCCCCGACATAAATTATTTGAGCACTAGACCCCTATCGTGCCACCTCTTGACTTTCTCATTATACATTTTGTTGTTTTCATATGCTTGAAGCCGAAATTCGTCGAGTTCATTCAATTGAAGCATCCTCTTCTTTCCAGTTGCATCCAAATCAAGATTCAACTTCTTCAAATCCCAATATGCTTTATGCTCGAGCTCTACCGGAAAATGACACCCCTTACCATAAACCAACTGAAACGGTGACATTCCCAACAGAGTCTTGTATATTGTTCAGTATGCCCAAACAGCTTCATCAAGCTTTAAATACCAATATTTTCTCGACGGACACACAACTTTCTCTAAGATGCGCTTGATCTCTTTGTTAGATACCTCAGCTTGACCATTCGTCTGAGGATGATAAGCCGTAGCAATGCGATGATTCATAATATACCTTTGCATCATGGAAGTGAATTTGCAATTGCAAAAATGCGACCCCTCATCACTAATTATGACTCTTGGAGTTCCAAATCTTGTGAATATCTGCTTGTGAAGAAATTAAGCACTACCTTCGCATCGTTCGTTGGCAACACCTTGACTTCAACCCATTTCAAAACATAATCAACCGCCAACAAGATATACTGATTGTTACAAGATGAGATAAATGGCACCATGAAGTCAATTCCCCAAACATCAAAGACTTCAACCTCGAGAAGCACATTAAGAGGAATCTCATCCCTCTTGGATATATTACCCACACATTGATATCGATCACATTTTAAAATGAACTGATGAGCATCTTTAAACAAAGTCGGCCAAAAGAAACATGCTTGAAGAATACGAGATGCTATCTTTTCTCCACCATAATGTCCTCCATAAGCCGTTGAGTGGCAATCTCGCAAGATCCCCCCCCCCGTTTTGCTGTAAGGAATATAGCTCCTGATGATTTGGTCGGCTCCTTGTCGAAAAAGAAATGGCTCATCCCACATATACCACTTCACTTCATGCAGAAACTTCTTCCTTTGAGTGAAAGTCAAATATGGAGGCATACTCACAAGGTAGGTCACAATGTCGGAGAACCACGGTTCTTCTGCTTGTACTCCAAATAATTGCTCATCGGGAAAAGATTCGTTAATCAAAGACTTATATTGTGAAGTATCCATTGGGTCCTCTAAACGCGAGAGATGATCGGCGACTTGATTTTCAGTCCCATTTCTGTCCTTGATCTCTAATTCAAACTCCTGAAGTAATAGAACCCATCGAATCAATCTAGGCTTCGAGTCCTTCTTCGAGACGAGATATCGAATGACAGCGTGATCAATGAAAACTGTCACCTTCGTCCCAAGCAGATAAGATCAAAATTTCTCAAAACCATATACAATAGCCAAAAGTTCTTTCTCAGTAGTGGTGTAGTTCAGTTGAGCACCATTAAAAGTCTTACTAGCATAGTAGACTACATGAAATATGTTGTTCTTTCTTTGCTCAAGAGCTGCTCCAACTGCATAGTCACTTGCATCGCACATCATTTCAAACGGTTCAGACCGATTAGGTGCAGTTATAACTGGTGCTGTAATTAAAATCTTCTTTAATATCTCAAAAGCGACAAGGCACTCGTTATCAAACTTGAATGGAACATCTTTCTCTAGCAAATTGCACAATGGCTTCGAAATCTTAGAGAAGTCCTTGATGAAACGCCTATAGAAACCCGCATGACCAAGAAAACTGCGAATTCCCTTTACAGAAATTGGTAGAGCAAGATTTTCAATAACCCCCACCTTGGATTTGTCCACCTCAAGACCCTTACTAGAAACCTTGTGACCCAGAATGATGCTTTGGCGCACCATAAAATGACATTTCTCCCAATTGAGAACCAAATTGGTCTCAACGCACCTTTTCACCACTAACCCAAGATTGTGCAAACATTCATCATAAGAAGTTCCAAAGACCGAGAAATCATCCATGAACACTTCTACATTATTTCCAATCATATCAGAGAAGATAGCCATCATGCATCTCTGAAAAGTGGCTGGTACTCCACATAGTCCAAAAGAAACTTTTCGGAATGCAAAAGTACCAAAAGGACGTGAATGTAGTCTTCTCTTGATCTTCTGGAGCGATACAAATCTGATTATATCCCGAATAGCCATCCAGAAGACAGTAGTAATCATGCCCAACCAATTTATCACGCATCTGATCAATGAAAGGAAGAGGGAAGTGATCCTTCCTTGTGGCCATATTCAGCTTCCTATAATCCATGCAAACTCTCCACCCCGTGACTGTTCGTGTAGGAATAAGCTCATTCTTCTCATTTGCTACCACAGTGATACCATCTTTCTTTGGCACACACTGAACTGGGCTCACCCATGAACTGTCAAAAATAGGATAGATGATCCCTGCATCTAGCCACTTGAAGATTTCCTTCTTCACAACCTCTTTCATGATCAGATTTAGCCTTCTCTATTGCTCAACAATAGGCTCGCTTCCTTCGTCCACCATAATTTTGTGCATACAATAAAAAGGGTTGATTCCCTTGATATCTGTTATAGTCCAACCAATTGTCGATTTGAATTCTCTAAGAATTCTCAAAAGCTTCTCCTCATCACTACCTAAAAGGTCAGATGCAATAATAACAGGAAAATTAGATGCATCACCTAAAAATGCATACCTCAAATGTTTAGGTAAAGGCTTAAGCTCAAGAGTAGGATCTTCCTCAATAGATGGCTTGAGGCACTTTGGAGAACTTTTTAGCTCCTCCAATCCAAGAGATTCAAAAGGCATATCCATCTTTCGCTTCTAGGGAGAAGCATTCAAATAGGGCAAGTGCTCTTCACCTTCGTCATCTTCACTATCGGAATTCCCCAACAAGGCCTTTTCTAAGGCGTCGGACCTTAGCAATCGATCAAGTTCAGAATTAACCACAGAATCGACCATCTCCACCTTAAAACACTCCTCATTTTATGTAGGGAATTTCATAGCATTGAATACATTAAAAGTTACATCCTGATCCAGCACTCGCATGATGAGCTCACCTTTCTGCACATCTATCAAGGTTCGGCCAGTAAGCCAAGAAAGGTCTTCCCAAGATTATGGGAATCTTCTTATCCTCCTCAAAATCAAAAATTACAAAATCAGCAGGAAAGATGAGTTTATCCACCTTGACCAAGACATCCTCCACAATACCTCACAGATACGTAATAGAACGATCGGCCAACTGCAAAGTCATATAAGTAGGTTTAGGATAAGGTAAGTCCAACTTCTTGAAGATTGACAGAGGCATCAGATTGATGCTAGCTTCCAAGTCACATAAACATTTGTCAAATGACATTTTTCCAATGGTGCAAGGAATAGTGAAGCTCCCAGGATCTTTAAGCTTCGAAGATAATTTCTATTGTAGCACAGCTTTGCATTCCTCCGTGAGAGCAACGATCTCTAAGTCATTAAGCTTCACCTTCCTAGAGAGAATACCTTTCATGAACTTCGCGTAGCTAGGAAATTGTTCAAGTGCTTCAGCGAAAGGTATATTGCTGTGAAGTTTCTTGAACATCTCCAGAAATTTCGCAAACTACTTATCCATCTTTATCTTCTACAGCCTCTTAGGAAAAGAAGGTGGAGGATAAATTTATTTCTCCTCTGTATTACCCTCAGGAGGAGTGTGCTCAACAGTAGTCTTCCTTGGTTCCACTTCTTCTTCCTTCTGCACTTCTTCTTCTTCAGCCTCAACTTCAGATTCTGGAGTCTTAGCTTTTTCAGGATTTGTAACCTTACCAGACCTTAATGTAATTGCCTTAACATGCTCCTTAGCTTCCTTCTTGCCTGGCACTTCAGTATCGCTTGGAAGCATGCCAGGTTGACGATTCAGTAATGCATTAGCAATCTGTCCAATCTAATTCACCAAGGTCTTGATAGAAACAACTTGGCTCTTGCTCATGAGCCTCAACTCCTCCAATTTAGATTTTTTATTAGCTTGCGGTAACTGCTGAAGTTGAAGTTGTTGCCTAGGGGCATATTGCGGGTGTTGAAAACCAGGATGGTTATACTGCTTTGTTGTGTATGGCTGATAAGGTTGTTGCACCGTATTCTGATTGTTGCTCCAACTGAAGTTAGGATAATTACGGTTATTGGGATGATAAGTCGCTGGAGCTTACTGTTGTAATCTTTGAAATTTGCTCACAAATTGAGATGATTCTCTAGAAATAGCACACTGCTCAGTTTCATGTGCCCTCGCACAAAGTTCACAAACACTAGTGATTTGATTAACTCCATAATTAGCCAAAGAGTCCACTTTCATCATCAAAGCTTGAAGTTGAGCAGCTATAGCAGTAGCTGTATCCACTTCCAGAATTCCTGCTACTTTGCCTTGCAATATTCTTTGCATAGGATTCTGGTATTCATTAGCTACCATGAGCTCAATCAACTAATAAGCTTCATTATAGTTTTGGCCCATAAGGCTCCACCAGACGCTGCATCGAGCATAGGTCTAGACTGTGCACCCAAACCATTGTAGAAATAATTTATAATCATCCAATCAGGCATGCCATGGTGTGGCCACTTCCTTAGTATCTCCTTATATCGATCCCAAGCCTCACACAGAGATTCTCCAGTTTGCTGTGCAAACTGAGTAAGAGCATTCCTAATTGCAGCAGTCTTCGCCATAGGAAAGAATTTAGTGAGAAACTTTTGAGCAAGATCCTCCCATTTAGTAATAGACCCTGGTGGTAGAGAATGTAACCAACACTTTGCTTTATCCCTCAGAGAGAATGGGAAGAGTCATAGCTTGATAGTATCTTCAGTCACCCTATTGAACTTGAAAGTGTCGCAGATCTCCCCAAACTGAACTGAGTTCTGTATCATCTGAATCGTGCTAAACTTGATCTCAAAAGTGTTAGCCGAGATGGCTGGTCTGATGATGCTTGACTGATTATCATTGATCTTAGGCTGAATATTCCATCAAAGCCTTAGGAATTTCTACTTGATCTCCCATCACTACTAAAGTTGGTTCCTTGACTTTCTCTTTTTCTTCTTCTTTTTCTTCATCCTCAAAAACTTACCTTCGAACCACTACATCTTCCTTCTCGGCTTGATCCAGAGTTCTCTTATGAGCCCGCAAACGCGTATGCATACACGCTCACTAGAGTACCTGAAACATGATAAGGAAAAGAGTAGGTAAGTAACAATGTCCGAGTCAATAAACTTAAACGATCACTGATGATAAACTCATAAACTGAAAGTTAACACCGAGTCCCCGGCAGCAGCGCCAAAAACTTGTTAGTCACTAAACATGCGCTAATAATCCACGCAAGTATACGCGATCACAAGTAATATAGAATTATTTCTAGTTCGTTCCCACAGAGACGGTTTTAGGATAACTTTGTAATTTATGTACTTATGCAACAATGATATGGCTATTATTCAATGCTAAGACGAATAACAATTTGGGTTTTGATTATACTATGATTAACTATTGAGGATTATACTAGAGAACTTTAACTAAGAGATTAAAGAGAGTTGAATAATATATAAAACAAACATGGGATTCTAACTTCATTAAATACTTCTTTCAATAGCCTTTTCATTCTTAACCTTAGCATGCAATGGTGATGACACTAATCAGATAACACGAAAATGCTAAACGCCAACTTTTGTTGCACGAATAACATACTACCAGACATCCACAAAAGAGATAGAAGTTGAATAGACACCAATTATATTGAGATCCTATATGTCTATATAATTTGATAACATAATGGCTTAATGCAAAAGTTATCTATCGTGATTACATAGGGCAAGTAAGATGGTTAAAGTTACCTACGAATCATGCATAACAATAACACATGAACCTATACTAACATGGCAAGTTCTAAATCCTTAAATTCACTATCGCTTCATTAAAGATTAACATACTATCTCATAAGTTCGCGATGCTCATAAGATGAATAAGCACAACCAATACTAGGTTATCATACAATCACCACACACTAAGGCATCGAACAAATTAACTAAAAAAATCCATAAATCAGTCCGCTAGAACCCCACGATAACGATTAGCCCATAATCGGACTCATCATCAACGTGGGTTTCGATGAAAGCATGGAATAATAAACATATTCTTTATACTTAATAAATAATAAACAAAGTACGAAACAAGAGTATAGGTTCACGAATAAGAAAACTAGCATTCAAAGTTACAAATTAAAATAAAGAATCACAAGTATAAAACTAGATCTTTTTCTCCTTCATCGGATTGTGCTATACGGTCATCTTACGCCATCTCCTTAGCTCTGGTACGTCTCTTCTTGAAAAATGACCTTTATTTATGTATATATATCAACCCATGCATAGTAGAAGTCCATCTAATTCAAAGCTCACAAGAATCAGGATTCTGAATTCACGACCTCGGGCGTCCGCGCGCTTGACCAGAGCGGGCGCGCTGTGTTTCTGTTCCTCATACGCGGGGGCGCGCTATGACAACGCGGGCGCGCCGGTCTTCTGGAAAAAACTTCTTTTTCTTATTTTCTTGCTGCAATGAGTTGGTCTTCACGAGCCTTTATTCCTTGGACACCATCCTTACACCATATTAGCATCAAATCAATGCTAATTCATCTGAATTCTGAATTAATTCCTGAAATGCAAAAACACTCGAAAACACATTAAAACACCAATAACTTGAGTACAAAAACACCAATTCAAAGCTTAATGGAGCTTTATAAACTGTCATAAATGCCACTAAACAATAAACTGATCCATTTCATCCAACTCATGAAGAGTATAGTACTCATCCTCTTTCAACTCCAAACTAACTTATTTTTGAGGTTTGTTGTTTTTCTGCTCAACAGCTTGAATAACTTGAGTCTGGGGTTCAAATTCATCTTCCGTCATTTTCTTGTCATTTGCTATCAAGTCACTTGATACATCCATAACATGCCCTTGACTTACCTTTAATGACTTTCTTTGCATCATTTCCAACTCATAGGTTTTGAGAATACCATACAAAACCTCCAAAGTTTTTCTCCCCAGATCTCTTTCTTATCTTATTGCAGAGATCCTTTATTCCAAATGGTCAAGAAGAGTGAGCAAGAATTTAAGATTAACTTCTTCAACTTCATAGTACTTGTCATGAAGCTGTAAGTTATTTATCAGCTTATTGATTCTTTCAAAGACCTCAGTGATGCCTTCTTTTGGTATAGCCATGAAACCCTCATATTGTGAGACTAGAATCCTTCTCTATTTTGATCTCACATCTTCAGTGCCTTCACACAAGATCTATATTTTTTCCCAAATTTGTTAGCTATCTCACAATTGATAATGTTGTTAGTTGTCTCATAGTTGATAATGTTATTATATATCACATTATCAAGAGATTCAATAAGAATGAGCTGCAAGCTGCTATCAAGTAAAACTTTCTCCTTCTCTGGTTCAGTGTATGTAGCGGAATCTTTAGAAGCAAAGTATTCATGAATGACCATATAACCCTTTGTTGCTTCATGAACCCTTACCATAGGAATGAAGGGTCCATATTTAAGAACTTCAATATACAGTGGATTGACCATCTTGATGAACAACATCATCTTCTTCTTCTATAAGGTGTGGTTCACTTTTTCAAAGACAAGGATCTTGATTTCTGTGCACTCATACTTCGAAGATCTAATATATTTTCTTTCATATTTTCTCTAATATAACTTGTTAGGTATGAAGTGCAACACAGAGGGGGTGAATATGTTTTCTTGATTGTTATTTAATCTGTGATGGTTTTTGGCTTATGGAACAAAATAGTTCAATGAATTTGTAGTGATAAAATACTAGATGCAGACACATAAACAATTTATCAAAAACTCACTTGATTTGTATTAAATCAAATTTGTCTTGCTACAAATATGTGTTCTTGAAAATAAGAACTAAACTACTTCTCTCGAGAGAATTACAATATTTTTCTAGATCTGTTTGTTACAACTAAAAAAAGGACATGTGGCATGCTTTATTGATCAAAATGCATGGTTTACATAACTTGAACTAAAATAGACTAACACATTTTCTAAAGCTTCTTTTCCTATTTCCATTTCACGTGTTCTGTGACCCTCCTTTGTCCAGTTCATCTTGGCCCTTGATCTTGTATTCTTCAAGCCGTATTTGTAGGCTTTCCAATTCAATGATAGAATTGTTTGTTGACTGATAATCTTGGATCTTCAAGTTGTTTGTATTCTGATTATTAAAGTTATTTGCGATATCTCTTTTGTTGTGTAGAGATGTCACATATAAGTAAGATGACTTATCGATATCTTAAGTTCTCTATATAGGCTTTTGACTTCTCTAGGTCTCCAGTTCTCTACACGTGGAATAATTTATTGATATCTTTAGTTCTCTACATAAGCTTTTTGACTGGTCGATATCTCCAGTTCTCTACATGAGGATTTGACTTGTCGATATCTCTAGTTATGTTATCTACATGAGGAATTGACTTGTCGATATATCCAGTTCTCTACATGGACTTTTTGACTTGTCGATATTTTCAGTTCTCTACATACAAATTGACTTATCGATATCTCTTGGGACTTCTCTATAAGTCATTTTAGACTTCTCGACATACTTCTCTACATTCCTTGATATATGACTTGTCGATATCTGACTTAGAACATTTTTCCTTGAACAACATTATTTAACTCCAAGCTTCTGTACTTCTCTTTGAGGCATGATCAGAATCGATCTTCTTCTAGAATTCATTCCTTAGCTTGATGGTTGTTCATAGAAATATCCTCCAGTCTAATCTACTTAACATGTTTACAGACTCAAGAAATACAATTACATAATATAATTGAATTACCATATAACTTATTCTTAGAGTTGTCGAGATGACTTAGTCTTGTTATGCACTGACATGTCTTGCACAACAACAACTAAATAGAAGTAGTAATTATCAATAAAAAAATTGAAGTACCTGTGTAATGTAGAAGCAGGAGCATCCATGCTATAATGACCGTCAAATATGAAAATAAAGATGTATCATTAATTGATGAGGAAAATGCCCCTACTTACGTACTTAGGGGAGTTATGTGAGTACATATTATATTCTAATGGCAAAGTTATAATATTTTTTGAATAAGTTCCGCAACTATGAAAGTGCCCCTCGTGCATATACATTAAAAATCATTTGTATCTCGCCTAGTTACTTGAGTACGTACTTAGGAGCTTCAAACCTTTAATGATTAGCACCATATATAGATACGATTTAAAAGTTAATGAGATTGTAATTGATTTACAAGTTAAAACACATTAAAAAGTATGGAAGGCAATCAATATTAAAATAAATTAAATTAAAACACATAAAAGATTAAACATTACATATTACTAGCAACCTTCTTGAACCCCTTAAATGAGTTTAATAAGTAAACAAAATTAGTAGACACACACACACATTCAATATTATCATCCCCTTCAGAGTAGACACACACACACACACATTCAATATTAATCTTTTTTGATGTTATTATCCTACTTGTCTCTCCTCAAACTCACTGAGTCTCACCTTAGATGGAGTCTCACTTTTTGTTTTTAGATATAGTCTCGCTTTTAATAACACTATCAGCAAATAATTTTCGGTTGTAGTAAATTCTACATAACTAAATTTTCTAATTTTTAGTGCGAAGCGATATTGCCTCGTTAATTCTTGATTAATTGTCCAATTTTATCGCTTTTATATAAAGTTTGGCGCTTTTATTAAACTTTAGCAACTAGTTTCCGAAATTTCCTACATCATCAAACCCTCGTAAAGATAAGGCACAAGATAAAAGTCATATATATGTAGCTTTTTAGGGGAAAAAGTCCTTTTTTGGCTCACCAAATGAGTGGTTGCCGAGCTAAAAAAGCTCAAACATACGAGGTTATATCGAAAAAGTAATATATAAATGGACACTTATAGATTACTTTGGTATGTCAGAGTTTTCTACCAACCGAATTACCTATAAATGATAAACATGGGAAAAATAATATATGCACAATTCATGGTTCTTATCACAAAATTAAGAGGCTCATGGTTTCTAGTCCTAATGTGATAAAAAAAAGTTACCATTGCCTAACATTACAAAATTATGTGTTACCTCGTTAGTGGTAAGAATGGATAAACTATTAACGCTCTAAATACAAGCCTGATATCCTAACAACCATTTAGCACTACACCTCAGGTTAGAGTATATATCCCAAACATGACATTGATCACATTTTTTGTAAAGATATATCTCTCTAACTCAATCCAGGAGCATGTTTAATACATCAACAAGATAATACCCTGTTTCCAGTTGTAGTAAATTCTACAACACTGATGTTTCCTTACATATAAAGCTCAAGGTAAAAGTCCTCTGGCACACCATATGGAGTAGTGGTTGTTGAAGTTATAAGATCTCAAACATAAAAGATTACATTGAATATGTTATATATAACCAAAATCTTAAATTGTTTTATGCACTAGATTTGTCTAGTGAATAGATTAAACATCACAAAATTATCCTTTACCTTACCAATATAAACATTCTCACATTTCATCGCAAACTAGATCATTCATGTCAAGTCACACACACACACATAAGTATACAAATGATAATTATCACGAAGCACCAGTTTCACCTAATCATCCACTATTTCAAATTACTCCATAAGATTGAAGATGATCATCAGCTCCTTCATGGTGATGACATTGACCAATTTTATTCCCAATATATATATATATATATATATATCTAGTTGAAACAGTGCCCGGTGAATTCATTAGCAAGACAGAATCAAGATTCTATAATTAGTTTTCAGTTGTACAAAATTCTATAGCACAAAATCTTCATGCCATATAAAACTCAAGGTAAGAATCATCTGCAACTCACCAAGTAGAATAATGGCTATTGAAGCTAATAAAGCTCAAACAACACTGGTTATACGGGTAAACAATTATAACCAAACACTCACAGACTATTTTTCAAAACTATAGTTGTGTAACGCTGGATTACGTAAAGACTATGAATGAACAATAAAGTATGTTCATGGATCTCATAAAATTTTGAGAGTCTCATTGCTTCCACCATATTTAAATAGTCACTTATGCCTAATATAAATCAAATTATTTGTTATCTCGTTAATGTTTGGAGTGTTAGTACCATTAACGCTTAAATCTTAAGTTTGAGATCCTAACAACATCTCAACCCTCCACTTTAAGTTGGAGCATATATGTCAAACATCTATTAACTAACTTTCTTGCAAAGATATATCTCTTTAGCAGATTATGTTCATGCATAGAGTTGTTTAACGACCGGATTACATAGTTACAGCTATTGGGACATGTATCCAACAAAAATAACTCAAAAGTATGCACATAAGATTACCTCCTTAGGATCATTAGCAATGTAGCCATGGAAGGAGACTAGTTCTCCAGCCCACACTTTTTCGGGCTATTAATTTGAGAAAACCTAAATAAATTATAATTTACCAATTCAAAATTCTATTATTTAGATGATTATTATAAATGTGCAACTAAAAAGAACAATCGAATGGTAATCTACTCCAAACCTAAGGCCTTTGAACTCGAAAGCACATCCACTCATAAAAACCTGAAAATTGTAAGTAATATCATCATGGAGTCCAATATAAACAAATATACACACATAAAACATTATTTTAAAAATACTATAAATATTGATCGAAAACATAACTCAAATCTGGAAAAATCTAAATTTGACCCCCCAAACGATCTTTACTTGAAATATGTAATACAAGAAAGTTATGAATGAAAAGATATTTCTCCCAAAGGTCTAGAATTAATGAATTCTGAATTATGATATATTTTCTACAAATTTTACTAGTTGTTTTGTTTGTGAAAAATCCCTATGAAATTTAATATTAAAGATGAAAAATATGATATTAAGACAGATATAAAAACAAAACATATGTGATTCTAAAAAAATTGAGAAAAAAAAGAATAAGATGTTTATATAATGTTTTAGAACTCTTATTCTAAGCGTTATACAAATTTAAATTAGATTTTTATTCCATGTACAGTATTCTAATCCAATTTAATTCCTAAAATTTATCTAATTTTTAATCTTTTTCATTAGTATCTCCTTTATTATTATTTTAAAATCACGGGCTTTGAGGATGCATGTTGACGTGTAAACAAAGATGGATATCTTGTTCTTGAACAATGTTCCATGTCGAATTTCTGACGTTTGAGATGTAAAATTCCAAAACAATTTTTCTTACTAACGTAATAATGGTAAAAATGAATATCATTATATTTGAATGATTTTCATTGAAAGTGGCGGTAGACAGATGGAGTGTCTTTTTAGATTAGATCCTTACATTAAATAAACTATCTCGTCTGACTTTCACCCTTGTCATAGAAGTTCATAAATGTCTAAATCAGGTCTCTAAATTTTTACATAGTGAGATGCATTCATAAATAACAAAATGTGCGAGAAGTTTGCCTAAGTACATCATTTTCAAATTTTAGTAATTTGAAAAAAAAAAATAAACATGTAAGACAATATATAAATATAAAATTAAAAAATAATAATAAATTTAGGATAACCTATACTTAAGAAATTTAATTATACTATATACAAATAAACTTACTGATTAATCATCCACAAATCTCCAATAAATGAGTTAAAGGATTAATCCAATTTTCCAAAAGGGTTTACAAACATAATTCAGTCTATGATTGATAAAAATCATGAAGGAACAATGTTACGACCGACATTTTGTGTAATATTATTTGTGAACTCTGTATAACCTTAGAGTCGATTATAAATATATTTATTGATTGTACATTTGTGTGAATGGAATTTGCTGCATTATAAATTGATTTATTTAAAATATAAATTTTTCAAAGCGAGAGTTTTATTAATTGCTCTTATTCTTGATTTATAGAGAATATTCTTTACCATGGGAAAATTATCTTTTAAAATTATTTCATTCACAAATCACAAAATTGATCTCATAAAATTTCTAAAAATCCAAGTTATTTTATGGTACAATTTTTATAATTTTTGAATTTTTTTTATTTTATAAAAATAAATCCTTGAAAATTAGTTGTTTAGTAATTAGAAAATTACATGGATACCCTTGCATGCAAATACCTTCCCATTCAACTTAAAGGGCTAAAAAGACAATTCCAACCCCACTAACTCTCATTTTACTAGCCAAATTACTTTTTTGTCCTTGCATGCAAAATGACCCAATTCTTGCTAGAGGGTTACTTTTGTCAATTACTAATTCCACTCACATTTGGTCAAATCAAAACCATAAAACAAGCACAAGTTGTCATGATCATTTCATTTTTTTTCACTCCACACTCCACCCTCACCTCACTCTCTCCTCCCTTTCTTCTTCTCCTTCTCGGCTCAAACCCCCTCTCGGCTTTCCCATAGTCGAAGCCCCCACCCCCTTCTTTTCTTGATTCTTTCACTCAAACATCCATCTTATATTCAAGTAATCTTACTCCCTATATGTTGTTCAGATATATTCCAAAAAGTTTAGAGTGAAAAGTTTAGGTTTTGATCTTGCATGTTATAGTTTTAGTTAGAACTCAAAATACCATCTTGATTCTCATGGATTTAATATGGTATTATTGAGGGAACTACAAGGAATGGTGAAATGCCAAGTCATGAGAGTGAAACTCTTGTTTTTAATGGTCATTTCCCTTCCTTTTCATTCGGCTATGACCATAAGGGAGCCGAATGAATAGTTCTTAATGATGTTTCTTTGTGGCCTTGTTGATTTTGAATTTTTTATGTGATGATAGCTTGGTTTTGAAAGTAAAAACCTAAAAAAAACTCTTTGCATGTTAAGTGATCATATAGATATGGTTAATGATAGGCATGCATGTTGATTTTATGATGAAATTATTTTGGAAACCATATTGTTTTTAGCTTAAAAATTCGAAGGCATGCATGCATAGATTCAACTCATAATTTTCAAAATTCTTGATCATTTGGATTGATAATTGTTAATAGGCTTTAATTTTCAGTTAAATTAAGATATTGATTTTGATTTGTGCTCCTTGATATGTGATTTTAATTCGAATATATATGAAGGATATAAGTTGTTATTTTCGATAACTTGATGACTTGTTATTTGTGTATTGTGTTAACTCTTATTTTTCTATATTGCACCTTAGGCAAGGATGATCTCCACTAAGCCAATATTGAGTGTGGGAGTAGTAGTTCAGTAGATTTCCTAGGTTGAGGTTAAGTTTGGGTTTTGATGATGTTTGGTGGGTTTGTCAAGTGAGAATCATGGTGGAAAGGGGAGCATTAGATTCTGCAGAATTTCAGTTTGGTACCATGAGATTTAGAGTGAGATTTGACCTTGTCATTGTCATGCAATTTGAGGCCCAAGTCACCAGAAGTTAGCACTAGGAGTATAATTTAGGTTTTAGGTGTTTGTTAGAGGTTTGTAGGTTGTTTGGTTAGGTGCACGAGTGAAAATACTAAATCTGTCCAGCAGGGGAAAGTTTTGCTACAACATAGAAATGGGAAGTTTTGACCATGTCATAGGTAGGCCCTCATTAGGACCTGTTTAGCATTAGTTAGAGGGAGTGTCAGAGGAGTTTTTACAGCCATAGTTCATAGGATTTGAGTTAGAATCATGTGTCACAAGTTAATTCAAATTAGGACCTTTTTTGTCCAGAAAATAGGGGAAACGTGGACTTTAAGCTTAGGCCTAGGGAGGCCCAAGCTAGGCCCTTGAGCCACACCAAATTTGGGAGTTGAATTATGATCAGAAGAGTCTAGTGTAGAAGTTTTAGAGGTAAACTTGAAGTGTAAGAGTGTCAAATGCACCCAAGAAACTATAGATGTCATCCTGAAATCACTATAATGAGCACATTCACCTATCACGTAGTTTTAGAGCACTTATGAGTGAAGATTTGGTTGATAAACATAGTTGAAAGATAGCTTAAAGTCAGTAGAGTGAAAGGCCCAAGTCAGGGTCAATAGGAATTGGACGGTTTAGTAAAGGCACTTTGAGTTAGGAGGTCAAAATTTGGAGTTTTCTCTAGTTTAGCGACCAAGTGACTTAAGTAAGTGGAGTGAGATCATCCAAGCTTAGTGATGCAATATAGTGTGTGTTATGCTATTTTGTACTTAAATATGGTATATGAGCATATGTGGCTATGTGTACTATTATGATTATAAGGTGATTGTAAATATGTGTGTATATAGGCCTAAGTGCCATTGTGTTTAATTTCGGTATACAAATAGGTTGAGTTGGTGAGAATATATTATAATGAGGTTATTATTATTTGTGTAGGATCTCGAGACGAGGGCAAAATTTCTATTAAAGTCGAGTAAAGCTTCCAGTTGTTCCTACCTGCTAGTCAAGTCAAGCCTTTCTCAAGGCAAGTGATTCAACCTAACTTTTTGTTTACACTAGAAGTGTGCGATTACCAGTTCGTATATATAATGCAAGTATTCTAATTCACCTTGATATACATGAACCAAGTGGTTTCAAATCTATCTTCGTATTATATGAAAATGACATGAACCCCCAAGTGTTTATTACAAGTAGTTTAACCTTACTTGAAAATTGCTATGCAAGTAAATCAAAATGTCATACCATGCTAGTATACCAAAGTAATTGTGATGTTGAACCATGTATAAGTTATACTCAGTAACCTTATCTTGATACCTAAAAGTCAGTTATTCCTTAACATTTGTTCATGAATGCTTGATAACCCTATCCTTACCCTAAAGCATGATCCTCTGTTATACTTTAAACTAATGATCACTTTCTTTATATTTTAATACCTTTATCTTATCTGGAACCATTACCTTGAACCTAGTTTGACTTTGTTCCTTCATACTATCCGATAACCTTGCTAAATCTCATTGTCAAAATCTTTGTAAATAAAAATCGTGAAATTCCCTTGATAAAGTATAGTCTAATGAGTCATGGCCTTGAAATGTAGTGGACCTATTCCCAGAGCTTCAAAGTTGATCTAGAACTCTTGATTAAGATGTTCATTGTTCAATAGTTTATCTGTCAATTGGCATCAGTTTTTTTTAAATAAATAAAAAGGTTAAAATTTGGATTTCTAGTCCCAAAAGGGGGCACATATTTTCTTTAGATAGTGGATCTGGACTGAGACACAAGTCCTTTCCGCTCCTAATTTGTAGGCTTAAAAGTTTCCTAGGGATCCCATAAATGTTCTAGAACCCAGCGAGGTTTGGGATTAGTTCGCGGCTGATCACCGGCTGTAATCCGTAGCGTCATAAAATGGTTTTTGATAAAGAAATGGTTTTTAATTGTTTTGTTACAAGTAAATGATGCCATCACCCAAAAGTTTATCTCTTATTATTATTAGCTCTTCCTTCACATTGTTACTCCTTTATTTCATTTTATGTAGTATATTGTATAGCACTTGTTAAGCATTTGGCTCACTACTTGCTTTTACCCTGATATTACAGCTACCAAATATGGTTAGATTCAAGCAGACAGCGCGTAAGACTTGTGATGCCGATTCGTATGTTCGAGCTCAGGTAGATTAGTGATCATTTTGTGTGAGAACTCGATATTAAAATCAACCAGGTTGTAGTAGTTAATAGTGTTGGGCTGTTTCAAACCCTAAACTGTAAGATCTTGGATTCAGATGTATTATTTCCTTTTGTTAGCTATTGTACTGATTTGTATAATATTTATTGTTAAGTCAGGGCGTGACAAGTTTTGGTATCAGAGCTACGGTTTAGAGTCCCTGGACAGCCCAAGTAGGTTATAGGATATATGTATAAGTTATAGGATATTATGCGAGAGAGTACGTTAAGAGAATTTATTATTAATACTCCTCCTATATATATCTATGTATTGTTTGTCAGCAAAGGGCGCATTCCTCATCATCCTCTGAGCCGACTGAAACCATTGCTTTCTCCGTGTATGCTGAGTTGAGGCGCGAGTTCGACAAGCTTCAGGGCAAGTATGATCGACTGTTAGACCGATTAAAGAACATGTATCCGGACAACCGAAACTATGAAGGAAAGCCTAAGGAGGAGATGACTGCGAGACTTGAGACTTTGGTTTAGTACGTCAACATTAAGCTTGATGAGATGCCATCATACCGAGACCATACCTGCCAGTATATCATCCAGATGGTTGCGGACGAGCTCCAGAGTATTGTGAAGACGCTTCGAGAGGATAAGACTACCATACCCTGTTCTGACGGAGATGAGCCTTAGTTCTTTCCATTATCTACCTTTCATGTTGTTGTATTGTTGGACCTTGTAGAATTCCCTGTTGATTTCCTTTAATTAAGCATGTTGTCCTTAGATTCAGACTTTATTCTATTCTTGATGTACCTTGACCTTAAAATTTCAATTATTATGCACTATCGTTCTATTTGCTTTCAATTGTTTTTTACGCCTTTATATGCATCACCCTTATTGTTTAATTTGAAACCCGACCTCATATGTGAATAGAATGTCATGTGACACCCTACCCTCGAATTTTCTTATTGTTCATTCCTGTTTTGATATAATTTTTATTTCAGGATCATGCCACCCAAAAAGAAGAACCCAAAAACCACATCTACCACAGATCCTAATATTCTTCGATTACTGGAAACCTTACAATAACAAACAAATGATATAGCTCAACAACAAAGAACTCTTCAACAATAATTTGAAAACCAAGATAACCGTGAACCACACCAACCACCTGATCCACCAGTACCACCTCGACAAGTTGTCACTTTCATGGCTTTTCAGAATGTGAACCCACCTGCATTTCATGATACCACTGATCCAGTAATAGCTAACACATGGATTAAGGAAATGGAAAGAGATTTTAAATTGATATAGTTAGGGGACGATCATAAGACACCATATGCTACTTACTTCCTGAAGGGCGAAGTCATCTATTGGTGGGCTTCAGTGAAAGCTATGGAGGCAAATCAGCAAGTTTCTTGGGAAAGGTTTAAGAAGCTATTTCTCGAAAAGTATTACCCTAAGTACATGCAGAATCAGATGGAGCTTAAATTTCTTGAATTGAAGCAAGGGAGTATGACTGTATTGGAGTATGAGAAGAAGTTTACGGAACTATCAAGGTTTGTGACAAAGTATACCAACAGTAAGGAGGAAAAAACAAAGAGATTCCAACAAGGATTAGAGTCTTGGATCAGAGATAGAGTGGCTATGTTTGAGCTTGATACTTATGCAGGAGTAGTACAGAAAGCTGCTCTGATTGAGAGTAATGGGATGCAGTCATGAAAGGAAAAGGATAACAAGAAGAGGAAGGTTCCATTTTATGGAGAAAAGTCTGAAGCTGGAAGCTCACAAAAAAGGAGTGTGAAAAGAATTGGATTCCACAAAGGCGGAAATTTTCAGAAGAAGGGAAATTTGAATAAAAGACAAGAATCAAAGGGGAGCAACCAGGCAAGCCAAGGGCAAGTTGGAGAAAATAGATTTCAGAGACCAGACTGCAAGCATTGTGGAAAAAGACACCCAGGAGTATATAATAAACTGAGCATGACATGCTATAGATGCAATCAGAAGGGAGACTTGGCTAACAAGTGTAAGATATCGAAGCCGGGAGTTACATGTTATAAGTGTGGAAAGACTGGACACATAGCTAGGGAGTGCAAGTCAACCGGACCAGTCAAGGCTCTGATGAACGTGGCAAGTACTAGTGCAAGCATGCCAGCTATAGTATTGGCATTACCTCCACCACCTATAACAACTCCGCAAGCAACGTCAAGGACATTCGATTTAAAAATGAAGGACGATGTTCAGAATTCTGAGGTGATAGCAGGTACACTTTTATTAAATAATGTCGAAGCTAAAGTATTGATTGATTCTGGAGCGATGAGATCTTTTATATCAGAAACTTTTGTTGATAAACTTTAATGTGATAAAATGGCTATGAACGAGGTAATAAATGTGGTAATTGTGAATCAAGAGAAGATTCCGGTGAGTCAATTATGTCCTAAGTGTGAGATTGATATCTCGGGACATAAATTTTCAGCCGACTTGATACTTTCCAAGTTAGGGGAGTTTGATATAATCTTAGGCAAGGACTGGTTAGGGAAGAATAATGCTCAGTTAAATTGTAAGTCCAAGAGGGTGTACTTAGCGGCGGAGAGTGGAGAGAAAGTGGTATTTAAGGGACAGAGGCAAGAGCGACTGTTTCTTACAATCATCTAGGCTAAGAAGTTGCTTAGGAAAGGTTGCGAGTCATTCCTAGCTTATGTAGTAGATTTAGAAAGAGAGAGCCTCAGCATAGAAGATATTCCCGTAGTCAATGAATTTCCAGATGTATTTCCAGATGAACTACCAGTTTTACCGCCAGATTGACAAATCGAGTTTGAGATCAACCTTGCTCTAGGCACGGAACCAGTTTCGAAGGCCCCATATAGGATGTCACCGGCAGAAATGAAAGAGTTGGCGATCCAGCTATAAGAATTGTTGGACAAAGGAGTGATACGGCCAAGTACGTCGCCATGGGGAGCACCTGTTCTGTTCGTAAAGAAGAAAGATGGAAGCATGAGGTTATGTATAGATTATCGAGAGTAAAATAAGATGACGATTAAGAACCGATACCCGTTACCAAGAATAGATGACCTATTTGATTAGCTGAAAGGAGCAAAGTGTTTTTCCAAGATTGACTTAAGATCAGGATACCATCAATTAAAGATCAAAGAAGAAGACATCCCAAAGACAGCATTCAGAACAAGATACGGATATTATGAATTCTTAGTAATGCCTTTTGGGTTGACTAATGCTCCTACAGTATTTATGGATCTGATGAACCGGGTATTTAAAAAGTACTTGGACAAGTTTGTAGTGGTATTCATTGATGACATTCTTATCTATTCAAAGTCGGAAGAAGAACATATGCAGCATCTATGGATAGCATTGGAGATACTCCGACAAAAGAAGTTGTATGCCATGTTTTCTAAATGTGAGTTTTGCTTAAAGAAGGTTCAATTTTTGGGACATGTTATTGGAAATGAAGGAGTTAAAGTAGATCCGGCAAAGATTGAGGCGATTATGAGTTGGGAGAGGCCAGGACACCTATTGAAGTGCGAAGTTTTCTAGGATTGGCGGGATATTATAGAAGATTTGTTAAAGATTTCTCAAAAATCGCCACGCCATTGACTAAGTTGACTAGGAAGAATCAAAAGTTCGAATGAAATGCAGAATGTGAAGATAACTTTCAAGAATTGAAGCAGAGGTTGGTTACAGCTCCGGTGTTAGTATTACCAGACGATCAAGGAAACTTTGTGATTTTCAGTGATGCTTCACATAAAGGACTAGGTTGTGTGCTAATGCAACACAATAAGGTGATTACATATGCGTCAAGACAGTTAAAACCACATGAATTGAAGTATCCTACGCATGACTTGGAATTAGCAGCTATAGTATTTGCACTTAAGATTTGGAGACATTACCTTTACGGGGAAAAGTGTGAGATCTACACGGACCACAAGAGTTTAAAGTATATTTTCACTCAGAAGGAGCTCAACATGAGGCAAAGAAGATGGTTGGAATTGATTAAGGACTATGATTGTTCGACAAATTATCATCCGGGAAAGGCGAACGTGGTAGCCGATGCTTTGAGTAGGAAGGAAAGATTGGATATGATAGCAATACCAAAGGAATTGTCTGAAGAGATTAAGAGATTTGAATTAGAACATTGTGATTGTGGAATAGTTGAAGACGTTTGTGTACTATAACTTTTCAGCCAACATTATTGGGAAAGATAAAGAAATGTCAGGAAAATGTGATGAAGCAAGAGAATAATCAGCTAATCGGAGAAGAGATTGGTACTCAAAAGGATGAGCAAGGTATACTAAGGTTCTCCCCAAGAATTTGGATTCCTCATGTACCTGAATTGAAGAATGAGATATTGCAAGAAGCCCACAATTCAAGATTTTCAATCCATCCGGGAAGTACCAAGATATATCAAGACTTGAAGCAGAACTTTTGGTGGCCAAATATGAAGCGAGAAGTGGCAGACTAGGTTACGAAGTGTTATACTTGTCAAAAAGTAAAGGCAAAACATCAAAGATCAAGCGGACTAATTCAGCCCCTAAAGATTCCAGAATGGAAATGGGAAAACATTGCTATGGACTTTATAGTGGGATTACCACGAACAAAATCCGGAAATGACACTATATGGGTTATAGTTGATCGCCTTACGAAGACAACGCATTTTTCTTCCAATTAATGAGAATTCTTCATTGGACAGATTGGTCCATCTGTATGTGCGTGAAATCATATTAAGACATGGCATGCCCGTATCGATAGTTTCAGACAGAGATCCCCAATTTAACTCGAGATTCTGAAAGCAATTTCAAGAAAGTCTTGGCACGAAGTTAAACATGAGTACGGCGTATCATCCGCAGACTGACGGTCAAAGCGAAAGGACAATTCAAATGATCGAAGACATGTTGCGCAGTTGTGCAATTGATTTTGCGGGTAGTTGGGACGACCACCTGCCATTAGTAAAATTCTCTTATAACAACAGCTATCACTCTAATATTGGCATGCCACCATAAGAAGCTTTATACGGACGGAAATACAGATCACCAATTAGTTGGGATGAAGTGGGAGAAGGAAAGATTCTAGGCCCAGAATTGGTACAACAATTGCATGAGACAGTCAAATTAATTCAGAAGAGGCTACTTGCTACACAAGATAGGAAAAGAAAGTATGCGGATCCAGCGCTTAATGATGTCAGGTTCCAAGTGGGTGAAGCCGTTTAGCTGAAAGTATCACCAAGGAAAGGATTGTCTAGATTTGGCAAGAAAGGGAAGTTAGCGCCTAGATATATTGGTCCTTTTAAAATTTTGAGTCAAGTGGGGAAAGTGGCTTACGAGTTAGCACTACCTCCGCAGTATCAGCATGCTCATAATGTCTTTCATGTGTCTCTGCTCAAAAGGTATAACCCGGATGTCAATCATATAATAGAGTATGAACCTATAGAAATTCAGGCAGACCTGTCATTTGTGGAACAACCTGTCAAAATACTCGACTGGCAAGCAAAGAGTCTTAGAAATAAGTCGGTGAAGTTAGTAAAAGTACTTTAGAGGAACCCCAAGGTCGAAGAGTCAACTTGAGAGTTAGAGTTTGATATGCGTTCCCGGTATCATCATCTGTTATCTTAGATTCTGAGGACAGAATCCTTTAAGGGGGAGAGGATATTACGACCGACATTTTGTGTAATATTATTTGCGAACTCTGTATAACCTTAGAGTCGATTATAAATATATTTATTGATTGTACATTTGTGTGAATGGAATTTGATGTATTATAAATTGCTTTATTTAAAATATGAATTTTTCAAAGTGAGAGTTTTATTAATTGCTCTTATTCTTGATTTATAGAGAATATTCTTTACCATGGGAAAATTATCTTTTAAAATTATTTCATTCACAAATCATAAAATTGATCTCATAAAATTTCTAAAAATCCAAGTTATTTTATGGTACAACTTTTATAATTTTTGAATTTTTATTTTATTTTATAAAATAAATCCCCCTGCATCCCTTGCAGTTTGTTTAGTAATTAGCAAATTACATGGATACCCTTGCATGCAAATACCCTCCCATTCAACTTAAAGGGCTAAAAAGACAATTCCAACCCCACTAACTCTCATTTTACTAGCCAAATTACTTCTTTGTCCTTGCATGCAAAATGACCCAATTCTTGCTAGATGGTTACTTTTGTCAATTACTAATTCCAGTCACATTTGGTCAAATCAAAACCATAAAACAAGCACAAGTTGTCATGATCATTTCATTTTTTTTCACACCACACTCCACCCTCACCTCACTCTCTCCTCCATCTCTTCTCCTCCCTCTCGGCTCAAACCCCCTCTCGGCTTTCCCATAGCTGAAGCTCCCACCCCCTTCTTTTCTTCATTTTTTCACTCAAACATCCATCTTATATTCAAGAATCTTACTCCCTATATGTTGTTCATATATATTCCAAAAAGTTTAGAGTTAAAAGTTTAAGTTTTGATCTTGCATGTCATAGTTTTAGTTAGAACTCAAAATGCAATCTTGATTCTCATGGATTTAAGATGGTATTATTGAGGGAACTACAAGGAATGGTGAAATTCCAAGTCATTAGAGTGAAGCTCTTATTTTTAATGGTCATTTCCCTTCCATTTCATTCGGCTATGACCATAAGGGAGCCGAATGAATGGTTCTTAATGATGTTTCTTTGAGGCCCTGTTGATTTTGAATGTTTATGTGATGATAGCATGGTTTTGGAAGTAAAAACCTAAAAAAAACTCTTTGCATGTTAAGTGATCATATAGATACGGTTAATTCTAGGCATGCATGTTTATTTTATGATGAAATTATTTTGGAAACCATATTGTTCTTAGCTTAAAACTTCGAAGGCATGCATGCATAAATTCAACTCATGATTTTCAAAAATTCTTGATCATTTGGATTGATAATTGTTAATAGGCTTTAATTTTCAGTTAAATTAAGATATTGATTTTGATTTGTGCTCCTTGATATGTGATTTTAATTCGAATATATATAAAGGATATAAGTTATTATTTTCGAAAACTTGATGACTTATAATTAATGTATTGTGTTAACTCTTGTTTTTCTATATTGCACCTTAGGCAAGGATGATATCCACTAAGCCAATATTGAGTGTGGGAGTAGTAGTTTAGTATATTTCCTTGGTTGAGGTTAGGTTTGGGTTTTGATGATGTTTGGTGGGTTTGTCAAGTGAGAATCATGGTGGAAAGGGGAGTATTAGATTCTGTAGAATTTCAGTTTGATACCATGGGGTTTAGAGTGAGATTTGACCTTGTCATTGTCGTGCACTTTGAGGCCCAAGTCACCAGAAGTTAGCACTAGGAGTATACTTTAGTTTTTAGGTGTTTTTTACAGGTTTGTAGGTTGTTTGGTTAGGTGCACGAGTGAAAACACTAAATCTGTCCAGCAGGTAACAGTTTTGCTATGACTTTGAAATGGGAAGTTTTGATCATGTCATAGGTAGGTCCTCATTAGGCTCTGTTTGACCTTAGTTAGAGGGAGTGTCAGAGGAGTTTTTACAGCCATAGTTCATAGGATTTGAGTTAGAATCATGTGTCACAAGTTAATTCAAATCAGGACCCTTTTCTGTCCAGAAAACAGGGGAAATGTGGACTTTAAGCTTAGGCCTAGGGAGGCCCAAGCTAGGCCCTTGAGCCACACCAAGTTTGGGAGTTGACTTATGATCAGAAGAATCTAGTGTAGAAGTTTTAGAGGTGAAATTGAAGTGTAAGAGTGTCAAATGCACCCAAGAAATAATAGATGTCATCCTGAAATCACTATAATAAGCACATTCACCTATCACGTACTTTTAGAGCACTTATGAGTGAAAATTTGGTTGACCACCATAGTTGAAAGATAGCTTAAAGTCAGTAGAGTGAAAGGCCCAAGTCAGTTTCAATACGAATTGGATGGTTTAGTAAAGGCACTTCGAGTTAGGAGGTCAAAATTTGGAGTTTTGTCTAGTTTAGCGACCAAGTGACTTAAGTAAGTGGAGTGAGATCATCCAAGCTTAGTGATGCAATATAGTGTGTGTTATGCTATTTTGTACTTAAATATGGTATATGAGCATATGTGGTTATGTGTACTATTATGATTATAAGGTGATTGTAAATATGTGTGTATATTGGCCTAAGTGCCATTGTGTTTAATTTCGGTATACAAATAGGTTGAGTTGGTGAGAATAAATTATAATGAGGTTATTATTATTTGTGTAGGATCTCGATACGAGGGTAAACTTGCCATTAAAGTCGAGTAAAGCTTCCAGTTGCTCCTACCTGCCAGTCAATTCAAGCCTTTCTCAAGGCAAGTAATTCAACCTACCTTTTTGTTTACACTGCAAGTTTGCGTTAACCAGTTCTTATATATGATGTGAGTATTTTAATTCACCTTGATATACATGAACCAAGTGGTTTCAAATCTATCTTCGTATTATATGAAAATGACATGAACCCTCAAGTGTTTATTACAAGCAGTTTAACATTACTTGAAGATTGTTATGCAAGTAAATCAAAATGTCATACCATGCTAGTATACCAAAGTAATTGTGATGTTGAACCATGTACAAGTTATGCTCAGTAACCTTATCTTGATACCTAAAAGTCAGTTATTCCTTAACGTTTGTTCATGATTGCTTGATAACCCTATCCTTACCCTAAAGCATGATACTCTATTATACCTTGAACTGATGCTCACTTTCTTTATATTTTAATACCTATGTCTTATCTGGAACCATTACCTTGAACCTAGTTTGACTTTGTTCCTTCATACTATCCGATAACGTTTCTAAATCTCATTGTCAAAGTCTTTGTAAATAGAAACCTTAAAATTCCTTGATAAAGTATAGTCTAATGGATCATGGCCTTGAAATGTAGTGGACCTATTCCTAGAGCTTCAAAGTTGATCTAGAACTCTTGATTAAGATGTTCACTGTTCAATAGTTTATCTACCAATTGGCATCAGTTTTTTTTTAAAATAAATAAAAAGGTTAAAATTTGGATTTCTAGTCCCAAAGGGGGCAAATATTTTCTTTAAATAGTGGATCTGGACTGAGATGCAAGTCCTTTCCGCTCCTAATTTTTAGGCTTAAAAGTTTCCTAGGGATCCCATAAATATTCTGGAACCCAGAGAGGTTTGGGATTACTTCGCGGCTGATCACCGACTGTAATCCATATCGTCATAAAATGGTTTTTAATAAAGAAATGGTTTTGAATTGTTTTGTTACAAGTAAATGATGCCATCACCCAAAAGTTTATCTCTTGTTATTATTAGCTCTTCCTTCAATTGTTACTCCTTTATTTCATTTTATGTATTGTATTGTATAGTACCTGTTGAGCATTTGGCTCACTACCTGCTTTCACCCTGATATTACAGCTAACAGATATGGTTAGATACAAGCAGACAACGCGTAAAACTTGTGATGCCAATTCGTATGTTCGAGCTCAGGTAGATTAATGATCGTTTTGTGTGAGGACTCGATATTAAAAATCAATTAGGTTGTAATAGTTAATAGTGTTGGGCTGTTCCAAACCCTAAACTGTAAGATCTTGGATTCAGATGTATTATTTCCTTTTGTTAGCTATTGTACTGATTTGTACAATATCTATTGTTAAGTCGGGGCGTGACAAACAACAAAATAATATGTAAATAAGAAAGTAACGGTAATTTTTTTTTAATTTTTAGTTATAAATCTATAAAATTATATCTTAAAAATAAAGTGTACCTTCCTTGATCAGTTCAGTGTAAATATATGAATAAAATAATATTTGTTGCAGTTGAATATCATCGAGATTTGTAGAAAAAATTGTGAGATAATTTTTTTTCATGTTGTTACATTTAGAATTCAATATGATGGGAATATTGTGTAGTGAAATTGACATGATTTATTAATTGCTCTTGGCATAAATTTATCTTTGGCAACTGTTAATGTTGAGATTGAGAGTATTCCTGATTACTCGTCACAGTTGGGAAATTATTATATCTATATCTGATGCGGCTCTCGACAAATATTATTCGGGAAATAAGAATGCGAATCTTCATATTCATTACAAAATTCAGAAATATATTTTATATGCCTTAAATCTCAAAAACACCGAAGATTACTCTTTGAACATCATTGTTGCAAAAGATTTTAAACTCTCTTAGTCTTCAAAGAATTCAAAGCCCGATATAGTTACTTTCAAAGACTATTTTATTGACGATCTAGTTGTGATGATTATAACACTATGATATTTCAAATTCTGAGAATTAATTCTTGAAATAAATTTTCTATATTTTTAAAAATATAGGTTGTAGTATATGGTGTTTTTTTTTAATGTTGTAGATACTGGATAGTAACCTGAAGTTAGATTTAAGAAATTATAAATTGATATATATCTTAAATTTAGGAAATACTTCTTTTAAATTTTGGTTGAAATTAAAATTTATCCTCAATTCCTATCTGATGGTCTTAATTGAGCATCTTTCTTTAAGACTTCCTTATGAATACCCATGTGTTTAAAAAATTATTCATATATTTTTAGACATTAATAAATATATAGAGTGGGCATAAGAACATCGCTCGTATATCATTGTTAGGGCCAATTCTAACTTTTGTAATATTTTATTCTCTCCATTGTCTAAGATTGTAAATACTATCATGATGATCTGGTAAATACTACTATTATTTAATAAACTTAAGAGAATGAATAATAGATAATAATCTTTGATAAAAAAACTCGTGTTTATCTAGGTTCCCAATTTCTCTTAATCAGGGGATAAATGACACTAACGTGAGGCATTCGTGAAAAAAATATTTTTCATTTCATTATCTTGACATCATAGTCAATTTTTTAGCTAAACGTGAATTTTCTTAGTGAGTTAATTATGATAAAGTTCATCGCTATTTACATGAGTTTAAAAGTCACAATGATACACTTATGATTCCTGGAATGCATATTACACATGAAACACATAAATTGATTATTATGTTAAAGACACCATATTTCACATTAAATGAATTCAAAACTGATTCTAGTTCCATCCGAAATTATATAAAACAAAATATCAATAAATTTACGTCTTGGAAAATTAGTCTATCTCCTCTCTTTCTTTTTAAACTACAATATTATTATTTTTTGAGTAATTTGTTATTTGTCTCTTAAAAGTATTTTTTGGATTGATTAATCAACATTATGAAATTTCTAATGTCAAATGGTATATCTGGTATGTACCTTCAAGCGTGCGATCAAATTATTTCATGTTATGAATTAAGTTGACTATTGTAATGCTGATAATTGTGGGTCTGAGCTCATACCCATATTGATACATGATGAGTATTTAATTCTCTACCTGCAATTTATGTACTTTGACATATGCGATGCAAATAAATGAGGCCTACGAAGTAAAAATAAGACGATGATAATATAAATTTACAATTATGGTGTATGCATTGTTATCTTACATAATTAATCACTAATATTGCATAAAATTTGGGATCTTTATATCATTTAGTTTTCAGAATAATTTATTCATTCTTATTTATGAATCATTTGAGAGTAGAAAAGTACACGTTCGTGTATTAGTGTGTATATTGGTATTTGTGATATTTATGTCACTTAGATTGGGAAATTAATATTTATTCTTTTCATATGAATCAATTGTGGACTTAAATAAATATATACACATATACATATATATAAAAAATTCTATTGAGTTCTTATTTATTATGGAGTCCTAGAGTCAACTTACATTCTACAATTAAAAAATTACGTAAAATATTGCAGAATATATTATTTTGTGAATCATTTTATGTAAACATCACTATTTAAATGAAAATCTTGCACATCTCATATTTTTTACAAGTAAAATATGTATATTCTGCAATGTAAACATGTATATTTTGACAAATTATCAAGTGAGAACCTTTTTATTATGAGAACTGAGATCTAATCTGCCACACAATATTTTGTATCATAAAATATCTCCAACAATCATTACTTTTCTTATTCTGGATGGATCGCGCCCTATCATTCTTTGCAAGCTCATATGTGTTTGGACTTATATATAATATCATTATCCATTTATGCTTAATATTTAATTACGATTTAATATGTTTCCTTTGTTACTTTTTGTTAATAGAGATCTCTATTTGTTCTCTGTGTATTTTTGGAGTAATCTGTATTTTTGGAGTAATCCGCGTGAGCACACTACATGAGAACATTCTAATATAATAATATGGAAAAATTGATCTTTAAACGTTATTAACCAAATTAACTCTATGTTTCCTCCCTCCAAACCACAAAGCCAGCTAAAAACAGTTTTAAATCTCAAAAGCTTGTGCCTCATAAATTTCGGTATCCGTATCTGGACATAATATTATCAATTATTTTAACATATTTTTGTATTTTGAAAAATATTGAAATTGAATATTTTAGCCTATGATATATCTCGAGTACTAGCTACTTGGGTTAGAGAATAAAGGGTGGTCGTCGTTTTGTTATAATGTAGAAGAAATTCAGAGAAAATGTGTCATTGGCAGGTCTGCATAAAATACAAAGATTATGCTTGATCTAGCAAAGTATAGTGGTAAGAGGAAGGTAATTTTCTGATAGTATATGAAAGGTTTGCTTTTGATTGAGATTGCATTATTATAATAATGATCATTACATTGTTATAATTGAAGTAGAACGAAAAACTTAGATCACCAAACGTTAAACCTTAAGAACAATAATGAACCCCTAAGCACGAATTCAATTCAATTAAGAAAATAAGAGAAATCTCTCTAGGTTTATTTAATTCAATAAAAGATAATAATGAATTACATAGTAGCATTGTTTGTATAAGGTTTAATTTAAAAAAAATATAATTATAATTTAGCATGATGATGTAGGCTTGAGGATGAGCAGCGTGATCATGCAGACTTGAACATGATCGTGCGTAGTATCTCCTTCCTTTTGGTGACAACCATGCTTTCTATAGGAAAATTACTTAAAAATATTGTACTCCCTCCGTCCCAATTTAATTTATCTATCATATTTGACTTTTTGTGATCAAATTAACCCAATTTTGATGATAATTTCATATTGTTGGGTTTCGAGCACATAAACACAATGGAAATAGTAATTAAAAATATAAAAAATAGAATTTTCGAAACCCACCGCAGGATCCATGCGAAAAAAAATATTTAATTTGTAGATCAGATTATTTAACTTAAGAAGCTTTACCAATTGGTTGACTAATGGAGATTCAAAGCTTTTCAATCACCACGCATCCCGCTCTCGCGATCTACGCTGTATCGATATCCACACGAATGCTTGGACTCAAGGATTGGATGTGTACTAGAACAAACTCGTTTCTTCTTGCTCCCTCCATCTTCTCCCTTGGTGGGTAGGGTTTTAGTAAAAGTCTTTCTTACAAAATCAGCCACACAAGAGATATTATATAGAGAGTATAATAAGAATTATAACTCTTAACTAATTAGGAGTTGTTATTAATTCAAAATTTCTATTTGTATAATAATTAAGTCACACTTAATTATTTAATAAATGAATTTCATAATTAATATTAGTAAATTCGAATATCAATATTTATCTAATTAATTAAGTCATACTTAATTAATATTATAAATAATTCGAATTACTTTAATATAATTTAAATACAATTTAAATTAAATAATCTTTCAAGCATTCTTAGTGTGTGACCCTATTGGTTATTATTACGTTGGCAACAAATTTTAAATCTAATATAAAATCGTAAACAATGAGCGGCATCTGGTAATATATCATTGCTACCCAAGTAATAATAATTGAATCGGTGATCGGTTAAACCTTTTATGAATAATGTACAATGTAATATAATCCCTTTAACCAAATATTATAAATTAAACTAGAGGCATGTAATGTGTCATCTGTTGGATTTTTAACGCAGCGGGGGCATGGCAAAACACTTTTACACATACAAAATCCAAATAAAAGCATACAGATCATGAATAAAAATTCGAGGGATCGAATCTAACCTTTTAAAATAATTCGGAGACAATGATCAGAGATCCTTAGCAGTTACTCCTCAAGTGTGAAGCACTCCACCGGTATCCACCAAGAAAACGATGTTAAGGAGGAGGAAGGAGGTGGAGAGAATTGGGTTTTCCAAACTTTTTGGGTTTTCGGGTTTGATGGGGTTAGAATAAAATTAGGGTCTATAATAGTGTATTTATAGGCAAAATTTTCAGCTGAAATTTTCCCATAAATATTATTATTATTATCCTATTTATTATTCTCATTAATAATTAAAACACCTTTTAATTACTAATCCTTTTTTTAAACACTTTAAAAATAATTCTCTCTCTTGATTTAATTTCCAAAAATTAAATTCTTAATTAATAATATTAAGAACTTTTCTTAATTAATTTATAATCAATTAAATCTCATTTAATCAATTATTAAATTTGCCAATTAATTATTTATTTCACAAATAAATAATTATCAGCCATTATTAATTAATTCCTCCACCATTAAATCATTCTCTTTTTATGGTGTGACCCTGTAGGTTCAATATTAAGCCGGTAGTAGAAATAAATAATAATAAAACTATTTTATCATTATTTATATAAATTCTCTAATTTATTAAATATGATTAATTAATTAATCACATTTATTCTACATCGTGAGGGATACTTCTCAGCATATCGCGACTATCCGGATAATATGAATTCACTGCTTAGAATACCAAGAACCTATTCAGTGAATAGTTACCGTACAATAAACTCCTTCTACCCTACAATGTCCCGATTAAATACAAGGCATGGATCTCGTGTCAAGCCTATCTAATTCAATCACTTGATTACCATTTACTATGCGTAGTTCTATGCAAATTAGAAACTCCTTTCTAATTTCATTCACTCTGGCCAGAGATTCCTGAACTAGCATAAGTGGATCAGCGTTGAACATTCGCTTCCTTCACTGGAAGGGGTAGATCCTTTATTGATCATACACTATCTTCGTGTACAAATTCCTATATCCAGAAGAGCCCTAATAATTGTCCCTGGAGACTAAGAACTAAACCAAAGCATAGTTCAGTGTACACAAGATGACTATGATGACCTCAAGTCTAAGGATACTTGTACAACTATCACTCTGCGAACAACCGCTGACACATGAGTGAACTCCATCAGTTGTTCAGCTGTGCGAGTCATGTTCAGTGAACTTATTCGATAATAAGCACCTACATACTAGCTATAGTGTCACCACACAAATGTCTATGAGAACAGACATCCTTCATATTGAAGCAAGCATAGTATGTACCGATATTTGCGGATTATTAATTACCAGTTAGTAATCCTATGACCAGGAACTATTTAAGTTTAGAGTTATCATCTTTTTAGGTCTCACTATTATGATCTCATCATAATCCATAAAAAGCTTTACTCTAAACTATGGTATATCTTATTTAAACACTTAAATAGATAGAGCCCGTAATAAAAATAAAACAAGTCTTTTATTAATATCAATGAAATCAAAACAAATTACATAAAAGTTATTCCTAAATCCTAATACACGATTGGACTTAGGACATATTCCTTTCAATCTCCCACTTGTACTAAAGCCAATCACTCTGGTATCTAATACCCATCTTGTCTTTATGACAATCAAAGTGACTTTCATAAAGTAGCTTTGTGAGTGGGTCTGCTATGTTGTTATGTGTGTCAACTCTAATTCAATACAATACTAGAAATGTTACCGCGCTCCCACTAACCCTTTTGTAGACCCATGGTTCATCTTCGTTTTTGATAAAATCAAACTCTTTGATTGTCTCATCAAAAGGAATGTTCCATCTTTCGAGAAGCCCGCTTTAAACCATATATGGTTCGCAGCAGCTTACACACTAGGTTTTATTTCCCTTGGAAAGAAAACCATCTGGCCATCTGCCAGATTTCATAGTCGCAGTAAGCAGCATTCGCAAGCAAAATCCGAACTGATTTTAACAGGGCTACAGGTAAAAGGCTTCATCAAAGTCAATCCATTGCCTTTGTTTGAATGCTTTTGCCACAAGCCTGGCCTTAAAGGTCTCCACCTGGCCATCTGCTCTAATCATTCTTTCGTATACCATATACATAGATTCCATTCTGGATTTCATGGCACTATACCATTTCTCTGAGTCAACACTACTCATAGCCTCATTATAGGTCACAGGGTCGTCATCTTCAATGATCGACAACTCATTGTCATTCTCAATGACAAGGCCATATTACCTCTCAGGTTGGCGAGACACTCTCCCTGATCTATGAATGGGCTGTTCCACAAAAGGTTGTTCAGTCAAAACAGGTGTTTCCACTCGATCCGTAGTAGTTTGTGCTTCTTGAACTTCATCAAGTTCAATTTTGCTCCCACTGTTTCCTTCAAGGATAAACTCCTTTTCCAAGAAGGTAGCATGTCTGGAGACAAACACCCGATGATCGGTGCAAAAGTAATACCCTAAAGTCTCTTTAGGATATCCCACAAAACTACATCTTATGGATCGATATTCCAGCTTATTTGGGTCAACTTACTTGACATAAGCTGGACATCCCCAAATCTTAACGTGTTTAAGACTCGGTTTCCTTTCTTTCCATATCTCATACGAAGTTTGAGGAACAGATTTTGGAAGGCACCATATTCAGTAAATATGCTGAGGTTTCCAATGCATAACCCCATAGGAATACTGGAAGATTTGCATAGCTCATCATGGACTGAACTATGTCTAACAAAGTTCGATTTCTCCTTTCAGATACCAATCTGGAGGCGTCCACTGGGAGACTATACCATTTACTTTGAGATAATCTAGAAACACTCCATTAAAGTATTCACCACCTCGATCTGATCGAAGAGTTATAATACTATGTTTGGTTGTTTCTCCACTTCATACTTATATTCTTTGAACTTTTCAAAGGCCTTAGACTTGTGTTTCATCAAACACATATCCGAATCCAGATCTATCATTTATGAAAGTAATGAAGTATGAAAATCCACCCATGGCTTGCGTAGACATTGGTCCACATACATCTGTGTGTACCATTCCTAGCAAATTTGTAGCCCTCTCTCCATGTCTACTAAATGGAGACTGCAGTGCCACAATGAAGTGAGATTTTCATCATCCCTTTTCTTTTATTAGTTTGTTCAATCTGAAGTAAATTATGTCACATTTATACAGACAATTATTTAAAGTACCACGTCCATAAAGAATATTATCTCTAAGAATAGAACATTCATTATTCTCAATAATAAATGAAAATCCAGCCAAGTCTAACATGGGAATAATATTCCTCACAATCGAGGGAACAAAATAACAATTATTTCAAACAATAGTCTTGCCCGTAGGCCTATGTAAATGAAATGATTCTACATCTTCAGCAGCAACTCTTGCTCCATATCCCATCAGTAGAATCACCTCCTCTTCCTCAAGAGTCCTACTTCTCCTTGGTCCCTGCAACAAATTGCAGATATGAGAACCACAGGCGGTATCTAATACCCAAGTAGAAATGACATATTCACTTCTATCATGAACATACCTGAATCAGAAGCGGTAGTCTCACTACCCTTCTTCTTGAATTCTGCAAGGTAAACCTTGCAGTTCCTCTTCCAGTGCCCCACCTTGTTACAGTGAAAGCAAACAACTTTGCTCTTGGGGTCTTCAGCTTTTGGTGGAACCGGCGTTTTCTCACCTACTTTCTTCTTCTTGGAAGAGTTCCTCTCCCTTTTCTTAGGATTGGAACCTTCACCAATTAGAAGAACAGGACTCTTCTTAGGGGGAAAATTCGATTCCGCAGTCTTCAACATGTTGTGGAGTTCAGGCAGGCTGACATCCAACTTATTTATGTGAAAGTTCACAACAAACTGCGAGAACGAACTCGGAAGCGATTGCAAGACCAGGTCTTGGCTCAGCTCCCCATCCATGGCAAAACCAAGTTGTCCAAGACGTTCAATCAAATTGATCATCTTAAGTACATGGTCATTCACAGATGATCCCTCAGACATCCTACAACCGAACAGCTCCTTCGATATCTCATATCGAGCTGTCCTCCCTGCCACATCATACAACTCTTGTAGATGCATGAGGATAGTGTGAGCATCCATATGCTCATGTTGCTTCTGTAGCTCAATGTTCATGGAAGCTAGCATGATGCATTGAGCAACATTTGCATCATCTATCCACTTACGATACACAACATGTTCATCATTATGTGCATCACTAGCAGGTTCAGTAGGCTTAGGTGAGTCAATCACGTATTCCAGCTTCTCAATCCTGAGAACAATTCTCAAGTTTCGAAGCCAGTCAGCATAATTAGGACCAGTCAATTTGTGAGCATCTAGTATGCTCCTGAGTGATAGTGCAGAAGACATAATGTACAAAGTAAATCTGTAAATGATAAACACATAACAACACTTAGCAAATATTCGATTTCATTTCAAAACACTATATGAATCGGGTCTTTATTCATAAGTGGCTCCCACTAGTTTTCCTAATTTATTCAACCCCCTACGTGAAAAATTAAGCATTCATAATGATAGTAGGAATAGGGATCCTACATTCCATTACACGACCCCGACTGTAGCATGAACCGTCATGTAATGTTCAATAGGCAGACAACTCTTGTCAATTACATCTCATGTTATTCCCTAATCAAACTTTAGCCTCTTGAATAATTGAGTCTCGGCTATAGCACGACAAACTCAATATTCTAAGTCAAGTCTAACCCAACATTCCGTACAGTTGAATTAGTCCCCAAAGGCCCACGGCTGTAGCACGTACCGACCTTTAGATTCTTATTCAATGTACACATCTCTATATAATAGACAAGTATTTCTTATTTCGAAATCAAAGCCCTCGGCTGTAGCACGAACCGACAATGATTCAAAAATAAAAACTACTTTTCTATCATGTTGGAAGGCTATGACCGACACAAGCCCGTTGTGTCATTGGCCAATTACTACTTGATATTATTTAATTTTAGAGGGATTATATTACGTTACAATCATAATCATATTATAAAGAAATTCTTCCTTTTAAATTAAATATTTCAAATGAATAATCAATAATCAGATGATTCCCAGATCGGGTGGAGCATTGTCAAGAGGCGTCACTTAATAACCCTTTCTTACAGAAAGAAATCTGTTGTTGACAGAATCATCCTTTCTCTCATATCGAAAATTCATATTCAATTACGTGTTTCATAAACACAAGAATCTCATGATTGTATTCATAATATTATTATTAAGGTTATGAAACAATTTCACTATACTAGGTTGTCTAACAAACGCCTTATGTTCATTTAAGTTCACCTAAATCTATCATCGCATGATAAACTAAGCATATATCACATATATCAACATGAATAAACATCAAGGTAGGCATGTTACATCATCTAGCACATTAGAACAAGCAATATACATCTCTATGTATCACAAGAAGCATTTAAAATCAATTCAAACGATCAAAAACAGCTTTAAAACACTTCATCGAATATAAACAGTTCAAAACATTTATATAAACTAAAATTGATCACTCTATTAGATCCGTCTCGGAAAAACGAATCCAACGGTATATTGCACGCCCAAAACGGAGTTACGAAACTCCCAAAAAATCAATTTTAAAATCAACAGACGGGCTGTAACGCATTACAGGAACGCGTTACAAGCCCTGTAACGCATTCCGGTGATGCGTTACACCCCTTTTAAGCCATTAAAGGGTGTAACGCATTCCGTGAATGCGCCACAGGTGTGTAACGCATTCCCGGAATGCGTTACACCCCTATTTTTTTTTCTTTCAGCAGCTGCCGCTTTTTCTTCTCGGAAAACGAGCTACCTGACATTCTCTGTCCTTTTCCGTGCAGCATCAACAGCAGACAACACACAGATGACTTACAGATGTACATATATATATATACTTACAAATAATATATATATATATATGATTTTTTTAATTACGAATTTAATTGTAAGAACTTCAAAAATTCATAATAAAAAATCTATGCATCATAAAATTATGAAAAAAATACCAGACGATGTACAACACTTGTAGAACCCAGATCAACATTCAAAATTATTATGAGAAACGATTTCTCATCAGACAAAATTAATCCATAAAATAACTTGTAAAAATCATAATTAAATCATACAAGCACATAAAATTCTGAAATTTTTACCACAGATCTATATGCATACAACCTATGCTCTGATACCATTGTTGGATTTTTAATGCAGCGGGGGCATGGCAAAACACTTTTACACATACAAAAATCCAAATAAAAACATACAGATCATGAATAAAAATTCGAGGGATCGAATCTAACCTTTTAAAATAATTCGGAGACAACGATCAGAGATCCTTAGCAGTTGCTCCTCAAGTGTGAAGCACTCCACCGGTATCCACCAAGAAAACGATGTTAAAGAGGAGGAAGGAGGTGGAGAGAATTGGGTTTTCCAAACTTTTTGGGTTTTCGGGTTCGATGGGGTTAGAATAAAATTAGGGTCTATAATAGTGTATTTATAGGCAAAATTTTCAGCTGAAATTTTCCCATAAATATTATTATTATTATCCCATTTATTATTCTCATTAATAATTAAAACACCTTTTAATTACTAATCCTTTTTCTAAACACTTTAAAAATAATTCTCTCTCTTGATTTAATTTCCAAAAATTAAATTCTTAATTAATAATATTAAGAACTTTTCTTAATTAATTTATAATCAATTAAATCTCATTTAATCAATTATTAAATTTGCCAATTAATTATTTATTTCACAAATAAATAATTATTAGTCATTATTAATTAATTCCTCCACCATTAAATCATTCTCTTTTTATGGTGTGACCCTGTAGGTTCAATATTAAGCCGGTAGTAGAAATAAATAATAATAAAACTATTTTATCATTATTTATATAAATTCTCTAATTTATTAAATATGATTAATTAATTAATCACATTTATTCTACATCGTGAGGAATACTTCTCAGCATATCGCGACTATCCGGATAATATGAATTCACAGCTTAGAATACCAAGAACCTATTCAGTGAATAGTTACCGTACAATAAACTCCTTCTACCCTACAATGTCCCGATTAAATACAAGGCATGGATCTCGTGTCAAGCCTATCTAATTCAATCACTTGCTTACCATTTACTATGCGTAGTTCTATGCAAATTAGAAACTCCTTTCTAATTTCATTCACTCTGGCCAGAGATTCCTGAACTAGCATAAGTGGATCAGCGTTGAACATTCGCTTCCTTCACTGGACGGGGTAGATCCTTTATTGATCATACACTATCTTCATGTACAAATTCCTATACCCAGAAGAGCCCTAATAATTGTCCCTGGAGACTAAGAACTAAACCAAAGCATAGTTCAGTGTACACAAGATGACTATGATGACCTCAAGTCTAAGGATACTTGTATAACTATCACTCTGCGAACAACCGCTGACACGTGAGTGAACTCCATCAGTTGTTCAGCTGTGCGAGTCATGTTCAGTGAACTTATTCTATAATAAGCACCTACATACTAGCTATAGTGTCACCACACAAATGTCTATGAGAACAAACATCATTCATAATGAAGCAAGCATAGTATGTACCGATCTTTGCAGATTATTAATTACCGGTTAGTAATCCTATGACTAGGAACTATTTAAGTTTAGAGTTATCATCTTTTTAGGTCTCACTATTATGATCTCATCATAATCCATAAAAAGATTTACTCTAAACTATGGTATATCTTATTTAAACACTTAAATAGATAGAGCCCGTAATAAAAACAAAACAAGTCTTTTATTAATATCAATAAAATCAAAACAGATTACATAAAAGTTATTCCTAAATCCTAATACACGATTGGACTTAGGACATATTCCTTTCATCATCCACATCAATTTTTAATCCAGGTTTCCTTGATCAATGAGTAGACTATCATATCAAATTAAAATTTGAGCGTGGCCACGCATTTCATAGTCTATCTCACACAAGAGGCCAATAATATCACTCCTAAAATAAGAGGGTTAAATCTCATCTAGATCATTCATATTTCTCATACGACTCATAATATACCCAATGCCCACTTTTATGGTTTAAGGACCATTACATCATTATCACTGTGAGAATTACTTATGACACAACAGACATGTGTAATCTCACATTGGGTCTGTCCAGCACCATGTACATATACATCTGCTTGTGTTTTTGACTTTAGTATCACTATACCTATGATCATGAGATGTGATCATCAGTCAACAAACATACCAGTCTTAATGCATTATTATTATCCCTTAATAATAATACTCGACTAGGGATCTTTAGGAATATTGATACTATTCTCATAATCTCATTTCTAAGTCATGTACTTAGAGATATAGAATTTAATATCATATTTCAAGGATGTTTATTAATCTAACATTTATATCGCAATAAATTAAGAATTAATAAATTTTAAAGGGAATAATCGATAGAACATAAACATTAATAATCCTAATGCCTTAAACTAAAACATCATAGTGTTGTCTCTAGGGCACAAACACTAACAATCTCCCACTTGCACTAGAGTCAATCACCCATGTATCTAATACTCATGGAACTAGTATGACCATCGTGCTTCTGCTGCGACAATGCCTTAGTCAGTGGGTCTGCAACACTATCATTACTATGCACTTTATATTTATATCTCCTTGATCATTAATCTCATTAATAAGGTGATATCGCCTAAGGACATGCCTAAACAATCTCCTTGGCTGTTTCAAAATTATCAATATATTCGGCTTCCATTATAGAATCATAAATATGCTTGATGTGAACCATTCCAGCTAACATAACTTATAATTAGACAAAACACAAACCAGACGTAGACACATAATCATCCTTGTCTATCCAGAAATTAGGGTAAGAAACTAGTATCAGTGTAACTCTTTATAACCAGTTCCATATCTTCTCCATACACTAAAAATAAATCTTTAGTCCTCTTTAAGTACTTTAGAATATTCTTGAAAACTATCCAGTGACCCTCACTTGGATTAGACTGGTATCTGATCCTCATGCTCAAAGCATATGAAACATCAGGATAATTACATATCATTGTACACATTATAGATCCAATTGCTGACGCATCTGGAAATTTTTCAAACAGCCTTTATCATCTAATGATTTAGGGGGCAATTATCTTTTGATATCACTATCCCATGAGATATTGAAACATATCCTTTCTTTGTCTCTTGTATCATAAAATGATGTAATACTTTATCAATGTATGTACTCCGATTAAGTCGATTAATCTCTTTAATCTATCTCTATAGATTTTGATCCCTAATATATAGGTAGCACCGCCTAAGTCTTTCATCAAGAAATTATTTCTCAACCAAGTCTTAACAGCCTGTAGAGAAGGTATGTCATTCCATATCTGTTATATGTCATCTACCAATAATACTAGAAATATCACATGGCTCCTACTAACCTTCTTGCAAATGAATGGCACATCTTCGATTTGAATAAAGCCAAACCCTTTGACCATTTTATCAAAATGAATATTCATTCTCCTTGAGGCTTGATTCAATCTATAAATAGAAAAAAACAACTTACAAACTATCTTAGCAAACTTTGTATCGACAAAATCCTCAGGTTGTATCAAATATACATCCTCTTCAAGGCTCCCATATAAGAAAGTAGTTTTGACATCCATTTTCCAAATCTCATAGTCAAAGTTAGCAACTATTGCTAACAAAATCCTGATGGACTTGACCATAGCACCTGGAGAAAAAATCTCATCATAGTCTTTAACATGAATTTGTTTGAAACCTTTTGCCATTAGTTGCACCTTATAGGTCTGTACTTTACCATCCATGTCAGTTTTCTTCTTGAAACCCCATTTGCACCCTATAGGTTTTACCCCTTTGAGTGGATCAACTAAAGTCAATACTTTATTTTGATACATGGGTTTCATCTCGGATTCAATAGCCTTCGGCCATCTCTCGAAGTCTGGACGATTCATAGAATCTTGGTAGATGAGAGGATTTATCATTATCCGTAAGCATCACATCACCATTTTGAGTCAGAAGAAATCCATAATTTCTTCCGGAATCATGGTGAATCCTACTAGATCTACGAATAACTTGTGTTTCCTGAACAGGTTACTTTCAACATTTTGATGTACATCCTGATCTTATTCCAACTCTGGCTCAATGTTATCATGTGGTTCTCGATCTTCATCGAGATGTATTATCCTCCCACTGATTTTCTTAGAAAGTAGTTCTCCCTCAAGAAATACAGCGGCCCGAGCAACAAACACTTTGTTCTTGGAAGGATTATAAAAACTATACCCTAGTCTCACTTGTGTATCCCACAAAATAGCATCTATCTAATTTTGGTCTAACCTTTTCAGAGGCTAAACATTTTACAAACGCTTCACGTCCCCAAATTTTCATAAATGACATGCTATGATATTTGTCACTCTATATCTCATACGGAGTATTTTTAACCGCTTTAGTCAGAACTTTGTTAAGTGTATATGCAGCTGTTTCTAGAGCATAACCCTTGAAACTGAATGGAAGATCCCTTTGACTCATCATCAATCGCACTATGTCCAACAAGGTACGATTTCTCCTATCAAAATCTCTATTATATTGAGGTGTTCCAGAAGGAGTAAGTTATGATACACTATCACACTCCTTCAAGAAACTCTTGAAATTGAGGTTTAACTATTCTCCTCCACGATCTGATCGTAAAACTTTTATACTTTTCCCTTGTTTGCTTTTCTACTTCGGCTTTATATTCTTTGAAAATTTCAAAAGAATCGGATTTGTTCTTCATAAGAAATACATTTCCATACCTACTTAAGTCAACAATAAATGTTATGAAGTAGTAAAAGCCACCCCTTGCCATTATACACATTCGACCACATACATCATTATGTATAAGTCCTAATCGTGCGATGGCCCTTTCACCTGATTAGGTAAAAGAAGCTTTAGTCATTTTGCCTATGAGGCAAAGTTCACATCTTCCGTATGATTCAAAATCAAACTTATCCAAGTATTCATCTTATGTAACTCATAAATGTGTTTCTCATTAATATGGCTTAACTACAGTGCTATAGGTAATGTTTGATTTGAGTCATCTTAGAACATATAAATTGTTAACTAATTGTGTAACATTATAAGCCTTATAATTAAGATAGAATAAACAACTATTGTTTATTTAATTAAAATGAAAACCTTTCTTGTCCTGACAAGAAATTGGTTTAATGTATCTGTTAAAGGTAGGCACGTAATAACAATTTATCAAGTTCTCAATCTCGCCTTATGGGCAAAATTAGGTATCGAGTTCCTTCAACTAGAGCAACAACTTTTGCTCCAATTCTAACCTGATACCTGATCCTAGACCATTTTTAGTCTTCTTCTTTAGATCTTCTAAAAAGGATCGACAATTTAACTTCCAATCATCCAGTTATTTCCACAGAAGTGACAATCATCTCCTTTAACAACACCACTATCAGGGTTCAAAAGCCCTTGGGGATTGGACTTTGGTTTGGCATCGAATAAGATCAAATCTTCACCTTTCCTCTCCACTTTCCTTTCCTATTTGCATTTTATGTGTACACCATCAATATGGATGTAATTCATTCCTTTACCGTGTTATTTTCAGTAGCTCTAGACATGCTTAACAACTCAGTGAGTGTTCTGTCTATCTCATTCCTTTTTGTTCTTAATAAACTAAGAATAGAAGTTGTTCAAAGATTGTTTGATCAAATCAAGATGAGTTTCTTGACTATTCTTGAAACCCAAAATATCAAGGTATCATCTTCAGAACATGTGATCCAACCGAATATTATTCTCCCATTAATGTAAAAGTATGGTGCCTTATTATTGTCAAATCTTTCTGACGAGCCTATCCTTCAAACATCCTTTCAAGGTGCTCAATTTTATCATCAGCATCATTATGCTCTTGTTGCTTCTAAAGCTCAGCACTCATAATTACAAGCACGAGACATGAAACATCAGTTGCATAATCAATTTGCTTCTGGTAAGCATTTTGTTCATCACATGTTTCATTCTCAGCTACAAGAAATAAGGAAGGGGATTGAGTGAGATCCTTGAACCTGAGGACAATCCTCAAGTTCCCATGTCAATCGAGAAAATTATTTCATGTCAGCTTTTCCTTCTCAAGGACTATTACAGAGAGAAGTTATTTATGTTATTTGTCATTTGATATCTAAAATATTAAAGTGCATAAAAATGACTTAGTCTACAGATTGATCATTAAATTATGTTCAAGTGATTATTTATATATATATATATATATATTCACAATATATATCTCCCACTATTTTTATCAAATCAATAGCCCTAACTATTAATTCGGAAAGAATATCTTCTATATTTTTTCTAGTGAGCCAAGATCCATATTTCACCATGCGTTAGGTCAGCTTTGGCTTTTCTCCTAAAACATGATTATTTAGGTAGACAACATTTGTCAATTATATCAACTATATAACTCTTGGATAGCTTGGCGGAACAACATTTGTTCATATTTATCTAATAAATCTTGCCAAACTCTATGCATCTAAGTTCACAATCCTATTGTGGTAACTTAGTTAAGTCGAACCCAATAGTCAAAAAATATCAATATACTTCAACACATCTCCCACGATAGATAGGAGTACTTCACTTTGGCGAACCCATTCCTTTTCGATCTAGGGGTTAACACATTGGACTCATTGGAAGGCATCTGATCAACTTAATATTAACTTTAGGGTTTTGTTAATTTTAAAACAATCATGATCCCATCATAAAGATATTCTCAATTTTTCCTTGAATAAAATAATTCAAATCAATATTTGTTAATGGTTTGATTTCGAGGTAGTGAGGGAGTCACAACGGTCTCGCTTAAAACCCACAACCTTACAAGTTCAATGAACTTGCTTTTGACAAAATCGCCCCATGTCAGAAATAAAGAAAATTTGTATTTTATTCCGTGTTTCATAAACACGAGAATCTCATAATCGTTTGTTCATTTTAAAATCTTGAGTCGTTACAGATTTTATCTTGTTTATCAATAATGGCATGAGTGTCGTATCTAATACATAACTATTCTACACATACATTCATCATATGCGCATATATATGTAAAGTGCAATAAATAAATGTGGTTGGTTATGGATTTATCCTATGATCTTCATCAAGCTAATGACAAAGATCAGGTCAATCTAAGGTGAAAAATAAATACAAGCTAACTATGACATGTTTTCTTTCTTGTATTGCTTCCTTGGATGGCCTCCGTGTGGGATTACCCTTGATCTTCAAATCTTCATGTCTTCATGTACATTACAAGAATGAAATACAAAAACTAATCTAATGAACTTACAAGAAGGACTCGAGTTACATTCGAGATTTAAAAATTACAAGATTAAACGACATGCAAGCCTTATTTAAAAAATCAAAACCATTAACCTAAGGTCATAAGCCATAACCATCCACCATGCTCAATTAACATATAAGAACATGTTAAAACACATTATATGATCTTAACAAATCATACCCATCATGATCTAATCATAAAAACAGAATATGGAAAAAATTCGAAAAATCAGAATCAAATTCTGAAAACATTAAATCGCTGATTACAGGGTCTTAACGACGTCAAACGCCTTACAGATCAGTCGATGATAGATTTAGCTATCAGTTTCGTCCAGATGCTCGATTTCATATGAAATAGTGTATTCGTTTGCCAAAATCAGACACCAAACCCAGATTTTAGCAAATCTGCTGCATCCGATTCAGAATCGTATCAAATATGATTCATATAATAAGAACAAACACAAAATATGTATATATCAGTATATACAGATTATATAATCATCATATGATTATAAAACTCTCATGAATATCATATATTCGAAACATATATATACATACGCATATCTAAACAGAACAACATGTAAAACATACAAAATCACATACATAACAGTCATGGAATATTGTATACATGTTATCATCATAAAACCAGTAAACACGTAAACGAATTGAACACTTTTCGCAAGTATCTCTTATTCCATTGTTGGGTTTCGAGCACATAAACACAACGGAAACATTAATTAAAAACGTAAAAAACAGAATTTTTGAAACCCACCGCAGGATCCATGCGAAAAACAAATATTTAATTCGTAGATCAGATTGTTTACCTTAAGAAGCTTTACCAATTGGTTTACTAATGGAGATCCAAAGCTTTTCAATCACCACACATCCCGCTCTCGCGATTTACGCTCTATCGGTATCCACACGAATGCTTGGACTCAAGGATTGGATGTGTACTAGCACAAACTCGTTTCTTTTTGCTCCATCTTCTCCCTTGATGGCTAGAGTTTTTGTAAAAGTCTTTCTTACAAAATCAGCCACACAAGAGATATTATATAGATAGTATAATAAGAATTATAACTCTTAACTAATTAGGAGTTATTATTAATTCGAAATTCCTATCTGTATAATAATTAAGTCATACTTAATTATTTAACAAATGAATTTCATAATTAATATTAGTAAATTGGAATATCAATATTTATCTAATTAATTAAGTCATACTTAATTAATATTATAAATAATTCGAATTACTTTAATATAATTTAATTCCAATTTAAATTAAATAATCCTTCAAGCATTCTTAGTGTGTGACCCTATAGGTTATTATTACGTTGGCAACGAATTTTAAATGTAATATAAAATCGTAAATAATGAGCGGCATCTAGTAATACATCATTGCTACCCAAGTAATAATAATTGAATCGGTGATCGATTAAACCTTTCGTGAATAATGTATAATGTAATATAATCCCTTTAACCAAATATTATAGATTAAACTAGAGGCATGTAATGTGTCATCCTCATCAATGTTTAATCCAGGTTTCCTTGATAAATGAATAGACTATCATATCAAATCAACATTTGAGCATAGCCACACATTTCATAGTCTAGCTCACACAAGAGGCCAATAATATCACTTTTAAAATAGGAGGGTTAAATCCCGTCTAGAACATTCATATTTCTCACACAATTCATAATATATCCAATGTCCACTTTTATCATTACCCGGTCAAGGATAACTTTTAATGGAAGCAACATATATTATTTCTCGTATAGAAATATAATGACTTTAATTCTAAGGACCATTAAATCAGTATCACTGTGAGAATTACTTATGACACAACAGACATGTAGAATCTCACATTGGGTCTGTCCAGCACCGTGTACATATACATCTTCCTGTGTTTTTGACTTTAGTATCACTATATCTATGATCAATAAGATGTGATCATTAGTTAACAAATACACCAGACTTAATGCATTATTATTGTCCCTTAATAATAATACTCGACTAGGGACCTTTAGGAATATTGATACTATTCTCATAATCTCATTTCTAAGTCACGTACTTAGAGATATAGAATTGCATATCATATTCCAAGAATATTTATTAATCTAACATTTATATCGCAGTAAATTAAGAATTAATAAATTATAAATGGAATAATCGATAGAGCATAAACATTAATAATCCTAGTGTCTTAAACTAAAACATCATAGTGTTGTCTCTAGGGCACAAACACTAACACATATAGTATATAATAAAAATAATTATAAAAATTATATCATTAAAAAGTACATATAACCTAAACTAATATATATTTTTCAATTTTTAAAACTAATAAAAAACTAATATTTAATTTATGATCAAAGTTGAGTCAATTTGATCACAAAAAGTCAAATAAGACAGATAGGTTAGAATAGAGGGAATACTTAGAAGTAAGATTTCTCCTCTGAAATAACTTTTAGACATAAAATTATCACAAAATCAGTTAAACCGACCATTGATTAAGTATTGGAAGAATAATTTTAGAGTCTACATCAAAAAATTCATGTGTCATTTCATGAAAGACTGTGTATTCATATGATTGCTTCAAGATATCCTTATCTTGCAACGAGTACAAAATATACATCACATCATTATTTATAAGGTCAACTATTTTCTCTCTACTTACCTTTGTGACATAAATTTTGATAAAATTAATATGGTCTACCCAATACTAATTAACATGCACCCGCATCAATAATATCAAAACAGGCCCTTATACTTCAAACTATCAATATCAACCACATAATTTTTAATTGTGTTAATATCAACCAATAAATTAGCAGAACCAATATTAAATGATATTACAGTAATTTTTGGATGCATCATAATTTCATGCACGTACATTATATTTAAGTTCTCATGATTTTTGTAATCTACTATAATATATCACAATATCGAAAGTTTGGTGACTTAACTTAGATAATTATTAAGTTAATTTATGATGTTATAAACTTTCCACTAACTTATACTAATTATTTAAGAACACTTGGTGCATGCCTTTAACATGTTGTTCGTCATTGCTATTATTCTTATTTTTATAGGCATCATCAAGTAATACTTTGATTTTTTCTTCAACAAACTCGATCTTAACATTTCTTCAACCTGATCACATTTATTATAAATTGTAAAAACGAGATTTTCAAAATTCACTTTCTCACCAACTTCAACTCTTTCCAAACCATTCATATTTTCAATTTTTTCCAACTGAACTATTTTGTATATATTTCCCACACCCCACAAGCTAGCATGTTTTTGTTGTGGATAAATATCAAACATATTATTAGAATTGTCAGGTTCATAATGTTGAACTAAATCATCATTTTGCTTAAGTTCCATATACATCTTGGATAAAAAGCTCTCGAATAATAATTGTTTATTTGTCTCAAAGTCTGAATTCGTGCTTTGCCTTTACGTGCTTTATTTATTTGCAACTTTTCCCACCATATAACAATGTAACTTCTTAATTTATAGGCCACCTAATTCACATGTCTATATTCAACAATGTATGTAAACTTAAAAAACACTCAAGTTCCAAAGTCAACTCAAAGAAATCCTCGATTTATGACCTCCTATGGAACAAAAAAACATTGGCGCATTATGTCACACCCCCAACTTAAACAGCAAAGTAAATATAACTATTACACCATTTAAAAATAAATAACCATAACCAAATCCAAGATCTTACAGTTTAGGGTTTGGAACAGCCTAACACTACCATCTATTATAACTGATTTTAAATATCGAGTCCTCACACAAAACTACTATCTCTTATTCTACCTGAGCTCGAACATAAGCATCAGAATCACAGGTCTTACGGGCGGTCTGCTTGAATCTAACCATAGCTGCTAGCTGTAACATCAGGGTAAAGCAAGGAGTGAGCCAAATGCTCAACAAGTGCCAATCAATACGATATAAAACATAAGTCGAGATATATATTAAAGAATGTCAATGAGAGGACATAACCAATGATATCGAGAGATAAAACTTTTGGGTGGTGGCATCATTTTGTTTGTATCAAAACAATTTCAAAATCATATTTTTAATCAAAATCATTTTATGACGCTACGGATTACAGTCGGTGATCAGCCGCGAAGTAATTCCGAACCTCGCCGGGTTCTACAACATTAATGGGAATCCCTAGGCAACTTTTAAGCCTAATATAAGTGTGGAAAGGACTCGCGTCTCAGTCCAGATTCACTATTCAAGAAAACGTTTATACCCCTTTGGGACTGAAAACCCACGTTTTATTTATTTCAAAAACTGATGCCGAATTATAATAAAATCTCTTTTAACAGAAATATTTTATCAAGGAATTATAGATCTACTCGAAACACGGGAAATATGGTACTAAATTTCAGGGCCATGATCCACAAAACTATACTCTATTAGGGTAACTGAATGCTTTTCATATATCAAAGTTTGGACAAGGGAATTTAGCGAGGCTATTGGATATTATGAAGGGTAATGCCAAAACTGGGCTTAAAACAATGGTTTCTCATCAAGGTTCAAGTGCTGGATCATCAAGAAGGTAAGCTTCATGAATACTAAGGGTGTTAAGGTATGAAGAAATGATCTTTAGCTTAGGATTTATCAGAATTGTCAAGCTTTAGGATAAGAAAGATGGGTAATCAATGAGGAATCACTTTGATAAATATCTGGCTTTCAGGGTTCAAGGTAAGGTTCTATAGGGGTTCAAGTATCAGGATGAGATATCAATACTTAGGAATCATTAGCATGTTAATCAAGAGAATCAACCAAGAGTTGTAACTACCTTTTCTTTTATCATGGCAATCAAATTACTTTAATTTACTATCATGATAAGACTTTTGAACTACTTGCAATACGTACTCGAGGGTTCATGGCATTTCAAAGATAAACATAAGATACGCTTGACTTAAATATATATCAAAATGACTCAGGATAGTTGCATCGATATAAATGAACTATTTACAGTGAATACGAAAGACAGGATGAATCACTTGCCTTGAGAAAGGCTGGTCTGGTCTGACAGGTAGGAGCAACTGAAAGCTTCACTCGACCTTTATGGCAAGTTTTCCCTTATCTCGAGATCCTACATAAATAATAATAATCCTCATTATAATATATTCTCACCAACTTAACCTATTTACAACCCGAATTTAAACACGGATGGCACTTAGGCCTATATGCACTTAATTTATATTCACCTTTAAATTATAATTGCACACACATACCCACATAATCACATATCATATATTAATACCAAATAACACCATATACACCATAATGCAACACTTGGCTTGGATGATCTCGACTCACAACTTAAGTCACTTTGTCGCTAAACTAGACAAATTCTTCTAATTTTTTTGGCTTCCTAACTAGATGTGCCTTTACTAGACTATCCAAGACCTATTGACCCTCACTTGGGCCTTTTGCTCTACTGACCTTATACTATCTTACAACTATGGTGGTCAACCTAAATCTCACTCCTAAGTGTTCTAAAACTATGTGATAAGTGTAAGTGCTCACTGGTGCAAATTTCAGAATGATATCTATGTTTTCTTGAGTACATTAGACACTCTTAAACTACAAGTTTTCCTTCAAAAATTTTAAACCAGACTCTCCTGACCTAAGGGCATCTCCCAAACTTAATGTGGCTCAAGGGCCTGGCTTGGGTCTTCTTGGGCCTAAGCTCAAAGTCCATGGTTCCCCTGTTTTTTTATGGGCAGAAAACGCCCTGACTTGAATTAACTTGTGACACATGGTTCTAACTCATATCCTATGAACTATGGTTGGAAAAACTTTTCTGACACTCCCTCTAACTAAGGCCCAACAGGGCCTAATGAGGGCCTACCCATGACATGGCCAAATCTCCCTATTTCTAAGTTGCAACAAATCTATCCCCTGCTGGACAGATTTTGTTATTCTACTTGTGCATCTAACCAAATGACATGCAAACCTCCAACCAACACCTAAAACCTTTTATATACTCCCAATACTAACTTCTGGTGGCTTGGGCCTCAAAGTTCACATCAATGACATGGTCAAAACTCACTCTAAACCTCAGGGTACTAAACTGATTTTCTGCAGAAACTATGACTCTCCTTTCTCTAAGGTTTTTACTTGACAAACTCAACCACCAACAACCCAATACTCAAACCAAGACTTAGACATGGTGATATACTGAACTAACTCCCTTATACTCAAAATAATCTTGGTGGAGATCATCCTTACCTAAGGTGCAATCATGGCAAAACAAAAGAAACCACATTTCACAACTCACAAATCATCAAGTTTTTGAAACAACAAGTTATGCATTTTTATAAAAGATAAACACGAATTATTACCATGCATCAAGAAGCATTAATTAATATTAACTCCTTATTCCTACTGAAATTAAATCTTACTAATAAAATCCTTCCTAATGATCAAAATCTTCCAACATTTCAAGAGAAATCCACATGCATGCATAACTTCGAGTTTTGCAAACCAAAACAACATATTTTCTAAATATATTCTATCATAAAATTGACATGCAAGCCTAGCATAAGCTATACCTAGATGATCACTTAGCATGCAAAGAGTTTTATCAAATTTTCACTACAAGTTTCATGCCATTATCACATAAACATACAAAAATTGAACCAAGCAACAAGAATGATCTCTAGGACCATTCATTCGGCTCCCTTAAGGTCATGGCCGAATGAAATGGAAGGGAATGGCCATTTAACATTAAGAGTTTTTTTCTCAAGACTTGGCACTTCACCATTCCTTGTAGTCCTCTTAAAAATAACCTTAAATCCACAAAAATCAAGGTTGTACTTTGAGTTTCAACTAAAACCTTAACATGCAACTTTATAACTTAAACTTTTTACTCAAAACTCTTTGGAATATATGTGATCATGGTATGGGAAGTAACATTTACTTGTGTAGAAGGTGGAAACTTGGTGGAGGAATGAAGAAAATGGGGAGTTGGTTGGTTTCGGCTGAAAAACCGAGAGAAGGAGGGGGAGGGCCGAGAGTGAGGGAGTGAGGAGGGTGGGAGGAGAAAGTGTGATGGTGAGTGGTGTGGATGATCATATCAATTGCTTGCTTTATGGTTTTTGATTTGGCAAATGTGAGTGGGAATGAGAATTGACAAGACTATCCCTCCACTTATACTTGGTTCATTTTGCATGCAAGGGTAAAGAAGGAATTTGGCTAGAAAAATAAGAGTTAGTGGGGTTGGAATTGTCTCTTTAGCCCTTTGAATTGAATAGAGAAGGATTTGCATGCAAGGACAACCATGTAATTTGCAAATTATGACAACTAACATTTATAAAGATTTATTTTTTATAAAATAAAATACAAGTTCAAAAATTACAAAATTTATACCATAAAATAACTTGGATTTTTAGAAATTTTATAAAACCACTTTTGAAATTTGTGAACAAAATAACTTTTAAGAAGATATTTATTCAAGGTTTAAAATATTCCTTATAAATCAAAAATAAAAGAAATAAATAAATGTAATAACCCCCAAAATTTTCAACTTTTTGTAACCCTTATGAATAGTGTTTTTGCTGAATAAGAAAACTGTTCATGCCACACTACGTAGGGTTTCTTTTATTGATATTCTGAGATTTTATTAGTACTCTATATGGTATATAAGTGTATGTAAAGATCGTCAGAATCCAATTTCGAACACTTTGATTTTTCCCGGAAATCCCCTAGATACGGAAAGAATTGAGTATAAGGTAACAGGATAAAAAGGATTTAAATTCAAGGATTTTAATAGAGGATCATAAAAAGGAATATAATGTATTGAGAAAGGTTAAGGGAACCTAAGTAATAAGATCCCGGGTATGATCCCTCAAACGATAAACGAAAACGAAAGTTAAGCGAACCGTATAACAGATCAGCGGTCATTAGGCAAACAATTAGGAAGTTAATCAAAGAGATTAGAGGGGATGATGTCATCCAACCAATGAGAAGAGGACAAAGAGGGGAGGATGACATCACATGATGACATAAGCATGACATAGGGAGGAAGGAGATGTGGTTGAATTAAAACCACACAAAGTTCAAGGCTAAAGAGGTAATTAACCAAAACAAAAACAAAACTACATCCACCAAGCCAAAACAAATAATTTCATCAAAACAAAAAAAAATTCTATTTCTCTTCACCAAGAACTTGCTCTCGGCTTTTTACATTTTCAAGAAGCAAGATTTTCAAAATCCAAGTTCCAAGCTTCCTAAATTGGTAAGATAATTCTCTAGTACTCCTTATGCATAGATATGGCTATCTTATGAGTTTAAACCTCCAATTCATTCTCAATATTCTCCAAGAAATCAATGAAGAAGACAATGAATAGTGATTTCAAGGTTTTTAACTTGATTTTTCTTGTTTTTCCTTTAAGATTCAAGCATCCCTAAGACTCCTCAAGGCTTCCTAAGGCTTCCTAGCTACTCACACCACTTCAAGGAAGGTATATCATCTCCAAACCCTAGCTTTACTTGGTATATTAGGATGATTTTGGTTGTTATGGTAATAGAGTAGCTTAATGATGGTTGGTTTAGAGTTGGGTTGGAATGGTGGTGAATGAAATGTTGAAATCTTAAGGTTTGGTTAAAGGATTTAGTATAGTTTAAATTCAAGTTTTAGGAACAAGTATAATTGTTAATAATGAGTTGTTGGGGCTGTTGTAATGTGATATGGATGGACTTTGATTGTATGAATGGATTGGGGTTGTTTGATGATTAAATTGGAATGGTATAAAATTTGGAAATCGCGTAAACATAGCCGTCGTAATGTCCGATTTACTTTAGACTGCTTTTGTACATAACATTAGGACCCGAGAACTCCATGCTAGGTTTTGACCATTACCATGTTTAGATAGTTCATGTTACGAGCTTCGTTTTGATATGTGGTTCGTTTGATTCCGATGTACGGTTTAGGAGAAATGGCCATTTTAAGTAACGACGTTTCACGAACGAACCATTACCCCTCGCCTTACTTTGAAACATAGGTTAAAGACCTTAAAAGGTTAATTAATGTACGAAACAATTATGTTAAGTGTGTTAGGAAGTTGGTAAGATACTCACGAAGGAATCACCTTAAAACGCGTAATGGTTAAATTATTAAAAATGGTGGAGCCGAGGGTACTCGGGTGACTTAAGAGAATCAGTAGCGCAAAGCGAGCGTTAGAGTCTAATTTGGTTAAAGTATAGATTTACAAGTGACTTTGGTTTAATTCCAACTCACATGTTGTTTATAGGTTACCAGACTCGTCCCAAGCCATTAATCACCCTCAGTCGCTCAGGCAAGTTTTCTACCCGTTATACTGTTGTTGTGAAGTATATATGTATATGCATTATCTTGTGATAAGTGCATTATTGTTATTAGAAAATCTTGTGATATATTGTAGCATGTGATATGGTACGTATGCATGCCTGTTTTGTATTCTTGCCATATATATCTGTTGGTTCAGTTGATAATACCTATGCTAGAGAATAACGGTAATTTGCATATACCCTTAGTATAGGGACCCAAAGGTGAAAACATTTTCTAAAACTGGGAGTCGAGGATCCCGAGTAGATTTTATATATATATATTTATATATATATGTCTATAGTTTTCAAAACTATTAATCGAATAAGGTTTATTCGATAACTTTATATTATTTAATGAATATTATTTTGAATATTCATTCGAGGGCTTATGACTCAGCTTATTTTATTTATTGAATATTATTTGAATATTCATTTGAGGATCTATGACTCCGATTATTTGCTGAGATATATTCTTTATTTTATTAAAGAATAAGGTACGATAATCAAACTTATCTTTGATGATTCAAATAAAGATAGTACTTTCGTATAAGTATATCTTTGGTTATTTAATACTCATTTCAAGTATAAGTTTTACAACATCTACTTCAATTATTTTTTTATATAAAGATTATTCTTTATGGGAATAGTATTTAAATAATAATATTCAGATATTTTCTAATATATTGGGACTGATTTATTTTGTTAAATCAGCATCACTCCAAACATTCTTAAAAATGTTTTGCGAGTCTTTAAAATGATTTTTAAAAGTTAGAGCGGATCCCAAAACTCATTTTTATATTTAAGATCCTCCTTTCGAAGGGGATTTAAATACTCGCTCAAAACCTGAGGGATCCGGCTCTGTGGTGTGTTTTATATTCGCAACAAGGTTGCTTTCTTGATAAAAGAATTTGATTACTTACCCAACACTCGGGAAGTAAAATTCTTGGAACAAGTTAATCCATTAACAGGCATCGCCTGGGAAATATCGGTGAGTTTTCCTTTCCAACTAGATACGACTTCTTGGTGGAGCCGTATCAACAAGTTTCTACTTGGGGAAAGTGGGGACGAGCTTTACGTTTCAGAGTCATGGATTTCATCTGAAGTAGGAGTGGCGTAAGTGGTCGAGTAGTGCCGGCCCACCCTTATTATATTGGCCCAAATGGCCTGGAAGTTCCGCTAAGGCGGTCCATTCCTTAGGAGTTCAGTGTTCGGTTGACAAGTAAATCCGACAGGTTCTCCTCTACATGTAGAAAATGGTGGGGTTGTACTACTACGACTGATCATCGTAAGTGGTCTTCCTGGCGCGGCAAACTCCCGTAATGAGTTCATCATCCTGATGGATAATTCTGCAACACTACCCGTAGTATTTCGATCGAAAGGCTACGAATGGGTGGTTGCCGAAGCATTGACAGGGTCATACAGTTTTATTGGTGTTTCTATTGAATAAAGTATCTCGTAACTTCATTTCTTTTAAAAATATTTCAAAGATTGAATATATTCAAGTTTTAATTTATGGTCTCATCTATGGGATGACCTCTTGAATCTTATTATACTTTGAGCAGTAGTAGTTCAAGTAGATTTATAAAAATGGTATAAGTATAGTGAAGTAATTGGTAACTTCATCTTCTTTCAAACTTATATCCAGTAAGTAATTACCTTACACATGATAAAGGATTCTAGTAAGTATCCATTCAGATGCTTGTATTATTGTTACCACTATATATTATCTTGCGAGCTGTAATGGTCACTCTTGCTTCATTTCTTCATCACACAACAACAGTTAGGAAAGATGGCCAGGCTCAAGCAGACCCAGCGCAAGAGCGTGGGAAGCGCCCCGCGCCTTCCCGTTGAGATCGTAGCTGCTATAGCTGCAGAGGTAGATCTACCTGTAGATCATACATTATACTTTTGGGAACTAAATATTGTATAATTATAACTTGTGGCAGATAATGGCAATTAACTGTAAATTTATCAAGTAATCATTTTGGGTTGTAATAACTTTTAATTGGGGATTCAAGGACTTGTACTTATTTCAATTTCATCTCTGAGACTATGACGTGTGGTGGTGTGTGTTAGTGTGGGGTCACAGCTTGAGGTTGATTATTATTAATTAAGTTAAGTGATAATTGTGGAAAGAAAGACCGTGACGACCCGGATCCCTGACCCCGGATCTGGGGGTGTTACAAAAATGGTATCAGAGCTAAGCGTTATAAACCTCAGAGATGATGCGACGATATAATAACGAACTCACAAAGATAATAAGAACTCTTGCCAAGTTCATGGTCGGACTACTTAAAGTAGCGCTAACAGTTAAAACCCTTACGGGAACCCTTATAAGTATCATGATAGTAACTTAGCTCGTTTAATGTGTAGGCGCCTGAGATAGAGGACCCTGAGATGTTCGAGCGTGAGCATGATGAGGTACTGCTAGATGTCGAGGATCAGGAGGAGCCTGAGATGGAGGAGGATGAGGAGGACCCCTCAGAGGAGTCAGAGACAGAGGTCATTGCTATTTCAGATGAGCAGGACCCGGATGAGGTCCCAGTGGCTGAGGAGCGTGTCAGAGCTATGCTAGTGTACACTGGTACCCCTTTACCCACACTTCCGGTGGTCAGAGCTCCTACCCCTCCACTACCATCCTGGAGCACCTATGATGACAGCTCAGAGACCCATACTCCCGAGCTTAGGCAGACCGAGGAGGCACCCCTAGCGGCTCCGGATTCACCACCTCTCGACCCTGCCCATAGGCAGTCTTTATTAGCCCACGGCTATGTTCAGGATGTACTGAGGACCCAATTGGCTGTTGCTGAGGCCCGGCTGGATGAGGCCAGGAGGGAGTTGGATGCGGAGAGGGCGGGAAGGCGTACCCGAGCTTATGAGACTAGGGCTGCTATACCCCGATCCTTGAGGAGGGAGCTTATGGGGATAGAGCTCACGTCCCGAGCGAGGCTCGGATCGCTCCAGGGGGACAGGCATGGTAGGATCTCCAGGCGGCAGGCCGACTATATCTTCCATCGTGCGATAGAAAGGGTATGGGAGCTGACCCGCTCCGGTGTGTGATTCAGGATTGACGATGGAATAGTCTAGTTGTCTAGTTAGTCGAGGCCTTAGTAAGAGCCAATTTTCCGGGATAGTTGACTTGTATATAGCATCCCTTTTTCTGACTAGACAGATAGACTCTTGTGTATCACTTTTGGGACAGATGGCTGTAGCACTGTTATACTTTTGACCAGATCAAACTATGTATTTCTCGCATTATGTATATATTTATTTCCTTTCAGTTCAGTTCCTTAGTGACGAGATCACTGTTTCTATCATTATTATTACTGCACTTCTTATTAGAACTGTCATAAAATAATAAAATTACGAGATACATTCTCCCCATTATAGAATTGTGCAAGGCACAATGTTGTGTATGATTGTGACCTAACGTTGAATTTCCCAATAATTTTTTTTATTATCAGTATCATGCCGCCAAGAAAGATTGGAACTAGGGCGAACCCTGGATCTGAGGACCAGGGAAGCCATAACCAGGACGATAGGAACCAGGAACACAGTGAAGAGGAAGATGAGGATTATGTGGAATAGGATGACTCCCTGTATGAAGAGGAAGAGGAAACATATGATGTTGAGGGATTTGAGATAGAGGTTGAAGAAGGAGAAACTGAGGTTGAGCAACCAGTACCAAACCCAGGCATGGATCCCATGGGCCTGTTCATGCAACTACTAAGGCAGAACTTGGAACGTCAACCCAACCCACCCCCTCAAGGAAATAACAATGCTGTGGCAAACTCTTTCAGGGCTTTTAAGTCCCTTAAGCCCCCTGAGTTCCACGGATCAGCCGACCCAGTTGAGGCAAGGGCATGGTTAAAGGAAATGGAGAAATCCTTTGAGATTTTGAGTACCGATGAGGCACAGAAGACTGTATTTGCTACCTACCTTCTAAAAGGAGAGGCTAACTACTGGTGGGAGGCCAAGAAAAATATAGAGACAGATGCTATCATAACCTGGGAGAGGTTCAGTCAGTTGTTTCTGGGGAAGTATTTCCCGAGGTTTATGGAAAACCAGATGGAGCTCAAGTTCTTGGAGCTAAAGCAGAATAACTTATATGTAGCAGAGTACGAAGCGAAATTTACTGAGTTATCAAGGTTTGTGCCGGAGTTTGTGAGCACTGAGGAAAAGAAAGCTAGGAGGTTTCAGCAGGGACTGAAACCGTGGATTCAGAATAGGGTGGCAATCCTTGAGCTTACGGATTATGCCACTCTGGTGCAAAAGGCAACAATTGTAGAAGCCGGAAGTGAACAGATGCAGAAGGAAAGAGAAAAGAAGGGAATAAAGAGGAAAAGTATGAGCATGGGTGGGGGTTCAGCAGGAAGGAGCTTCCCAACTAGATTTAATCGAGGAGCAGTGTCTCTACCGGGAAAGAATACTGGGTTTAAGCGGCCAATGAGCGTGAATGTGAGCCAGAGCGGCCAGAAGTCAAGAATGTCCTATTCCAACCAGTCTCGACCCCCATTGCCAGCCTGTAACACTTGTTGAAGAATGCATTCTGGGGAATGTAAGGGAAAGCCAGTAACCTGCTTTAAGTGTGGGTAAGTGGGCCACCATTCTCACAAATGCCCTTCGTCAGCCCCTGCCGTCATTCCAACCACCACTTGTCATCAGTGTGGACGCCCGGGTCATTGGAAGAGGGAATGCCCAATGAACAAACAAGCAGCTTCAGGAGCCACCAGGGCTGCCTCCAATAAGCCACCTACTGCGAGGACTTTAAACATGACAGTCCAGGATGCTATGAAAGACTCAGATGTGATAGCAGGTACCCTTTTCTCTAAATTCAGTCAGTGCAAACGTTTTATTTGATTCATGAGCAACTAAATCTTTTATATCAAGGGACTTTACGCATAAATTAAGACTTAAAGCTGAACCCTTGATAACACCCTTACAAGTAGAAATAGCCAATCATGAAATTATTCCTGTTAACCAGATTCACCCAGTCTGTGAGATAGGCATAGGGGAGCAATCTTTTAGTGTTGATCTGATCCCTTTTAAATTAGGGGAGTTTGATGTAATTTTGGGAATGGACTGGCTATCTAGCAATGATGCTCAGATAGACTGTAAGGGGAAGAAAGTTAAGTTAAATATCCCAGGAAAGAAAGAAGTTATATTTAGAGGAAAGAGGCAGACGCAGAAATTTTTGACTATGGCCCAGGCTAGAAGGATGCTACGAAAAGGAAATGAGGCCTACCTAGCCTATGTGGTGGACACGCAGAAGGAGGTGCCAAACTTACAAGATATTCCGGTAGTCAACGAATTTGAAGACATATTCCCACAAGACCATCCGGGATTACCACCCGATAGAGTGATTGAATTTGCTATTGAGTTGGCCCCAGGGACGGCGCCAGTTTCAAAAGCACCTTACCGGTTAGCCCCGTTAGAAATGAAGGAATTAGCTATCCAATTGCAGGAACTCTTGGATAAGGGTATGATAAGACCCAGTGTGTCTCCGTGGGGAGCACCAGTTTTATTTGTTAAGAAGAAAGATGGGAGCATGAGGCTGTGCATCGACTATCGAGAGTTGAACAAGCTAACCATAAAGAACAGGTACCCATTACCTAGAATAGACGATCTGTTCGACCAGCTAAAGGATGCTGTTTATTTTTCCAAGATTGACCTAAGAACTAGATATCACCAACTAAAGATTAAACCCGAAGATATTTCCAAGACAGCGTTCCGTACCAGGTATGGGCATTATGAGTTCTTGGTAATGTCCTTTGGATTAACCAACGCCCCAGCGGCTTTCATGAATTTAATGAATAGAGTATTTAAGAAGTACTTGGACAAGTGTGTGATAGTTTTTATCGATGATATTTTGATCTACTCAAGGACTGAGGCGGAACATGCAGAGCATTTGAGGATAGCTCTAGGAATACTCAGAGAGGAACAGTTGTATGCCAAATTCTCGAAGTGTGAATTCTGGCGGAATGAAATACAGTTTTTAGGACATGTGATCAATAAAGAAGGAGTATTGGTCGACCCCTCCAAGATAGAGGCGGTCTCAAATTGGGAAAGGCCAACCACACCCACAGAGGTAAGGAGTTTCATAGGATTGGCCGGCTACTATCGTAGATTTGTACAGGACTTTGTGAAGATCGCAGCCCCTTTGACACGACTTACTCGTAAGACAGAGAAGTTTGAATGGATGGAGAAATGCAAGAACAATTTTCAGGAATTAAAGAAAAGGTTGGTAACGGCTCCGGTGTTAGCATTGCCGGACGGAAAAGGAGATTTTGTGATATATAGTGACGCGTCGCACAAAGGATTAGGGTGTGTGCTTATGCAGCACGGTAAAGTGATTGCGTATGCATCAAGACAACTGAAGGAATACGAGATTAGATATCCTACCCATGATCTTGAGCTAGCGGTAATAGTTTTTTCCTTAAAAATTTGGAGGCACTACTTGTATGGAGAGAAGTGCGAGATTTTCACAGACCATAAGAGCCTCAAGTACATATTTACGCAGAAAGAGCTCAACATGCGCCAGAGGAGATGGTTAGAACTAATCAAGGACTATGATTGTGAGATTCTCTATCATCCGGGGAAATCCAATGTGGTGGCTGATGCCCTTAGTAGAAAGGAAAGACTCAGAATGATAACGACTTCGGAAGAATTGATAAGGGATTTTGAGAGAATGGAAATAGAAGTAAAGGTAACCGGAACCGGAACCGGAACTGAAAAGCTTTTTGAGATCTCAATGCAGCCAGAGTTATTGGAAAAGATCAGATTGTGCCAAGAGAAAATAATGAATGAAGGCAGAGAGTCAATGACTGGAGAGGAGATCCATACTGAGAAAGATGATAAAGGGATAATGAGGTACTCCTACCGAATTTGGGTTCCGAATGTTCAAGAGCTTAAAGATGAGATTTTGGATGAAAGCCATAGTTCAAGGTATTCCATTCACCCAGGAAGTACCAAGATGTATAGGGATTTGAAGGAATATTACTGGTGGCCCAACATGAAGAGGGACGTAGCAGAATGGGTAAGCAAATGTTTGCCTTGCCAAAGAGTAAAGGCAGAGCACCAGAGACCCAGTGGACTTTTACGACCCCTGGAGATTCCCAAATGGAAATGGGAACAGATAGAGATGGATTTTGTTGTAGGCTTGCCAAGGACGAAGGCCAATCATGACGCCATATGGGTAATTATAGACCGACTGACAAAGTCAGCTCATTTCATTCCAATCAATGAGAGATACACAGTCGATAGACTGGTGGACATTTACCTTAAGGAAATAGTGACGCGACATGGAGTCCCAGCGTCCATTGTCTCAGACCGAGACCCCAGATTCAACTCCAGATTTTGCAGGAGCTTTCAAGAATGTGCGGGGACCAAATTAAATATGAGTACCGCGTACCATCCCCAGACGGATGGGCAGAGTGAAAGGACCATCCAGACACTAGAGGATATGTTGAGAGTCTGTGCAATAGACTTCAAAGGAAGTTGGGATGATCACTTGCCGTTGATCGAGTTTTCTTATAACAATAGCTTTCATGCTAGCATCGGAATGCCGCCTTATGAGGCCCTGTACGGAAGAAGGTGTCGATCTCCCTTATACTGGGATGAAGTAGGGGAGCGGAAGATGCTCGGACCCGAAGTGGTCCAAAGGACCAAAGACATAGTGGATCTTATCAGAGGGCGGCTTGTAGCAGCCCAAGACAGACAGAAGAAATATGCAGACCTAGCCCGAAAGGACAAGGAATATGAAATAGGGGACTTAGTACTGCTGAAGGTATCCCCTTGGAAGGGATTAATGAGGTTCAGAAAGATAGGAAAACTAATCCCAAGGTACATTGGACCTTTTGAGATATTAAGACGGATTGGGAAGTTGGCTTACGAGCTAGCCTTACCCCCAAACCTACACCAAGTTCATAATGTGTTCCATGTGTCAATGCTAAGGAAGTATCATCGGGATGCCAGACACATAGTGGAGTACGAGCAGGTGGATATGCAACCAGATCTGACTTACGTGGAGAAGCCAGTAAGGATTATCGATAAGAAGGAGCAGGTGCTTCGGAACAAAGTAATCAAGCTAGTCAGAGTGCTATGGCAGAATCATAATGTGGAAGAATCAACTTGGGAACTAGAGAGCGCAATGCTAGAAAAGTACCCCCATTTGTTTCTATTTGATTCCGGGACAGAATCCTTTTAAGGAGGGGAGACTGTAATAACCCCCAAAATTTTCAACTTTTTGTAACCCTTATGAATAGTGTTTTTGCTGAATAAGAAAACTGTTCATGCCACACTACGTAGGGTTTCTTTTATGGATATTCTGAGATTTTATTAGTACTCTATATGGTATATAAGTGTATGTAAAGATCGTCAGAATCCAATTTCGAACACTTTGATTTTTCCCGGAAATCCCCTAGATACGGAAAGAATTGAGTATAAGGTAACAGGATAAAAAGGATTTAAATTCAAGGATTTTAATAGAGGATCATAAAAAGGAATATAATGTATTGAGAAAGGTTAAGAGAACCTAAGTAATAAGATCCCGGGTATGATCCCTCAAACGATAAACGAAAACGAAAGTTTAGCGAACCGTATAACAGATCAGCGGTCATTAGGCAAACAATTAGGAAGTTAATCAAAGAGATTAGAGGGGATGATATCATCCAACCAATGAGAAGAGGACAAAGAGGGGAGGATGACATCACATGATGACATAAGCATGACATAGGGAGGAAGGAGATGTGGTTGAATTAAAACCACACAAAGTTCAAGGCTAAAGAGGTAATTAACCAAAACAAAAACAAAACTACATCCACCAAGCCAAAACAAATCATTTCATCAAAACAAAAAAAAAATCTATTTCTCTTCACCAAGAACTTGCTCTCGGCTTTTTACATTTTCAAGAAGCAAGATTTTCAAAATCCAAGTTCCAAGCTTCCTAAATTGGTAAGATAATTCTCTAGTACTCCTTATGCGTAGATATGGCTATCTTATGAGTTTAAGCCTCCAATTCATTCTCAATCTTCTCCAAGAAATCAATGAAGAAGACAATGAATAGTGATTTCAAGGTTTTTAACTTGATTTTTCTTATTTTTCCTTTAAGATTCAAGCATCCCTAAGACTCCTCAAGGCTTCCTAAGGCTTCCTAGCTACTCACACCACTTCAAGGAAGGTATATCATCTCCAAACCCTAGCTTTACTTGGTATATTAGGATGATTTTGGTTTTTATGGTAATAGAGTAGCTTAATGATGGTTGGTTTAGAGTTGGGTTGGAATGGTGGTGAATGAAATGTTGAAATCTTAAGGTTTGGTTTAAGGATTTAGTATAGTTTAAATTCAAGTTTTAGGAACAAGTATAATTGTTAATAATGAGTTGGTTGGGGATGTTGTAATGTGATATGGATGGACTTTGATTGTATGAATGGATTGGGGTTGTTTGATGATTGAATTGGAATGGTATAAAATTTGGAAATCGCGTAAACATAGCCGTCGTAATGTCCGATTTACTTTAGACTGCTTTTGTACATAACATTAGGACCCGAGAACTCCATGCTAGGTTTTGACCATTGCCATGTTTAGATAGTTCATGTTACGAGCTTCGTTTTGATATGTGGTTCGTTTGATTCCGATGTACGGTTTAGGAGAAACGGCCGTTTTAAGTAACGACGTTTCGCGAACGAACCATTACCCCTCGCCTTACTTTGAAACATAGGTTAAAGACCTTAAAGGGTTAATTAATGTATGAAACAATTATGTTAAGTGTGTTAGGCAGTTGGTAAGACACTCGCGAAGGAATTGCCTTAAAACTCGTAATGGTTAAATTATTAAAAATGGTGGAGCCGAGGGTACTCGAGTGACTTAAGAGAATCAGTAAGCGCAAAGTGAGCGTTAGAGTCTAATTTGGTTAAAGTATAGATTTACAAGTGACTTTGGTTTAATTCCAACTCACATGTTGTTTATAGGTTACCAGAATCGTTCCAAGCCATTAATCACCCTCAGTCGCTCAGGCAAGTTTTCTACCCGTTATACTGTTGTTGTGATGTATATATGTATATGCATTATCTTGTGATAAGTGCATTATTGTTATTAGCAAATCTTGCGATATATTGTAGCATGTGATATGGTACGTATGCATGCCTGTTTCGTATTCTTGCCATATATATCTGTTGGTTCAGTTGATAATACCTATGCTAGAGAATAACGGTAATTTGCATATACCCTTAGTATAGGGACCCAAAGGTGAAAACATTTTCTAAAACCGGGAGTCGAGGATCCCGAGTAGATTTTATATATCTATATTTATATATATATGGCTATAGTTTTCAAAACTATTAATCGAATAAGGTTTATTCGATAACTTTATATTATTTAATGAATATTATTTCTAATATTCATTCGAGGGCTTATGACTCAGCTTATTTTATTTATTGAATATTATTTGAATATTCATTTGAGGATCTATGACTTCGATTATTTGCTGAGATATATTTTTTATTTTATTAAAGAATAAGGTGTCGATAATCAAACTTATCTTTGATGATTCAAATAAAGATAGTACTTTCGTATAAGTATATCTTTGGTTATTTAATACTCATTTCAAGTATAAGTTTTACAACATCTACTTGAATTATTTTTTTATATAAAGATTATTCTTTATGGGAATATTATTTAAATAATAATATTCAGATATTTTCTAATATACTGGGACTGATTTATTTTGTTAAATCAGCATCACTCCAAACATTCTTAAAAATGTTTTGCGAGTCTTCAAAATGATTTTTAAAAGTTAGAGCGGATCCCAAAACTCATTTTTATATTTAAGATCCTCCTTTCGAAGGGGATTTAAATACTCGCTCAAAACCTGAGGGATCCGGCTCTGTGGTGTGTTTTATATTCGCAACAAGGTTGCTGTCTTGATAAAAGAATTTTGATTACTTACCCAACACTCGGGAAGTAAAATTCTTGGAACAAGTTAATCCATTAACAGGCATCGCCTGGGAAATATCGGTGAGTTTTCCTTTTCAACTAGATACGACTTCTTGGTGGAGCCGTATCAACAAGTTTCTACTTGGGGAAAGTGGGGACGAGCTTTACGTTCAGAGTCATGGATTTCATCTGAACTAGGAGTGGCGTAAGTGGTCGAGTAGCGCCGGCCCAGCCTTATTATATTGGCCCAAATGGCCTGGAAGTTCCGCTAAGGCGGTCCATTCCTTAGGAGTTCAGTGTTCGGTTGACAAGTAAATCCGACAGGTTCTCCTCTACATGTAGAAAATGGTGGGGTTGTACTACTACGACTGATCATCGTAAGTGGTCTTCCTGGCACGGCAAACTCCTGTAATGAGTTCATAATCCAGTTGGATAATTCTGCAACACTACCCGTAGCATTTTGATCGAAAGGCTAAGAATGGGTGGTTGCCGAAGCATTGACAGGGTCAAACAGTTTTATTGGTGTTTCTATTGAATGAAGTATCTCGTAACTTCATTTCTTTTAAAAATATTTCAAAGATTGAATATATTCAAGTTTTAATTTATAGTCTCATCTATGGGATGACCTCTTGAATCTTATTATACTTTGAGCAGTAGTAGTTCAAGTAGATTTCTAAAAATGGTATAAGTATAGTGAAGTAATTGGTAACTTCATCTTCTTTCAAACTTATATCCAGTAAGTAATTACCTTACACATGATAAAGGATTCTAGTAAGTATCCATTCAGATGCTTGTATTATTGTTACCACTATATATTATCTTGCGAGCTGTAATGCTCACTCTTGGTTCATTTCTTCATCACACAACAACAGTTATGAAAGATGGCCAGGCTCAAGCAGACCCAGCGCAAGAGCGTGGGAAGCGCCCCGCGCCTTCCCGTTGAGATCGTAGCTGCTATAGCTGTAGAGGTAGATCTACCTGTAGATCAGACATTCTACTTTTGGAAACTAAATATTGTATAATTATAACTTGTGGCAGATAATGGCAATTAACTGTAAATTTATCAAGTAATCATTTTGGGTTGTAATAACTTTTAATTGTGGATTCAAGGACTTGTACTTATTTCAATTTCATCTCTGAGACTATGACGTGTGGTGGTGTGTGTTAGTGTGGGGTCACAGCTTAAGGTTGATTATTATTAATTAAGTTAAGTGATAATTATGGAAAGAAAGACCGTGACGACCCGGATCCCTGACCCCGGATCTGGGGGTGTTACAATAAACTTTTGCTTTGAAAAATCATATACCATATAACGAAAATTTAAGATGCAGAAACTCTCATTCACACAAACATAAAATAGTTGAATATACTGGCATTCGGCTTTAAAATTACACCAAATTTACAATTAATATTACACGAAAATGCCGGTTGTAACACATTAATCATTCTGAATCGTATTTATATTAACGATTTCTGTGATGACGCATGGCATCCATGGCCATCAACAGATAACATAAAATCACTTCACTGGTAAAAATAAAATGTAGGAACTCACCGGGCCTTTATATATTTTAAATAATAAATAAGACGTCCAAAGTGACCAGTCCAACCTCCTGCTAAGATACATGTAGATGAGATGACCAAGTCCTCACTTAGTAAGAACCTGCCTCCCTTAATTCACCCTAAAATGGACTTTCCACATTAAATATATACACCGGCTCTCCAATTTAGTGTCCATAATATAATATATATTATAATTTTATAAGTAATGATAATTAAAAAAACATTTTGCAATTAAAAGTTAGTAACAAACATTGCTCGGATACGCACGTCATAAACTTCGTCGTCTATGTGTGGATCTATTATATCTTAATGAGCACTAGTGAAGAGACCCGAAATTTATACTAAGAATGACATTTTTGTAAGTATTTTGACCCATATTTTTGAAATTTGACTAGTGGGTCTGAAAGACATGTGTCCTAAGTCCAATCATGTATGATGATTTAGGAATAACTTTTATGTAATCTGTTTTGATTTCATTGATATTAATAAAAGACTTGTTTTGGTTTTATTGTGGGCTTTCACCATTTTAAGTGTTTAAATAAGATATACCATAGTTTAGAGTAAAGCTTTTTATGGATTATGATGAGATCATAATAATGAGACCTAAAAGATGATAACTCTAAACTTAAATATTTCCTGGTCGTAGGATTATTAACTGGTAATTAGTAATCCGCAAAGATCAGTACATACTATGCTTGCTTCATTATGAAGGATGTCTGTTCTCATAGACATTTGTGTGGTGACACTATAGCTATCATGTAGATGCTTATTATAGAATAAGTTCACTGAACATGACTCACACAGCTGAACAACTGATGGAGTTCACTCACGTGTCAGCAGTTGTTCACATAGTGATAGTTGTACAAGTATTCTTAGACTTGAGGTCATCATAGTCATCTTGTGTACACTAAACTATGCTTTGGATTAGTTCTTAGTTTCAAGGGAAAATTATAAGGGCTCTACTAGGTATAGAAATTTGTACACGAAGATAGTGTATGATCAATAAAGGATCTAGCCCTTCCAGTGTAGGAAGAGAATGTTCAATGCTGATCCACTTATGTTAGTTCAGGAATCTCTGGCCAGAGTGAATGAAATTTGAAAGGAGTTTCTAATTTACATTAAATAGAACTAAGCATAGTGAATGGGAAAGCAAATGAATAAATAAGATAGGCTTGATACAAGTTCCATGCCTTGTATTTAATCGTGACATTGCAGGGTAGAAGGAATTGATTGTACGGTAACTACTCACTGAATAGGTTCTTGGTATTTTAAGCAGTGAATTCGTATTATCCGGATAGTCGCGATATGATGAGAAGTATCCCTCACGATGTAGAATAAATATAATTAATTTATTAAATAATCATATTTAATGAATTAGAGAATTTATATAAATAATGATAAAATAGTTTTATTATTATTTATTTTACTACCGGCTTAATATTGAACCTACAGGGTCACACCATAAAAGAGAATGGTTTAATGGTGGAGGAATTAATTAATAATGACGGGTAATTATTTATTTGTAAAATAAATAATTAATTAGAAGATTTAATAATTGATTAAATGAGATTTAATTAATTCTTAATATTATTAATTAAGAATTTAATTTTGGAAATTAAATCAAGTGAGAGAATTATTTTTCTAAAGTGTTTAGAAAAGGGATTAATGATTAAAAAGGTGTTTTTATTATTAGTTAATTAGTTAATAAGAATAATCAATTAAAGGGTTAATAATAATAATATTTTATGGAAAATTTTCAGCTGAAAATTTTGCCTATAAATATACTATTATAAATCCTATTTGCCAAAACCCAAATAATTAATCCTAATTCTAAAGTAGAACAAGAGGGAGGCAAATAATTCTTTCAACCTCTTCTTCCTCCATCACATTGCACTCTTGGTGGATACCGGTGGAGTGCTTCACACTTGAGGAGCAGCTGCTAGGGATCTCCGCTCATCGTTCTTGGATTGCTATTAAAGACCTCCATCTTTCCATTAACGTAAAGCTTCTTAAGGTAAACATACTGAACTACGAATTAAATATTATTATTTGCATGGATCCTGCGGAGGGTTTCGGTTTTTTTAAGATTTAAATTTACGTTTTCGCTGTGTTTATGTGCTAAAAACCCTTCAATGGCATCAGAGCTACTTGCGAAAAGTTTTTAATTCATTTATGTGTTTAACTATTTCGATATATGAGCATGTACGTGATTCGCCATGATTTGATGTTGATATAATATGTTTATATATGTATGGTTTTGAATATATGATATTCATGTGAGTTGTATAATCATAAGATGATTATGTAATCTGTATATATACTGATATATACATGATTTATGTTTGTTCTAATTATGATAATCATAATAGATACGGATTCTGAATTGGCTGCTGCAGATTTGCTGAAATCTGGGTCTGGTGTCCGATTTACGCAAACGAATACCCTAAACGAGCGTCTGAACAAAACTGATAGCTAAAGCTATCAACGACTCGTCTGTAAGGCGTTTGACGTCGTTTACTGCCCGTAAATAGTGATTCTTTTTTTTCTGATTTGATTTTGATTTTTCTGATTTTTGTCATATTTTCTTTTTATGATTAGATCATGGATAATATGATATGTTAAGATCAGATTATGTGTTTTAACATGCTTTTATGTGTTGTATGAGCATGGTGGATGGTTTTGGCCTTTCGAACATAGTGTAATGGTTTTGGTTTTGGTTTTAAATATGACTTGCATGTCGTCAATCTTTGTAATCATAAATCTCGAATGTAACTCGAGTTATTCTTGTAAGTTCATTAGATTAGTTTTACTTTCAATCATGTAATGTAATTGAAGACTCAAGAAGGCTATCCAATGGAGGTGATACAAAGAAGAAGACGAGGCATACAAGAAGACTTATGTAATAAGTAGTTGTATTTATTTCCATCACCATATTAGATTGACCTTGATCTTTATCATGAGCTTGATAAAGATCACATAGGATGGGGCCATAACCAAACAAATTTACTTTATTGCAGTTTACATTTACTTGTTTATTTAATTTTATATATGGGATATATGCCTATGTTTACCATGCGATGATAGATTTAGGTGAACTTAAATCAATATAAGGCGTGCTCTAGAAAATCTAGAATAGGAATCGTTTCTTGCCTTAACAATAAATATTATGAATACGATCATGAGATTCTTGTGTTTATGAAACACGTAATTGAATATGAATTTTCAATATTGAGAGAAAGGATGATTCTATCAACAACAGATTTCTATCTGTAAGAAAGGGTTATTAAGTGATGCTCTTTACAATGCTCCACCCGATCTGGGAATCATCTGATTATCGATTATTGATTTGAAATATTTAATTTAAAAGGAAGAATCTCTTTATAATATGATTATGATTGTAACGTAATATAATCCCTCTAAAATTAAATAATATCAAGTAGTAATTGGCCAATGACACAACGGGTTTGTGTCGGTCATAGCCATCCAACATGGTAGAAAGTGGTTCTTATTATTAAATCATTGTCGTTTCGTGCTACAGCCGAGGGCTTTGATTTTGAAATAAGAAATACTTGTCTATTACATAGAGATATGTACATTGAATTAGAATCTAAAGGTCGGTACGTGCCATAGCCGTGGGCTGTTGGAGACTGATTCAATTGTACGAAATGTTGGGTTAGACTTGACTTAGACTATTGAGTTTGTCGTGCCACAGCCATGACTCAATTATTCAAGAGGCTAAAGTTATATTAGGGAATAACGTAAGATGTAATTGACAAGAGTTGTCTGCCTATTGAACATCACATGACGTTTCATGCCACAGCCGAGGTTGTGTGATGGAATGTAGGATCCCTATTCCTACTAGCATTATGAATGCTTAATTTTCACTTAGGGGGTTGAATAAATTAGATAAACTAGTGGGAGACACTTATGAATAAAGACCCGATTCATATACTATTTTGAAATGAAATTGAATATTTGCTAAGTGTTGTTATGTGTTTATCATTTACAGATTTACTATATTCGTCATGTCTTCTGTACTATCACTCCGAAGCATACTAGATGCTCACAAGTTGACTGGTCCTAATTTAGCTGTTTGTTTTCACTGTAACAAGTTGGGGCACTGGAAGAGGAACTACAAGGTTTACCTTGCAGAATTGAAGAAGAAGAAGGGTAGTAAGACTACCGCTTCTAATTCAGGCATGTTCATGATCGAAGTTAATATGTCACTAGGTCAAATTTTTACTTGGGTATTAGATACCGCCTGTAGTTCTCATATTTGTAATTCATTGCAAGGACTAAAGAGAAGTAGGACTTTTGAAAAAGATGAGGTGATTCTACGTATGGGCAATGGAGCAAGTGTTGCGGCCATATCTGTAGGATCATTTAGTTTACATATGACTACAGGCAAGACTATTATTCTGAATAATTGTTATTACGTTCCCTCTATTGTGAGGAATATTGTTTCTATCCCTATATTGGATTTGGATGGTTTTTCATTTAATATTAAGAATAATGAATGTTCTATCCTTAGAAATAATGTTCTTTATGGACGTGGTATTATAAATAATGGTCTGTATGTATGTGACGTAGAGCATGATTTACTTCAGATTGAACAAACTAATAAAAGAAAATGAGATGATGAAAATCTGACCTATTTATGGCACTGTAGGCTAGGTCATATTAGTGAAAATAGACTGTGGACATTGCATAAGGAAGGGTTACTTGACCCCTTTGATTTTGAATCATATCCTACATGCGAGTCTTGTCTATTGGGTAAAATGACCAAATCTCCATTTACTGGACATGGAGAGAGGGCTGCAGATTTGCTAGGATTGGTACACACAGATGTATGTGGACCAATGTCTACGCAAGCCATGGGTGGATTTTCGTACTTCATTACTTTCATAGATGATAGATCTAGATTCGGATATGTGTATTTGATGAAACACAAGTCTGAAGCCTTTGAAAAGTTGAAAGAATATAAACATGAAGTGGAGAAACAAACCAAACACAATATTATAACTCTTCGATCAGATCGAGGTGGTGAATACTTGAATGGAGAATTTCTAGATTATCTCAAAGAAAATGGTATAGTCTCCCAGTGGACTCCTCCATATACTCCACAGTTGAATGGTGTATCTGAAAGGAGAAATTGAACTTTGTTAGACATGGTTCGGTCCATGATGAGCTATACGAATCTTCCAGTATTCCTATGGGGTTATACATTGGAAACCTCAGCATATTTATTAAATAAGGTGCCTTCCAAATCTGTTCCTCAAACACCATATGAGATATGGAAAGAAAGGAAACCGAGTCTTAAACACGTTAAGATTTGTGGATGTCCAGCTTATGTCAAGAAAATTGACCCAGATAAGCTGGAATCTCGATCCGTAAAATGTAATTTTGCGGGATATCCTAAAGATACTTTGGGGTATTACTTTTATACCGATCATCGGGTGTTTGTCTCCAGACATGCTACCTTCTTGGAAAAGGAGTTTATCCTTGAAGGAAACAGTGGGAGCAAAATTGAACTTGATGAAGTACAAGAAGCACAAACTACTACGGATCAAGTGGAAACACATGTTTAGACTGAACAACCTTCTGTGGAACAACCCATTCATAGGTCAGGGAGAGTGTTAGGTCACACACACTGTAGAGGAGGGTGAATACAGTGTATAATACAATCAAATCGATATTAAGTAACAGAAAAAAAACTTTATTGAAACAATAAACTTTGTTACAGTATGGAACTGTTACCTCTCAGTGATGAACAAATATCACGAGAGCTGCTAGGGTTACAATGAATAATCTTCTCGAATATGATAACACTTTTAGTGTAAACCCTATGTCTGTGTTTATATACTACACAGTTACAAGATAATCGCTAATTGATATGGAATATAATTCTGCTTCCTAAAATATATCAATCAGATATCTTTTCTTCCAAGTATTCCATTCTTCACGGAACTCCTTCTTCATGCATATCTCTTCTTAAGTTTATCTCGATCTTCTTTCCTTTAATCAGCTACTGTCCTTATCTGATCGTCCTTCAGCACTTAAGTTCTGATATCTAACTTCTGATGATTATCTCCTGATAATATAAGTACTGATATCCTTAAGTCCTGACTTCCAGTATAAGTACTGATCAACAGTTAAGTACTGATTTGTCCTGTTAAGTAAGATCTAAAATCTAAACATAAATTATATTAGCCATGACACTATCAAATATATCTAACAATCTCCCCCAACTTGTAAATTAGAATAATATACAAGTTTAACAGATATTTGATGATGTCAAAAACATTAAGTACAAATGCATGAGAATTTGACTAGATAACTACAACTTACAGTCCTTAAAGCTTTACCAATAATCAACTTCTGATAACAACTTTAGTCTGTACAAATATCAGAATTTAAGCAGTTATAGATCTTCGACTTGGCTTCATCATCTGATCTCTCTGATGTCGGGAGTTATTCTGAGAAAGTTCTTCAACAAACATTTCTCAGCATATCTGAGTTCATCAATCATTCTCCTTTTGGCATCTTTAAGCTCTGCAGTATCTTCACCAGTTTGAAAGATTGCAGCTCTGAGATCATTGATCTTTGCTTTTCTCAACTCCTGATCTAGTCTTATGACATAGGCTTTGTCAGACTCCAGATTGAATTCAAGTCCCTTAATACCAAGATATGCTCTGATCTGTGCAGTATTAGGTTTCATATCAACAATATCACCATTGTGATCTCTGTACTTTGGAACATATGTGCTGTTAGACTTAACAGAATAAAGCCTTTTCTGTCTCTGAATCTGTTCTTTTAAATAGTTTGCAGCAGTTCCTGTTATTCTGTCATCCACTTGAAGTAAGAAAAATACATGCTCCAATTCTTCAAAATACTTCAATGGAATGGCATTTTGTCTTATATGATAAACCCTACCATCTGTCATGAAATACAACATGATGTATTCTTTCAAGTAGGTATGGTAAACCATCTGTACAGATTCCAGTTGATTCAATCTCTCAGGAGTTGCTCCAATACCTGGTTCACTCAAGGAATTTGGATCATTGGTAGTGTTATGTATTCTCCTTTCATCAGCACTTCCCAATCCAGTTTTATCTCTTGCTTCCTTTCCAGTAACTACTCTTGCTTCAAAACCACTTGCAGTAGTCTTCAAAGGTTGAGTCTGTTTTGCTTTAGTGAATCCTGGTAGGAGTGTCTTTGGTCTATCTTCTGATATCAAGTTAACTTGAGCTATGTCAGAGGTTACTTGCTTCTTCTGAATATCAGAACTTATAATTTCTTGACTCTGAACAACTTGAGCCATGTCAGAGGTTGTTTTAAGAACTTTTCTTGAAGTCAGAGCAAGATTATCCTTTTCATCAGTAATTTCTTCATCCTCAGGAGGCACATAAACCTTGATAGGTTCACCAACTTTTTCTTTACCCTTGGATCTTGGATCTATCTGCGGTTGTGATCTAGCCAATGTTGCTTCAGTAAGTGTCCTTTCTTTGATCACAATGCCTTTGAGTTTTGGAAGTGGCTTTTTACCAGAAGCTTCAGATTTAGATGTGACTTTCTCTGATTTAAGCCTGGCTTCTTCTTTCATTAAACTCTCCAAGTCCATTCCTGATTTTTCCTGAAGAAATAACTGTCTTGACATTTCCTCATCAAGATCTAAAAGTTCATCAGAACTTATCCTTTTACCAGTAGAAGAACTTATTCTCTTCCCAGTATCAGAACTTGTCCTGTGACTAGCTTGTCTTGATGTGAATCCTCTACCTTGACTATGACCTCTACCCATTCCAGAGTTTCCTTGATCATCTTTTTCATTATCCTTTCCTGTCAGTATCTTGTCAGTCTTGCATTTGGACTTAATTACTTTCTCCCCCTTTTTGGCATCAGCAGGCAGTAGTTGAGAGATAAGCAATTCCACTGAGGATTGGATTTTAGTTAGTTGTGATTGCTGAGAAGCTTGATTTTTCAGAATTTGATCAATCTGAGCTTGTTGATGATCTTGAGTCTTCTCAATATAAGCAATCCTGTCAATGGTAGGTTGGAAGAACTTTTTCTTATCAATTTTCCAAACTTGTTCCTGTTTGATAAAGTTCTCCTGAATCTTATGTAGCTCTGCATGAGTAGTTGAATGAAGACCTTGTAGATGTTTAGTACTCAATGCAGTGACTTTAAGCTGGGTTTTGAAATCATCAGAATTTAACATTGCATCAGCTTTAGTCAAGTGCTCAGCAAGATGCTTTTCAGTTGGAACACAGGAAACTGAGTTTCATTCCTTAGTCCACTCCTGACCTGCAGGAGTTTCACTCCAAGGTACTGGTGCTTCTCCGGTAACAAACTTCTTAACCAGTTTAGACTTTAGAATAGTCTGTTGAGGAGCATGTACTGAAGGACCTGCTGTATCAGCATCAGCAGTTAGAGCAGCATCACCAGTATCTCCAGCATTTGCAGTATCAGAACTTAAAGAATCAGTATCTTCTGATAAGACAACAGTGTGAGTAGCAATAGAGGCTTCAGCATCCTCTAATTGTTGATCTTGTTCTAAGTTCTGATCAACAGCCAAATCCTGATGATCACCTAAAGTCTGATCATCTGCATCATGATTCAGAGAAGATGCTGTTGTTAACTCTGGAGTTTGAACAGCATCAGGAACAGGTGTTGTAGAAGGATTAGTTGCTGGTGGAGCTTCTAAGAAAAGTATTTCAGGCACAACCAGGTTCTGAATATCAATTTCAGCACTTAGGCCTGGATCAACAGGAGAGACAGACTTTTGAACAAGAGACACAGATGGTGTGTTGGCCTTTTCAGTAGCAGCTTCCTTAGATGGAGTTGATGGAGAAGAAGTGACTGGAGCAAATTCCTTGTCTTGTGAGATCAGAGATTCCTGATCCCCTTCCTTAGCTGCTTCCTCTTCATCATCTGAAACTGGCCTTTTTGCCCTCTGTTTCTGGTATCTCTTAGTTGATTTGGATTCCTTGGGAGTTTCAGGAACTGTCATTCTTCTAAGCCTTTTGAGAAGCCTAGATCCCCCAATTCCAGAATCCTTCTGAGAAGTCTTTTTCTCAGCTTCACTTACAACAGGTTCTGAAGAAGGAACCTGTTCCTCAGTATCAGATTCATCTCTCAAGGTAATCCTCCTTCTCTTTTGAGGTATTTGAGGAACAGTTTTTGTCCTCTTTGGCTTGGAGGAAGAAGGCTTCACAGTAGGTGCTGAGGCTGAGGGTTGATCAGTCTGTGAAGTGGAGAGATAGGATTTGAGATATGTCCTGAGGGTAGGTTGAGTAGAATGAGTGGTAGGTGCTGAGGATGATGGTTTTTGGGTGTTTGTGGTTGGTTGGACATCAGAGTAAACAGATCTATAAGTATGAGGATCAGCATTTACTAAGATCTGTTTTACAGACTGAGGAATCTGCAATGGTCTAACCACTGATTTCTTAGTATCAGCATTTACCAGGTCATTAAAGTATCGTTTTGCAACTCTAAAAGGTGGGGTTGAGGAACTGATTAATTGAGGTTCATCAGTACAAAAAGTATATATAAGTTGACAGAATCTAGCAAAATAGACAACATTCCTATCCTCTGTCATCCTATCCCCAATAAAACCAATTATTCCAGTTGCAAAATCAAAATGAGTTTGATGCATAATAGCATACCCTATGTGCTGACTCAGAATTGGGATAGCATCAAAATTCGAACATTTGTTCCCAAAAGCTTTGGTGATGCAGTCGAAGAAGAAGCTCCATTCTCTTCTGATATGAGCCCGTTTCAACTGCCCAAGTTTTGCCAAACTCCTTTCATACCCCAAATTTGCCATTAACTCCTGAAGAGCTGATTCTTCTGGAATTGAAAAAGTACAACCTTCTGGGAGATGTAGAGCTTTGCGTATTGTACCAGGAGTGACTGCATAAGATGAATCACCCACTTCGAAAACAATACTGGGAGTGCCATGTTTACCACCATCATCAAAATGCCCAGTCTGCCAAAACGTCAGAACTTGTTGGCTCGAAAAGACTGAAGGCTGGGTTAATGCATACCCAATATCACTGTGTGCAAGAAGATCTTGCACAAAATGCAATTCAGATGGAGCTTTAGCATGATCAAGAATTGCAGCATAGTTGTTTGGAACAAATTTAGCTCCATCAATGATTAAATCCTTAGGTGCCATGTGAAAAATTGAGATTTAAAAGTGCCTGTTAGGTGTTTGATAGAATGTCTGTATGAAAAAAAACGTGAGAGAAAGAGAGAGTAAAAGCAAGTAGAGAGAAAAAGTATGAAGGAAATAAAAGATTAAAGAAATCATTTCTCTGTCGTACTTATACTCTAAAAAAAATGTTACCGTTGGACACCTGTCAGACATGCAGTAATAACGGATAGTTACTGGGCGCGAGAAAACAGTAATCATTACTTGCCCACTTGCCTGTTTTCAAGGAAAAAACCGTTCCATTTACCCAGATATTCCATTAATCAAGGTGAAACAGTTTTAATTCAAAATTGAAACCGTTCCCACTGATTTAATTATTTTTCACTGCATCATTAATATTCTGAAAAGAAATCAAGTGAAAATGACCAAGATAAATCATATGAGTAAGTACTGATAAAGGAAAGTCAGAACTTAAATTAAAACAGAATTTATATGGCCATCAGAATATCAATCAGGATTTATCAATGCATTACAAAATAACTTAGAGATAAAATCTTGAAATAAAGACAGATTTCATTAATATATCAAGAGAATACATTCATGAAATAGAAATTACGTTAGTACTTATACAAGATGTGCCTGACAAAGCTGATGATGAAGAAAAACAGGAAGAAGACAAGATTAAATCATTTCTTCTTCTTCCTACTCTCGACAAACAGAATGGCGAGTCGGATGATACGCTCTTGCTGGCGGAGAGCTTCCAGCCTTTCCTCCTCCAATCGCTCCAGATGGCGATGGTAGTCCATATAGAAGAACAGGAGGTGGGTCAGTACCTCCTGTGGGATAGAGTCCCATATCTCCTCAGGAATGGCCGTGACGTGCCATTCCTGCTGCCATCTCCATAAGAAACACTTGGGCCAGCTCTCTCCACAAAGTCTGATAGCAGGGCCTTATTTCCAGTCATATGTCCTGAACATCCACTGTCCAGAACTAGAATATTTTTCCTGTTGCCCTGCAATCACAAAGACCACTAATTATTAATTTTAAGGACCCAGACTTGCTTGGATCCTTTGGCCTTATTAAGTTTGTTAACATTTGCAGCGGATTTAGCATCAGAGTTTATGTTAACATTTTTCTTATCAGAACTTACACTATCAGACTTTGAATCAGAATTTACACTAGAAGGAACAATGGAAACTTTCTTCAAAGAAGGTTTTATTTGATAATAATCATAGTACAAACTATGATATTCCTTACAAGTATAAATGGAATGCCATAAACTACCACAATGAAAACAAGGATTTTGTGGTTTGTATCTAACAGACTGACTCTTAACTCCTGATTTTGAAGGTAAGGAGTTAATGTTCTTATTCTTCCTGTAAAAAGAAGCCAGATGGTTAGAACTTCCACAGTTATGACATGTTTTCCTAGGAGCATCAGGAACAGGTTTATAATCATTGCTTTTATTCACACCTTCCTTTCCATTCCTATTTTTCCTAGGTGATTTTACCTTGTTTGCATTCTTGACATCTTTCAGCTTATGCTTAAGCTGCTTCTTTGTCATTAAGCCTATGTTCACTTCAACTGTCTTTTCCTGTTTTAGTTTGTCAGAAGTTGATTCCTCTTTAACTTCTGATTTCTCATTTTCAGACTTTACAGTTACAAACTTAACAGGTTTTAACTTTGGCTTTTGCTTAATAACAGGCTTAATCTCTTCAGTTCCTTTATCATTCTTATCTTCTCCATAACCTAAGCCTTCTTTCCAGTTTCCACTACTTAGCAAATTTTGAGTTGTTTTGCCAGAGTTAGTCCAAGTCCTGATAATCTCTCTTTCCTTTTCTAACTCAGTTTTTAGAGATTCATTCATTTTTAGTACTTCATCCCTAACATAAAAAGCATCATCTCTATACTTCTGAGTTTGATGGAACATGACTAACTCTTTTTCTAAGAAATCATTTCTTTTCTTAAAAGCAAGATTTTCAGAAGTTAATCTTTCGCATGTTAAAGTTTGATCTCTATAACTAACAAACATGGTTTTAAGATATCTTCTCAACTCATTAATATCATCAGTATGAAAAGCATAAGTAGTCTGAGGTACCTTTGTTTCAGCAGCTTCAGAACTGCTCTCAGCACTTTCTTTATCAGCATTTGCCATCAATGCATAGTTCTCCTCACTTTCAGATTCTGAGGTGTCTGTCCAGCTTTTTCGCTTTGTGACAAGAGCCTTGCCTTTGTCACCCTTTGCCTTCTTGCAATCAGGAGATATGTGGTCTTTCTCACCACAGTTATAGCATTTAACATTGGTATAATCTCCTCTGTCAGACTTTCCTCCTCTGCTTTCAGATCTTCTGAAATTCTTCTTGTCAGAACTTGTGCCTTTCCTGGAAAACTTCTTTCCCTTCCTGAACTTCCTATATGCAATCTTTGTGATTCCTTTCACCATAAGAGCACACAGCTTCATCATCTCCTCATCAGCATCAGTCTCAGGCAAGCTTTCAGAATCTGAGTCATCATCACTTTCAGAACTTGATGACTCAGTTTCAGACTTTATGACAAGAGCTTTACCCTTGTCTTTCCTTGAGGAAGCTGCTTTCTGAAATTCTTTTTCAGCCTTAAGAGCAACTGTCCTTGACTTTCCTCCTTTCCTCTTGCTTCTTTGTTCCATCTCAAGCTCATGAGTCTTGAGCATTCCATAGATTTCATCAAGAGTTGTTTCATCAAGATTGTAGTTGTCTCTTATTGTCGTTGCCTTCAAATCCCAGCATTCAGGAAGAGCTAACAGGAATTTAAGGTTTGAATCTTCAAGATCATACTCTTTATCAACCAATGACAAATCCTTCAAAAGTTTGACAAATCTATCATATAAATCATTCAATGACTCATTAGTTTTTGAGTCAAAATGTTCATACTCTTGAGTGAGTATTGTCTTCCTATTCTTCTTAATTATGTCAGTTCCCTGACACCTTGTTTCCAGAGCATCCCATATCTCCTTAGCAGTCTTGCAGTTGATTACCCTGTTTGACATTACATTATCAATGGCACTATGCAGTAAGTGTCGTACCTTAGCATCCTTAGCAATTGATGCTATATCTTCAGCAGTATAATCACTCTTCTCCTTTGGTATGGTCTTTGCTGCTTCACCTGCAACTACAACTGCGAGCTTGGTTGGTTTGTGAGGCCCTTCCTTGATTCTATCAAGGTATTCTGGATCTGTTGCTTCCAGGAACATGGTCATCCTTACCTTCCATATGGGATATTCAGATGGTCTCAGTATGGGAACTCTGATGGTCTGATACCGACTCTGAATTTGTGTCTTTGGTGGTTCCTCAGTTTTGGTAGGCTTAGTTGGAGTTTCTGTGTCCGACATGATTGTGTTTGGATCTTTAACTGTATGTGGGTTAACAGATAGGCTCTGATACCACTTGTTAGGTCACACACACTGTAGAGGAGGGTGAATACAGTGTATAATACAATCAAATCGATATTAAGTAACAGAAAACAAACTTTATTGAAACAATAAACTCTGTTACAGTATGGAACTGTTACCTCTCACTGATGAACAAATATCACGAGAGCTGCTAGGGTTACAATGAATAATCTTCTCGAATATGATAACACTTTTAGTGTAACCCTATGTCTGTGTTTATATACTACAGAGTTACAAGATAATCGCTAATTGATATGGAATATAATTCTGCTTCCTAAAATATATCAATGAGATATCTTTTCTTCCAAGTATTCCATTCTTCACGGAACTCCTTCTTCATGCATATCTCTTCTTATGTTTATCTCGATCTTCTTTCCTTTAATCAGCTACTGTCCTTATCTGATCGTCCTTCAGCACTTAAGTTCTGATATCTAACTTCTGATGATTATCTCCTGATAATATAAGTACTGATATCCTTAAGTCCTGACTTCCAGTATATGTACTGATCAACAGTTAAGTACTGATTTGTCCTGTTAAGTAAGATCTGAAATCTAAACATAAATTATATTAGCCATGATATTATCAAATATATCTAACAGAGAGTGTCTCGCCAACCTGAGAGGTATTATGGCCTTGTCATTGAGAATGACAATGAGTTGTCAATCATTGATGATGACGACCCTGTGACCTATAATGAGGCTATGAGTAGTGTTGACTCAGAGAAATGGCATAGTGCCATGAAATCCGAAATGGAATCTATGTATACCAACCAAGTATGGACTCTGGTTGATGCACCTGAAGGTGTTTAGCCTATTGGGTGCAAGTGGGTATACAAAAGAAAGATTTGAGCAGATGGGCAGGTGGAGACCTATAAGGCCAGGCTCGTGGCAAAAGGATTCAGACAAAGGCAAGGGATTGACTTTGATGAAACTTTTTTGCCTATAGCCCTGTTAAAATCAATTCGGATTTTGCTTGCGATTGCTGCTTACTACGACTATGAGATCTGGCAAATGGACGTGAAAACGGCCTTCCTCAATGGGAAACTTGAAGAGGAAGTGTATATGACACAGCCAGAGGGTTTTCTTTCCAAGGGAAATGAACACTTAGTGTGTAAGCTGCTGCGAACCATATATGGTTTAAAGCAAGCTTCTCGTTAATGGAACATCCATTTTGATGAGACAATCAAGGAGTTTGGTTTTATCAAAAACATAGATGAACCATGTGTCTACAAAAAGGTTAGTGGGAGCGCGATAACATTTCTTGTATTGTATTGAAAGAGGAGATGTCAAGAGAGTTGACACACATAACAATGTAGCAGACCCACTCACAAAACCACTTTCTCAAAGTCACTTTGATCGTCATTAAGACAAGAAGGGTATTAGATACCAGAGTGATCGTCATTTGTGTGGTGACACTATAGCTAGTATGTAGGTGCTTATTATAGAATAAGTTCACTGAACATGACTCACACAGCTGAACAACTGATGGAGTTCACTCACGTGTCAGCAGTTGTTCACATAGTGATAGTTGTACAAGTATCCTTAGACTTGAGGTCATCATAGTCATCTTGTGTACACTGAACTATACTTCGGTTTAGTTCTTAGTCTCAAGGGACAATTATAAGGGCTCTACTGGGTATAGAAATTTGTACACGAAGATAGTGTAAGATCAATAAAGGATCTACCCCTTCCAGTGTAGGAAGAGAATGTTGAATGCTGATCCACTTATGTTAGCTCAGTAATCTCTGGCTAGAGTGAATGAAATTAGAAAGGAGTTTCTAATTTACATTAAATAGAACTAAGCATAGTGAATGGGAAAGAAAATGATTAAATGAGATAGGCTTGACACAAGTTCCATGCCTTGTATTTAATCGTGACATTGTAGAGTAGAAGGAATTGATTGTACGGTAACTACTCACTGAATAGGTTCTTGGTATTCTAAGCAGTGAATTCGTATTATCCGGATAGTCGCGATATGCTGAGAAATATCCCTCACGATGTAGAATAAATATGATTAATTTATTAATTAATCATATTTAATAAATTAGAGAATTTACATAAATAATGATAAAATAGTTTTATTATTATTTATTTCTACTACCGGCTTAATATTGAACCTACAGGGTCACACCATAAAAGAGAATGATTGAATGGTGGAGGAATTAATTAATAATGGCTAGTAATTATTTATTTATGAAATACATAATTAATTAGCAGATTTAATAATTGATTAAATGAGATTTAATTAATTCTTAATATTATTAATTAAGAATATAATTTTGGAAATTAAATCAAGTGAGAGAATTATTTTTCTAAAGTGTTTAGAAAATGGATTAATGATTAAAAGGTGTTTTAATTATTAGTTAATTGGTTAATAAGAATAATCAATTAAAGGGTTAATAATAATAATATTTTATGGAAAATTGTCAGCTGAAAATTTAGCCTATAAATATACTATTATAAACCCTATTTTCCAAATCCCAAATAATTAATCCTAATTCTAAAGTAGAACAAGAGGGAAACAACTAATTCTCTCAACCTCTTCCTCCTCCATCACATTGCACTCTTGGTGGATACCGGTGGAGTGCTTCACACTTGAGGAGCAGTTGCTAGGGATCTCCGCTCATCATTCTTGGATCGCTATTAAAGACCTCCATATTTCCATTAACGTAAAGCTTCTTAAGGTAAACATACTAACTACGAATTAAATATTATTTTTTGCATGGATCCTGTGGAGGGTTTCGGGTTTTTTAAGATTTAAATTTACGTTTTCGCTGCGTTTATGTGCTAAAAACCCTTCAGGGTCGACCCAAATTCCTAAACATACTAATTCCTATACAAATTTACATAGATTCATGGACTATCCACATCTTAAATGATATTTAAAATTATTAAAAAAATCAATTATCAATATTAAAAAGATCAAACATATTATTAAAATAGTTTGTTATTATACAAAATCAATTATAAATCCCCAATTCATGCTTACAGTAATTCAAATTCAAAAATCATTACTACTTTCCTTGATAATCATTATCTTCTTCTTATTCTTCTTTGTTACGGGCCATATCCAAGAAACTCAACATATGTATACATCATCATCCACTAATCGGATTGAATCAAATTCAAAAATTATAATCAATCTCTTCTTCAATCTTCAAATCTTTAACTAATATACACTTTTTATATCTTTGATTACCCACATCTATTTTAAATTGAATATGTAATTTCATCATCATATTTTTTTTCTTCGTTATTATATGTCTATGAATCTATACTTTAGAACATGTATATGTATTCATGTGTATATGTGTGTGATTTCTTTATAATTTTATGGTGCTTGATTTGACTAGTATGCATAGTTGATAAATATATAATAATTTTTTTCATTATATCTATTTGAATATGTTTTTCATGTTTTGTCAATTATATAGGTACGATTACGGCTGAGAACAATTATTTGGAACCAAAAATTCATCGTGAGTTCAACCAAATCAGGTAAAATTCTTAAACATCCGGCAAGTATATTATTTTTGTTTATAAGTTATACTTGTTTGACGAAATTTCCAGCGGAAGTTTGATTTTAGGCTTCAGTTTTTAGTAAAACCTATTGATATGGCGGCTGCTTTAGTATACATGGCTGCTTCTGTTTGTAGATATGGATAGCAAAAAATGCATGTCCATTGGTGGTCCATTACAATTACACTGGTGTTTATCTTCAAAATTATTTTTTTATATGTCTGTGAAATTATGCTATCGAGATATATATACATTCATGCTTATATATGTGTATTATTTGTTTGTTCATATGTGTGTTTCTCCGATTCATTTATATATAATGATTGCTTTTATAATCTTTTTTTTAATGATATAGGTTGTATAATGTTGTGCGCAAGAATCATAGATTTTGAATATTGGTTCCAACCAAGTCAGGTATACATCTTAAAATATTGAACAACGATATCAAGATTATAGTATTAGTTATTTCTTTTGTGGTTTTCTTTAGTGATCATATTTTTTAGTGAATTATTTGATTTATTGATGCATATCATATTTTACGGTTTCTGACAAAGGTTTGTTATTTCTTTTCTGATTGTAGATATAAAATTCTGAAGAATTTATCACTTTTAAGTTTTAGATACAAGCGAGAATGGTCAATGTATTATTTCTTAGCATTACCATGTGCATATATCTTATTTGTATATTTGGATTAATGTTTGTAAATTCTTCATCACATCTAATTTTCTATTTTTTTTATTATAGTACATCTTAATTTTGTTTGATTGATTTAATTTTTTTAATATGTTTATTGAGTCATTATTTTCTTTGTATTCATGCTTATTGTAAGTTAGGTTTTCATCTTTTATGCAGATTGACAATTATTTTGCAATTGTAGTTTATGTCTTCATGTTGACACAAAATAATTTATTGTCTGCTTCTTTCAAGGTTCGAATAGAACTGCAGGTTCATGTGCTTGTAATGAAAGTAGTCGGCTTGCTGGAAATTTGTACACTATTTGCGAGGTATCATCTTAAAATGTCATATACACCATATTTTTGCTGCGCTTGCATTAACTTATGAGTGTTTAAGTTCGGAAGCGACTTCCTCTTGTACTTTTATATCATTCCTCTGCCTAAAATGGTTGGTCCATAACCCGACCGTTGTTATCGTAAATTGTGTTATGTTATGTCATGTTTATAATGATGTTTTGCAGGTTCAAAACAAAGATAAGTAAATTTTCAGATGAGATGAAGGCAATGTGAATATATATATATATATATATATATTCATGGCGTTTTGTGTTTATTATATATATCGATAAGAGATGTTGTATCTTACACTTCGATACTCGAGATGGATGTAAAGGTAGATATATTATTGTCTTTTATTTTTTTTAACCATAATCCATTAGTTGTTTGATGTATTGCAACAAATGCTTGAATTATAAATTTGCTTCTTCAGTTTGATCATTTATTGTGACATCATTTTTTTTTCTAGGTTATATTTTAATATTTAAAATAGTAATATTTTAATATTATCTTAATTGCCAATGTTGATAACCTTTCTTATTGTTTTAGGCTGTAAATGACTTTCTCTTGGACCACTATCTCCTTCTTCTGCACAAGATGGTTAGTCTATGTCTTCTTAGTAATGTTAGTATTTTTGCCATAGAGACAACACTATGATGTTTTAGTTTAAGATATTTGGATTATTAATGTTTATATTCTATCGATTATTCCCTTTATAATATATTATGTCTTAATTTAGTGCGATATAAATGTTACATAAATAAATGTACTTGGAATATGATGAATTATATATCTCCAAGTATGTGACTTAGAAATGAGATTATAAAAATAGTATCAATATTTCTAAAGGTCCCTAGTCGAGTATTATTATTAAGTGATAATAATAATGCATTAAGACTGATGTGTTTGTTGATTGATGATCACATCTCATTGATCATAGGTATAATGATACTAAATTAAAAAACACAGGCATATGTAAATGTGCATGGTGCTGGACAGACCCAATATGAGATTCTACATGTCTGTTGTATCTTAAATAATTCTCACTGTGATAATGATATAATGGTCCTTAGACTTAAAATCATTATATTTTTATACGAGAATTAATGTACTTTGATTATATTAAAAGTTACCTTTGATCGAGCGTCTGAACAAAAGTGATAGCTAAATCTATCAGCGACTCGTCTATAAGGCGTTTGACGTCGTTTACTTCCTGTAAATAACGATTTAATATTTTCAGAATTTGATTATGAATTTTATGATGTTTTCCATATTTTTTTATGATTAGATCATGATGGGTATGATATGTTAAGATCAGATTATGTGTTCTAACATATTCTTATGTGTTAATTGAGCATAGTGGATTGTTATGGCTTATGACCTTAGGTTAGTGGTTTTGGTTTTTAAATACGACTTGCATGTCGTTTGATCTTGTAATTATAAATCTCGAATGTAACTTGAGTTCTTCTTGTAAGTTCATTAGATTAGTTTTTATAATTCATTCTTGTAATGTACATGAAGACATGAAGATTTAATATCATGGAAGGCTAATCTTACATAGAGGCCATCCAAAGAAGCAATACAAGAAAGAGACAACTCAAGAAAGATGACATGTAATTAATAGTGTATTATTTTCCACCTTAGATTGACCTAGATCTTTGTCATTAGCTTGATGAAAATCACATAAGATGAAGCCATAACCAACACGTTTACTTTAATGCACTTTACATATATATGCTCATATGATGAATGTAGGTGTAGTGTAGTTTAATGATGCTTGCTTAATTAAATTAAGGATGTATGTAATAGATACGACACCCATGACATGCTTTCTAAATAAAATAAAATCTGTAACGATTCAAGATTTTAAAATGAACAAATAATTATGAGATTCTCGTGTTTATGAAACACGGAAGAAAAAATAATAATCTTCTTTATTTCCGATATAGGGCGATTTTGTCAAAAGCAAGTTCATTGAACTTGTAAGGTTGTGGGTTTTAAGCGAGACCGTTGTGACTCCCTCACTACCTGGAAATCAAACCATTGATGAATATTGATTGATGTATTTTATTCAAGGAAATTGGGAATCTCTTTATGATGGGATCATGATCATTTTAAAATTAACAAAACCCTAAAGTTAATATTAAGTTGATCAGATGCCTTCTAATGAGTCCAATGCGTTAACCTCTAGATCAATAAGGAGTGGATTCGCCAAAGCGAAGTACTCCCATCTATCATGGGAGATGTGTTGAAGTATATTGATACTTCTTGACTATTGGGTTTGACTTAAATAAGTTACAACAATAGGATTGTGAACTTAGAGGCACAGAGTTTGGCGAGATTTATTAGATAAATATGAACAAATATTGTTCCACCAAGCTATCATAGTGTTATATAGTTAATATAATTGACAAATATTGTCTACCTAAATAATCATGTTTTAGGAGAAAAGCCAAAGCTGACCTAACACATGGTGAAATATGAATCTTGACTCACTAGAAAGGATATTGAAGATATTCTTTCCAAATTAATAGTTAAGGCTATTAATTTGATAAAAATAGTGGGAGATATATATTGTGAATATATAGGAATAATCACTTGAACATAATTTAATGAACATCTGTAGACTAATTCATTTTATACACTTTAATATTGTAGATATCAAATGACAAATAACACAAATAACTTCTCTATGTAATAGTCATTGAGAAGGACAAGCTGACATGAAATAATTTCCTCAACAGAGATGGGAACTTGAGGATTGTCCTCAGGTTCAAGGATGTGACTAAAACCCCTCCCTTATTTTTTCTAGCTAATAATGAAACATGTGATGAACAAAATGCTTAGCAGAAGCAAATTAATTATGTAACGGATGTTTTATGTCTCATGCTTGTAATTATGTGTGGCGCCCTCCAAACCCGGGTCAGAAGTTTGGGGTCCACACACACACCTTAATTATAACCTGCTTATAATAATAATAAAGATAATAATAATATATGCAGTGACCCTACTTACCAACCACCACGGACCGCAAAAGGTTAAAGTATGCACACAAGCCACACACACTAATATATTACAAACCGTTCAAATCCCAACTATTTCAAACTCAAACTGAGTATTAAACATTAATACAAACTTTTACAAACTTAAATTATTCTAAAAGAAGCCTACTAGCTCAGCTTTCTCAACCTGAACCCCTAGCTCTCGCGCTGGACTGGGGATCCTCTTTACCAACTGGTTCCTTTTTAACTGGAAAGAATATAAACAACATCGCACAAATGAGCTACTAGCTCAGCAAGTCACAATGACAAAACTGAGAATAATGATCATCAGATGAATATGGTTATGATATAAAGTGAATAATGGATTATGATTTAGAATTGGATATTATACTTTTAATTTAAAAACCAAGGTTAGGCTGCTGATCAGTCACGCACTAACCCCGAGCAAGGCACACATCATTGCTCTAACTACTGGATCCAAGGCACACATTGGCCTAACTTGACCATTATATGGTCTGACCACGAATCTGGTCCACAATTTTATAAAAACAATCCAATTCTAACATAATAACAGAATATGCAATAATAAACAATAACCAAAATCATTAACAACAATAAATGTTTAACAATGAAAGGGTTTAAATCCTTGTAAGGATCAATAAGGTACTTTCAAAGCTTGAATGCTGGGTATTGAAAGAATTGGATAACAAAGGAAACAACGTTTCATGGTTTAAAGTATTTGGTCTTTCAAAGCATAAGATATCATGGATTGAGTATATAATAATTCAGTTCAGTGTCTGGTATTTAGTTTGTATGTATTTGTGGAGTAGTATCGTAGATTTGTGGTTCTTGTTTGGGTATACAATAATCAATGGATTAGAAAGAATATGGTTCATAGCTCAAGAATAATAACTGAAATCAGGATTTACGTTTCCGTGCTTCAAAGCACTTGCAATGTCAACAAGACTATCAAGAATTACAATATCTCGAGAAAGTTCAGAACACTTGCCTGATATTAGCTTACTATGCTGCACTTGCTTTCAATCACAATCGTCTTACTCCTCAACTACCTGTTTCCCTTTCCTATGCCTTGCCTCTTCTGTTCACATATCATAAGCATCTATCAATCATCAACTCACAGGATTCTATTCAACACATACTTCTATCTACCCTTCGTTTTACCCAAATCCGATTAACGGATTGAAATCTATGCAATAACCAAGTAAACACCGAATATATAGACCGATAGTCAAACAACAGATCACGTATAACACATAATACATCACGTAATCAATGACATATCATTTATAAAAAAGTCTCGGGTCATAAATATGCTTTCGGGTATTTAAAATGATTTTTAAAACATTTTTCGGAATTAAAACGGGTCGTTGGATCAATTTCGGGTTAATAAACAGGGTTCGGTTGGCCAATTCTGGTTCCGAAACAATTTTAGAATAATTATCGAGCCTTGGAAATAATTTAGAATAATATTTTAAAGCTCGAAACTATTTTTCGGAATTTTTAAATCATTTTTAAATAATTAAATCTAATTAAATAATTAATTAAAAATCAATTAATAATTAATTAAATCAATTAATCAATTAATTTTCGAATTAATTGACCAATTAATCAATTAGAAAGTAACTGAAATTAATTAACTAATTAATTCAGATTTATTTGAGAATTAAAAATAATTTTCGAAATTAAAATAATAATTTTTAGAATTTTCAGAAATTAAAAACGAATTTTTATAATAAAAATAAATAGGAAATATGATTTTTAAACATTTTATAAACAGGAATCCTAAATTTGCAAAGTCTGGAAACTACAGGGACCAAACTGCATCGTTTTCAAAACTGCAGGGACCAAACTGCAATTTTGCAGTCCAGTCGCCGGAAAAAGTCGGGGGTGGCCAGAGAAGACGATCCCGGCGTCCTCATCCCACCAACACCTCCAGATCAACACTACACAACACCAGGAACTTGTTCATGCATTCAAAACATTCTAATCATCCCTGTTCTGGCCGGAAATTGGCCAAGAACATCGCCGGTTTCCGGCGAACATCGCAAATCTTTAAAACACAACTCCCTTCGATTCAAGCATCCTCTGTTAACGAGCTATATATCAATCCATTGCAAATTTTATAAGGAACACAACCCACTATAAATCAATAGCTAATAACCCCTGAATCAAAAACCCCCAAATTTCAATTGAAAACATTCATACGGGTTATAAACCCTAATTTTGAAAATCGAAAATTAAACTCAAATTTGAACATGTTATTGAACTCCAAATCAGACGTATGACATATGAAAATCATCAGGAAAACAAGCTCTACAACATGCAATCATCAAATCATACAAACAATCATCCGAACAAAAATTCATATTTTTTATAAAATAAATTCGAAAATAAATAAATTTTTAGAAAAATAACCTTGATTTCTGTAGTGAAACAAAGCTCAGAATCTGATAGAACACCTCAAATCCTTCGTTTTGGTTACTCAAGCTTTAAAAACAGAGATCGGTAACGCCTTCGTTTTGCTGTTTGATTCTTAGAACAGTTTATGTAATTAGGGTTTTTCTCTGAAAATTATATAATTAACTATCTGCAAATGATTTTGATACGAAATAAAATACGGTAAAAGGCTATTTATAATTATGGAAAATTAGTATCCCGTTGGATCATTCCGGATATAAAACGGTACGTTTATTTGTAAAAACTGATCCAAACGGTATCGGTTTTCGGGATAATTATCCAAATCAGTACAATTTGTAATGCAGTCTTGGTCTCAGCGCCTGGTTACACGTATTACGAAGTGATAATTGGGATAGTTTAATAAAAAGCTCCCGTTTATCGAGAATACGGGTTTTATTGATTTACCGAAACGAATATTATATCGAAAATGTTGCGCCGGGACCCGTGTAGGACAAACCGTAAGCCGGATCGAAAAAGTCGAAACATGGAAAATGCTCGGAATATTACAATTAGGTTAGGAAGGAGTTCTCGAAAGAGTTTCGGGTTCCAAAAACGTAACAACGGTTGACGTCGGTTGGTTTCCGTTTTTATAAAATAGATTTTAATTACCCGGAAAAAGATTTTAGAAATTTCATATGATTCTTTTAAATCCATAAACCAACATAAAAATAATTAAGAAGATATGATAATTGTCTATATTTTATTTTGGACATATAAAAATTAAAATACTCAATTATTATTATTTTTGAATATTCAAGTACAGATAACACTTAACAATTAACTCACAGAATAGATACTGGGCACACATAATAATATCAAAAATAATTACACGATATATCCCGAATATTACATTATGAGTGTTGAACTTTAGAAGTAACAAGACCACAATGATTCTTATGATGTGATTGAGCACCTTCAAAGGATGTTTGAATGATAGGCTCGTTAGAAAGATTTGACAATAATAAGACACTATACTTTTACATTAATGGGAGAATGATATCCGGTTGGACCACATGTTCTAAAGATGATAGGTATACGTACCTTGATATTTTGGGTTTCAAAAATGGTCTAGAGACTTAGCTTGATTTGATCAAACAATCTTTGAACAACTTCTATTCTCAGTTTGTCATGAACAAAAGAAATGAGATAGAAAAAACACTCACTGAATTGTTAGGCATGTTTAGAACTGCTGAAAACAACACAGTAAAGGCAAGAACTATGTCAATATTAATGGTGTACACATGAATTGAAAATGGGAAAGAAAAGTGGACAGGCGAGGTTAAGATTTGATTGTATTCAGTGCCAAACCAAATTCCAATCCCAAGGGGGCTTTTGAAGCCTATTAGTGGTATTCCTAAATAAGATAATTGTCACTTCTATGGTAATAACCGGATGATTGAAAGTTAAATTGTCAAACTTATTTGGAAGATCTAAAGAAGAAGACCAGCAATGGTCAAGCTTCAGGTATCGGGTTGAAATTTGAGAAAAAAGTTGTTGATCTAGTTGGAGGAACTCGGTGCCTAATTTTTCTCATAAGGTGAAGTTGAGAACTTGGTAAATTATTATTACGTGCCTTCTTTTAGCGGAAACACATATCAATTTCTTGTCATGACAGGAAAGGTATTTCATTTTAATAAATAAACAATAGTTTTTTATTTTATTTAATTGATAAGACTTGTAATGTTTTACAACGATGACTCAAATCAAACATCACCTCTAGCATTGTCGTTTAGGCCATATTAATGAGAAACACATTTCTGAGTTACATACAGATAAATACTTGGATAAGTTTGATTTTGATCATACAAAAGATGTGACTTTGTCTCATTGGAAAAATGACTAAAGCTTCTTTTACCTGATCCGATGAAAGGGCCACCGAACGATTAGGACTTATACATAATGATGTATGTGGTCGAATGCATATGATGGAAGGGGGTGGCTTATACTACTTCATAACATTTACTGATGATTTAAGTAGATATGGATATGTGGTTCTTATGAAGAACAAATCCGATTCATTTGAAATGTTCAAAGAATATAAGGCCGAAGTAGAAAAGCAAACAGGGGAATGTATAAAAGTTTTATGATCAAATTGTGGAGGAGAATACTTAAGCCTCAAATTTAAGAGTTTCTGGAAGAAGTGTGATATTGTATCACAACTTACTCCTTCTGGAACACCTCAATGGAATAGAGATTCTCAAGGGAGAAATCGTACATTTTTGGAGATGGTGCGATCGATGATGAGTCAAACGGATCTTTCAATCAATTTCTGGGATTATGCTCTAGAAACAGCTGCATATACACTTAACCGAGTTTTTGACAAAAGTGATTCAAAAGGCTCCATTTAAGATATGGACTGAGAAACGTCATAGCATGTCATTTATGAAAATTTAGGGACGTGAAACGTTTGTGAAACGTTTAGCCTCCGACAAGCTTTGACCAAAATTAGATGAATGCTATTTTATGGGATACCCAAGTGAGACTAAAGGATATAGTTTTTATAATCCTTCCGAGAATAAAGTGTTTGTTGCTCGGATCTTTGTATTTCTTGCGGGAGAACTACTTTCTAAAAAACCAGTGGGAGGACAATGCATCTCGACGAAGATCGAGAACCACATGATAACATTGAACCAGAGTTGGAAAAAGATCGCGATGTACATCAAAATGTTGAAAGTAATCATGTTCAGGAAACACAGGTTATTTATAGATCTAGTAGGATTCACCATGAACCCGGGAAAAAATATGGATTTCATTTGACTTAAAATGGTGATGTGATGCTTAAGGATAATGATGAACCTCTCACCTACCAATATGCTATGAAAAGTCCAGACTCTGAGAGATGGATAAAGGCCATAAAATACGAGATAAAATCCATGTATCAAAATAAAGTATTGAATTTAGTTGATCCACCCGAAGGGGTAAAACCTATAGGGTGCAAGTGGGTTTTCAAGAAAAAAACCGACATGGATGGTAAGTACAGACCTAAAAGGAGCGACTAGTGAAAAAAGGTTTTAAACAAATTCATGGTATAGACTTTGATGAGACTTTTTTCACCAGTTACTATGGTCAAGTCCATCATAATTTTGCTAGCAATAGTTGCTTACTTTGACAATGAGATTTGAAAAATGGATGTAAAAACCACTTACTTTTATGAGAGCCTTGAAGATATATGATACAACCTGAGGGTTTTCTCGATCCAAAGTTTGCTAAGATGGTCTGTAAGTTGCTTCTATCTATTTACAGGTTGAAGCAAGCCTCAAGGATATGGAATATTTATTTTGATGAAACAACCAAAGAGTTTGGCTTTATTCAAAATGAAGATGAACCATGTGTTTACAGAAAGGTTAGTGGGAGCCATGTGACACTCCTAGTATTATATGTAGATGACATATAACAAATAGAGAATGTCATGCTTTCTCTACAGGCTGTTAAGACTTGGTTTAAAAATAGTTTCTCGATGAAAGACTTAGGCGATGCTACCTATATATTAGGGATCAAGATATATAGAGATAGGTTGAAGAGATTAATCGACTAGTCGAAGTACATATATTAATAAAGTATTGCATCATTTTAGAATGCAGGAGACAAAGAAATGATATGTTTCGATGTCTCATGGGATAGTGATCTCAAAAGATAATTGCCCCTAAATCATTAGATGATAAGGGCTATTTGAGAAAGTTCCATATGCTTCAGCAGTTAGATCTCTAATATATAAAATGATATGTATTTATTCTAATGTTTTGTATGCTTTGAGCATGACGAGCAGATACCATTATAGTCTAGGTGAGGGTCACTGAATAGTTTCCAATAATATTCTTAATTACTTAAAGAGGACTAAAGATTTATTTTTGGTGTATAGAGAAGATAGGGAACTAGTTGTGAAGGGTTACACTGATGCTAGTTTCTGAACCTAATTTTTAGACAGATAAGGATGATTATGTGTTTATGTCTATTTTGTGTTTTGTCTAAATATAAGTGATGTTAGCTGGAATAGTTCACAACAAGAACATTGATGATTCTATAATGGAAGCCAAATATATTGATGCTTTCGAAACAGACAAGGAGACTGTTTAGGCATGTCCTTAGGTGATATCACCTTATTAATGAAATTAATGATCAAGGAGATATAAATGTAAACTGCATAGTAATGATAATATTGCAGACCCACTAACTAAGATTTTTTCGTAGTAGAAGCAGGATGGTCATACTAGTTCCATGAGTATTAGATACATGAGTGATTGGCTCTGGTGCAAGTGGCAGATTGTTAGTGTTTTGTGTCCTATAGACAACACTATGATGTTTTAGTTTAAGACATTTGGATTATTAATGTTTATGTTCTATCGATTATTCCCTTTATAATTTGTTATGTCTTTAGTTAATACGATATAAATGTTAGATTAATAAATATCTTTGAAATATGATATCAATTCTATATCTCTGAGTACGTGACTTAGATATGAGATTATGAGAATAGTATCAATATTCCTAAAGGTCTCTAGTCGAGTATTATTATTAAGGGATAATAATAATGCATTAAGACTACTACAAGAAAAACTGCATCAGACAACAATAATTAAACAACAGTTTGAAAAAAACCGTTGTCCCAAAATAACAGACATAGTTTTTTTGCCCTCCAATAACCATTGTCTAATCCAGGGTTCATACAACGGTTTTGTGAACCGTTGTTAAAATATGCTCAAATTTTGGGAGATTGGACAACAATTTTTTAAAACTCTTGTGTTATAAGAATACATACAATGGGTCTGAGAACCGTTGTAAATTATTAGACAACGGTTTTACAAAACTGTTGTTTTAGTATAATTCACACAACGGGTCAAATAACAGTTGTTAAATTTAGACAACGGTTTTATAATACTATTGTCTCAACATAATTCATACAACGGGATGAATGACTATTGTTAAATAATACACAATGGTTTTACTGAACAGTTTTTTTTATAATTCACACAAGTGTTTTTGAACCGTTGTCTCATACAAATATTTTTATTTTTATCAATTTTTAATTATTTTTTTCGATGATTCCACCGGATGTTAAGATATATCAATTCTAGTCATATGAAAAAAATATTAAAAAATATCAAATTACACTTGCATGACAGGAATAGAAAAATCTGTTAAAAGTACAACCTCCAAACCCGAGATTCATTCCCGATTAAAAAGATATTTTTTATTAGGCCCTTAATCAGCTATAAAGGGGGGGTGAATACAGTTAATACAATCAATTCGACAAAGCTTCAATAGAATCAACAGTTTTTATATTAACTGATAAAAACTTATTACAAACATACTCTCTCGAAAGGATGAACAAATATTCTTGAGAGCTGCTAGGTTATGCGAAAGATTTAATAATATCACAATGCGTATAGCATGGACCTAATTTGTGCTTTATATAGAGCACAACTACACAATGTACAAGGAATCCTATTCTATCAACAACAAGGAAACCTATACAATTGCTTCTGAGATAAAGTCATTCACTGCCTTGAGTTCCTGTTTCCCTTTCTGTAATAACCCCAATTTTTGGAAATTTTTGAAACCCTTATGAATAGTGTTTTTGCTGAATGAGAAAACTTTTCATGCCCCACTATGTAGGGATTCTGTTATGGATATTCTGAGATTTTATTAGTACTCTATATGGTATATAAGTGTATGTAAAGATCGTCAGAATCCAATTCCGAATACTTTGATTTTTCCCGGAAAATCCACTAGATACGGAAAGAATTGAGTATAAGGTAACAGGGTAAAAAGGATTTAAATTAAAGGATTATAAGAGAGGATCATAAAAAGGAATATAATGTATTGAGAAAGGTTAAGGGAACCTAAGTAATAAGATCCCGGGTATGATCCCTCAAACGATAAACGAAAACAAAAGTTAAGCGAACCGTATAACAAATCAGCGGTCATTAGGCAAACAATTAGGAAGTTAATCAAAGAGATTAGAGGGGATGATGTCATCCAACCAATGAGAAGAGGACAAAGAGGGAATGATGACACCACATGATGACATAAGCATGACAAAGGAAGGAAGGAAATGTGGTTGAATTAGAACCAGACAAAGTTTAAGGCTAAAAAGGTAATTAACTAAAACAAAAACCAAAACCACATCCACCAAGCCAAGAAAATCATTTTTCATCAAAACAAAATTTTATTTTCATCACCAAGAACATTGCTCTCGGCTTTTCCTAGTTTTCAAAGGGAAAATTTTCAAAATCCAAGATCCAAGCTTCCTAAATTGGTAAGATAATTCCCTAGTGTTCCTTATGCATAGTTATGGCTATATTATGAGTTTAAGCATCCCATTCATTCTCTATCTTCTCCAATAAATCAATGAAGAAGACAATGAATAGTGATTTCAACGTTTTTAACTTGATTTTCTTGCTTTTCCTTTAAGATCCAAGCATTCCTAAGACTCCTCAAGGCTTCCTAAGGCTTCCTAGCTACTCACACCACTTCAAGGAAGGTATATCATCTCCAAACCCTAGCTTTACTTTGTATATTAGGATGATTTTGGTTGATATGGTATTAGAGTAGCTTAGTGATTGTTGGTTTAGAGTTGGGTTGGAATGGTGGTGAATGGATTGTTGAAATCTTATGATTTGGTTAAAGAATGTAGTATAGTTTAAATTCAAGTTTTAAGATTAAGTAAATTGATTATAATGAGTTGATTTGGGGCTGTTGTAATGTAGTTTGGATGGATTTTTTATTGGGTTGTGAATTGGGGTTGAATTGTGGTGGATTTGGAATGGTTTAAATTTGGGAAATCGCGTAAACATAGCCGTCGTAATGTCCGATTTACTTTAGACTGCTTTTGTTCATAACATCAGAACCCTTGAAATCACTGTTAGGTTTTGACCATTGCCATTTTTAGATAGTTCATGTTACGAGCTTCATTTTGATATGTAGTTCGTTTGATTCCGATGTACGGTCTAGGAGAAACGACCGTTTTAAGTAACGGCGTTTCGCGACCGAACCATTACCCCTCGCCTTACTTTGAAAACTTGGTTAAGGACTTTAAATGACTAATTGAGGTAAGAAACATTTATGTAAGGTGTAATAGGCAGTTGGTAAGACACTTGCAAAAGAATCGCCTTAAAACTTGTAATAACCCCAATTTTTGGAAATTTTTGAAACCCTTATGAATAGTGATTTTGCAGATTATGCTGAATGAGAAAACTTTTCATGCCACACTATGTAGGGGTTCTGTTATTGATCTTCTGGGATATTATAAGTACTCTATATGGTATATAAGTGTATGTAAAGATCGTCAGAATCCAATTCCGAACACTTTGATTTTTCTCGGAAATCCATTAGATACGGAAAGAATTGAGTATAAGGTAACAGGATAAAAAGAATTTAAATTAAAGTATTATAAGAGAGGATCATAAAAGGAATACAATATATTGAGAAAGGTTAAGGAAACCTAAGTAATAAGATCCCGGGTATGATCCCTCAAACGATAAACGAAAACGAAAGTTAAGCGAACCGTATAACAGATCAGCGGTCATTAGACAAACAATTAGAAGCTAATCAAAGAGATTAGAGGGGATGATGTCATCCAACCAATGAGAAGAGGGCAAGAAAGGGATGATGACATAGCAATGTGACATAAGCATGACATAAGGGGAAGGAGGTGTGGTTGGTTTTTAACCACACAATTTTCAAGGTTAATAAGGTAATTAACCAAAAACAAATCAAAAACAACCAACCAAAGAATCAAATCAAAGCAAAAACACAAAAAAATCTCTCTTTCTCCAAGCTTGCTCTCGGCTTTTCTTCTTTTTCAAAGAAGAAATTTCCAAAAATCAAGTTCCAAGCATTGTTAAATCACAAGGTAATTATCTAAGGTTCCTTGTACATAGATATGGATATGCTATAAGTTTAAGCTCCAAATTCCTTCACAATCTCTTCCAATAAATCAAGGAAGAAGATGGTGAATAGTAACCTTCAAGAAATAACTTTAGTTTTCTTGAATTTTTATGAAAGATTAAGGTTATACAAGCAAGGATCAAGGTTCTTTAGGCATTCAAAGCTCTTGTGTTGTGTTAAGAAGCTTCAAGGAAGGTATAATCTCTTAACCAAGCTTTGTTATTGAATGTTAAGAGCATAATATGATTATTCTAGTTCAGGAGAGGCTTGATGGTTGTGTATGTAGAGATTAGTTGGTTTTGGGATATTTTTGGAGTTGTAAATCTTGGTTGTTGATTAATGAACTTAAGTGTAGTTTAAATTCATGATAAAGAATAGTATAAATTGTTAATGTTGAGTTGTTGGGGCTGTTATGATAAAGTATGGATGGAGTTTTGATTGGGTTGTGATTGTGGGTTGATTGTGAGATGATTTGGAGTGGTTTAAAATTGGGTAATCACGTAAACATAGCCGTCGTAATGCCCGATTTACCATAGACTGTTTTTGTTCTTAACATCAGAACCCTTTAACTCACTGTTAGGTTTTTACCATTGCCATTTTTAGATAGTTCATGTTACGAGCTTCGTTTTGATATGTGGTTCGTTTGATTCCGATGTACGGTTTAGGAGAAACGACCGTTTTAAGAAACGACTTTTCGCGAACGAATCATTACCCCTCGCCTTACTTTGAAACCTTGGTAAAGGACCTTAAATGACTAATTGGGGTAAGAAACATTTATATAAGGTGTAATAGGAAGTTGGTAAGACATTTGCGAAAGAATCTCCTTAAAACTCGTAATGGTAAATTTATTAAAAATGGTGGAGCCATGGGTACTCGAGTGACTTAAGTAAATCGTTAAGCGCGAAAGCGAACGTTAGGACTCTAAATGGTTAAATTCTAGTTTCTTAAGCGACCGGGGTTTAATTCCGACTTATGTTGTTGTTCATAGGTTATCGGACCCACTCTAAGCTTAAGCCTATCCGGGAGCACTCAGGCAAGTTTTCTACCCGTTATACTGTTGTTGTGATGTATACACTTGTATATGCATTATCTTGTAATAGATGCATGATGGTTATATTAGCAAATTCTTGCGATATATTATAGCATGTGATATGGTACATATGCATGCCTGTTTCATATTCTTGCCATATATATCTGTTGGTTCACTTGATAATACATATGCTAGAGAATAGCGGTAATTTGCATATACCCTTAGTATAGGGACCCAAAGGTGAAAACATTTTCTAAAACCGGGAGTCGAGGATCCCGAGTAGATTTTATATATATATATATATTTATATATATATGGTTATAGTTTTCAAAACTATTAATCGAATAAGGTTTATTCGATAACTTTATTTTATTAATGAATATTATCTTGAATATTCATTCGAGGACTTATGACTCCTTTATATTATTTATTGAATATTATTTAGATATTCATTTGAGGATGTATGACTCCTTTATTTTATTTAATGAATATTATTTATAATATTCATTCGAGGTATTATGACTCCGCTTATTATTTATTAATATTCTTTACTTTATTAAAGAATAATGTACGATAATCAAACTTACTTTTGATATTCAAATAAAGATATTACTTTTGTATAAGTATATCTTTGATTATTTACTATTCATTTCAAGTAAGTTTTCCAACTTCTGCCTCAAGTATTCTTTATGGGAATATTATTTAAATAATAATATTCAGATATCTCTTTATATTGAGACTGATTTACTTTATTAAATCAGCATTATTCCAAACACTCTTTAAAGTGTTTTCAAGTCTTTAAAATGATTTTCAAAAGTTAAAGCGGATCCCAAAACTCATTTTTATGTTTAAGATCTTCCTTTTAAAAAGGGGATTTAAATACTCGCTCAAAACCGGAGGGATCCGGCTCTGTGGTGTATTTTATATTCGCAACAAGGTTGTTGTCTTGATAAAAGAGTTTTTGATTACTTACCCAACACTCGGGAAGTAAAATTCTTGTAACAAGTTAATCCATTAACAGGCATCGCCTGGGAAATATCGGTGAGTTTTCCTTTCCAACTAGATACGACTTCTTGGTGGAGCCGTATCAACAAGTTTCTACTTGGGGAAAGTGGGGACGAGCTTTACGTTTCAGAGTCATGGATTTCATCTGAACTAGGAGTGGCGTAAGTGGTCGAGTAGCGCCGGCCCAGCCTTATTATATTGGCCCAAATGGCCTGGAAGTTCCGCTAAGGCGGTCCATTCCTTAGGAGTTCAGTGTTCGGTTGACAAGTAAATCCGACAGGTTCTCCTCTACATGTAGAAAATGGTGGGGTTGCACTACTACGACTGATCATCGTAAGTGGTCTTCCTGGTGCGGCAAACTCCCGTAATGAGTTCATCATCCAATTGGATAATTCTACAACACTACCCAGAGCACTTCGATAGAAAGGCTACGGTTGGGCGATGGTTGAGTGTTGGCAGGGTCAAGTTTTCAAAATGATGTTTGCATCAAATGAAGTATCTCGTAACTTCATTTTATTTTAATGATATTTTAAAGATTTAATCTATTCAAATCTGGTCTTGTAGTCTCATCTATGTGATGAATTTTTTTAAAACTAATTATAACTTGAACGGTGGTAGTTCAAGTAGTATTTGGAAAAGATATAAGTATATTGGAATATCTTGTAACTTCATCTTTTAAACTTATATCTAGTAAATGATTATCTTATGCATGACAAAGATTTTCAGAAAAACGTTGAGATAAGGTTAGATATATGAGATCACCTTGCAACGATATTTTTATACAGTTATACACTGGAACTCTGTGTGTATTATGCATGGAAGAGGACTTCCAATATTTTGAAAAGTATATATGTATATATATACTGAATATTTTGTGACTTCATCGCATTAAGATATCAACTTGGTTCATTTCTTTTGACCAAGACTTTCATGAGTACTATGAGAAGGCTCATATATTGTTAATCATTATACATATTATTTTGGTGGGCTTGCTGCTCACCCTTGCTTTCTTCTTTCATCACACAATATCAGATAAACAAGATGAACAGGACCAAGCTCCCAATTCGCGAGCGGATAGAAAACGTTCCGCAGTTTCCTATAGGCGTTGATGTCGCTGTAGCTGAGGTAGGAACTACCAATAGGCTAGGCTTTCAACTTTTGATGTATCAGATTATGTATATTTATGAATTGTAATAATGGCAAAGAAATGTAAATTTATTCAGAAAACCCTTTTAAGGTTTATTGGCATATATTGGTGGAATAAAACGACTTGTGATTATTTTTGGATATTCATCTCTGAGACTATAACTTGTGGTGTGTGTGTTTATTGTGGGGTCACAGTACAGAGTAGTTGATTATTTATTAAGATTGGGTGTTATTAAGAGAAATGGAACTCGTGACAACCCGGATCCCCGACCCCGGATTTGGGGGTGTTACAGAAGTGGTATCAGAGCTAAGCGTTATAAACCTCAGAGATGATGTGACGTTAAGATAATAAGTTCACTAAGATAATAAGAACTCTTGCCAAGTTCATAGTCGGGCTACCTAACGTAGTACTGAAAGTTAAAACCCTTATGGGAACCCTTATAAATATCGTGATAGAAGCGTAGTTCGTGATCATATATGGTAGCGGGACTCCGAACCCTGAGGTTGAGGAGTAACAACGCGATGATGTTTTATTACTAATTGGAGATCGGATTGTGGATCCGATAGAGCGTCCTAACGCAGGACCGGATGATGGTGATATTGAGGATGTAACGGTTGAGGATGTTGTCCTAGAAGGGATTGTTTCTGAGGACGATCCCGTGGAGATCCTGACAAGAATGAATAAAGGACCACTGAGGAATTGATGACCATGGTTAGGGAAACTACCAGAGGAAGGATTGGCCGGTCACTACCGGAGGTTCATTCAAGTTTGTAAAGATAGTAGCCCCTTTAACGCGGCTTACTCGTAAGACTGAGAAGTTCGAATGGACAGAGAAATGCGAGAACAACTTTTAAGAACCGAAGCAAAGGTTGGTGACGTTCCCTATGTTGGCGTTGCCGGATGGAAAATGAGATTTTGTGAAGTGTAGTGACGCTTCGCTTAAGGAATTAGGGTGCTTCTTATACAGCACAGCAAGGTAATCGCGTACGCGTCAAGATAATTAAGGGAAGATAAAATTCGATATCCCCACCTATGAGCTTGGGCTCGTGGCAATAGTTTTGCCCTAAAGATTGGAGGCACTACTTGTATGGAGAAAAGTGCGAGATCTACACAAGCCATAAGTGCTCTAGTACATTTTCACACAGAAAGAGCTCAACATGCACCAAATGAGGTGGTTAGAGCTAATCAAGAATTATGATTGGGAGATTCTTTATCATTCAGGGAAAGCCAATGTGGTGGCTGATGCCCTTAGTAAAAAGGAGAGACTCAAGATAATAATGTCTTTGGGAGAGTTTATAAGAGATTTTGAGAAAATGGAAATAGAAGTGAAGGTAACCGGAGCCGGTACCGAAAAGATGTTTGAGATTGCAATACAGTCCGAATTATCGGAAAAGAACATATTGTGCCAGAAAAAGTGATGAATGAAGGCAGAGAGCCAACAATTAGATAAAAGATTAATACCGAGAAAGATGATAAGGGAATAATGAGGTATTCCTACAGAATTTGGGTTCCAAATGTTCAAGAGCTTAAAGATGAGATCTTAGATGAAAGTCATAGTTCGAGGAATAAGAGTTAGGGCAAACCCTGAATGTGATAGTCAGTGAGGACGCCATTAAGAAAGAAGGAGCCCATAATATAATGAAGTGGAAAACAAGGATTTTAACGTATAAGATAACCCTGATTGTGGGAGAAGGATGAAACATTTCATACTAAGGAAACTGAAAGTCGAGTAAGGAAAGGAGACCCGAGACGGTACTCCTATACGGCAATTCATGGACCTGTCTAAACAGATTTTATACTTTTACCCCTAACCACCACCTTGAGGAAATAATGTAGTGGGAAATTCTTTCAGGACCTCTAAGTCGCTAAGCTCTCAGAGTTCCAAGGAACAAGCTGGCCCAGCCGAGGCAAGGGCCTGGCTAAAGGAAATAGAGGAATCATTTGAGATTCTAAATGATTGACGAACCCCAAAAGACTGTTTTTGTCACTTACCCTCCTAAGAGAGAGACCACCCACTGGTGAAAGACCAAGGAAGGCACGGAGCAAGAGATTATAATAAACTGATTAAAGTTCAGTCAATTGTTTCAGGAAAGTACTTCCCAAGGTTATGGAGATAGTGTAAAAGCTTTAGAGCCAGAACAAAGGCGGACGAGTATGATGAATTATGAATCTAAGTTGTAAAAGTTGTCAAGATTCGTTCTGAGGACACGAATCCAGAATGACGAGATGTTTGAAATCAATGCTTATGTTGTGTTGGTTCATGAAATAATGATAAGAGAAAGGAAAATAGAAAGAAACTGAAGTGGGAAGGAATATAAAGGCAATAGAGTTTGAGGTATGATAAGGGAGTTGGGTATGAGGAAGTCCTAAAGACTCGTAGCAATAGAAATAGAAAGTATGCATTCGTCAGGATGAGGATGATTTACCATGAGTTAAAATTGATGGTTGAGGGCATAAGAGATACATATATTTTATCCCCTGTAAGTTGGGAGGATTCGAGGAAACCTTGAGATAGTTCGAAGGATAAATAATGAGACGCGGATAGACTAAGGAGACAAGTAAGTAAGAAAGTAGGAAAATTGGATGAAGGAAGCGACCTTCAAGAATATGAAATGTAAGACCGGTGGCTCGATACCCAGAAAGGGAGACGCCAGGTATGAGAGATATCCCAACATTGAGATGACTGTTGGGATAAACAACAAAAGTAAATAAGGAATTATTAAGAAGAAGTTCACGTTGAACATGACCAATATCTTCTAGAACATCCTTGTTATCATTACCAAATTAGGCAAGAAAAGCGGATAACCGTTGTTATCTTTTGGAGGCCATATTGATTGACCCCATTTTGAATACAGATGTTATTGTGAAATTAGGCATATACTATCGAGGTGGGAATGATTGAATAAGACACCCTTGTCAGGGATATATGACTTGATTTATCCATGGAAGGATGCAGGTACCTTTTAAAGGTGGAATTAAGGATAGAACATCGGTAACTTAAAATGAATCCTAGGGGAATGCATAAAGGTTGGCATTTCACCCTTAATAGGGATAGTATTAGTTTTGACAGTATGAATTGGAAAGGATTAAGGTAACAACAACCTTTAAGGATCAGTGGAGAAATTTTTCAGAAGTATATAGACAATGATTCTGGTATTAATAAATGGTATCTTGATATGCCCTGTATCTAGGGAATACATGAGGAACGATTCAAGGATAACCTTAGAGGTTTTACAAGGAAAAAGGTAATATTCAAAATTCTCAAGAATAGAAATGTTGATAAAGGAAATATGACGTGATTATAATGATGCCAAGTGGGGCACGTGTTAAACCAGAGAAAGTATGGATCGAACCAGTAATGGTCGAAATTGTTCAGGGCAATTAGGACTTAAGATAAAAGATGTTCTAAGTATGATTGAGAGTCAGTCATGACAATGATTAACCTCTAAAGACTGAGGCAATAACTTATGGAAAAATGGTGATATTTTTTTTACTCACCAGATTTTAAGGAAAACATCTTCACATAAGCAGTGATTGAAATAAGATAAAAGATATATTGCCTGAGGGTTGGTTGAGTAGAATGAGTGGTATGTTCTGATGGTTATTGTGATGTTTGGGAGGTGGTGATTGGTTGGACATCAGGATAAACAGATCTATAGGAATCAGGATCAGCATTTACTAAGATCTGTTTTACAGACTGAGGAATCTGTAAAGGTCTAACCACTGGTTTCTTAGTGTCAACATTTACCAGGTCATTAAAGTATCGTTTTGCAACCTTAAAAGGTGGAGTTAAAAAACTGACTAAGTGAGGTGCATCAGTACAAAAAGTATATATAAGTTGACAGAATCTAGCAAAGTAGACAATATTCCTATCCTCTATCATCCTATCCCCAATAAAACCTATTATAGCCGTTGCAAAATCAAAATGAGTTTGGTTTATGATGGCATACCCGATGTGCTGACTCATTATGGGGATGGCATCGAAATTCGAACACTTGTTCCCAAAAGCTTTAGTGATGCAATCGAAGAAGAAACTCCATTCCCTTCTGATATGAGCCCGTTTCAACTGTCCAAGCTTTGCCAAACTCTGTTCATACCCCAAACTGGCCATTAACTCCTGAAGAGCCGATTCCTCTGGAATTGAAAATGTACATCCTTCTGGTAGATGTAGAGCCTTGCGTATTGTACCAGGAGTGACTGCATATGAAGAATCACCCACTTCGAAAACAATACTAGGAGTACCATTTGGACCACCATTATCAAAGTTTCCAGTCCTCTAAAGTGTCAGAACTTGTAAGCTTGAGAATACTGAAGGTTGGGTCAATGCATACCCGATTTCACTGTCTGCAAGAAGGTCTAGCACAAAATGCAATTCAGACGGAGCTTCAGCATTATCAAGAATAGCAGCATAATTGTTTGGAACAAATTTAGCTCCATCAATGATTGAATCCTTAGGTGCCATGAAAGTAATTGAGAGGTTTAAGTGCCTGTTAGGTGTTTGATAGAATGTCTATATGAAAAACCAACGTTAAAAGAAGAAAGAGAATAAAAGCAAGTAGAGAGAAAAAGTATGAAAGGAAATAAAAGATTAAAAAAAATCTTCTCTCTGTCTTACTTATACTTTTGAAAGAAAAAAATGTAACCGTTGGACACCTGTCAGACATGCAGTAAAAACGAATAGTTAATGGGCACGAGAAAACAGTAATCATTACTTACCCACTTGCAGTTTTTCAAGGAAAAATCGTTCCACTTACCCAGTTATTCCATTAGTCAAGGTAAAACAGTTTTAATTCAAAATTGAAACCGTTCCCACTTATTTAATTATTTTTCACTGCAACATCAATATTCTGAAAAAAAAAATCGAGTGAAAATGACCATAATAAATCAGATGAGCAAGTACTGATAAAATAAAATCAGAACATAAGTTAAACCATAATTTATATGGTCATCAGAATATGAATATGTATCAAGATTTATCAATACATTACAAAATATCTCAGAGACAAGATCTTGAAATAAAAACAAATTTCATTAATATATCAAGAGAATACATTCATGAAATTTAAATTACATCAGAACTTGTACAAGATTTCCCTAAGCTGCTAAACCTAACGTCAACAGCCTTTGTCCTAGCTCAAGAAGCAGGGCAAGGCTGATGATGAAGAAAAATAGGAAGAAGAAAATAAATTATTTCTTCTTCCTACTCTCGACAAACAGAATAGCGAGATGAATGATTCGCTCTTGCTGGCGGAGAGCTTCCAGCCTTTCCTCCTCCAATCGCTCCAGATGGCGATGGTAGTACATGTAGCAGAACAGGAGGTGGGTGAGTACCTCCTAAGGAACGGAGTCCCATATCTCATCAGGAATGGCAGTAACGTGCCATTCCTGCTGCCAATCGGCACAGCTCAACTCCATGTTGAATGTTTCGTAGTTCAAAAACATATTGTATCTGACCATGGTGTTTTTTTATATAAGTATTATGAAGGTGAGTTTGTGATAAAAGATTTGATGGGAAGGCTGATGTGAAGTGGTTGCTTATATAGGCAAGAGAATGCCAGGAGACGCAAAGAAATTTAATGCTGACAGGTAGAATTAATTCTACCTCGTCTCCCCAGACTTGGAAAAAGAAAAACATTCATTGGAAAGAGAAAACATGGTTTAATGCGCACAAGAAGCAAGTAAAAGTTGATTGTTCATGTACGAGTACCACTATCCCTAACTATAGTGACTATTAATCTTCCACTTCAACATATTCTGGTTAAATCTGAGACTGTTGTCAAATTTTATCCAAAAATAAGTCAAGTAAAGAATCAGACTGTAATATCAGAACTTAGACTTATATCAGAACTTAACAGTCATCAGAACATAATTTCTTAACTCGAAAAAGGAATGCCTATTTTAGTAAGTCCTCACACAAATTCTGATTTATATTCTTCAGAACTTAATCATCAGAACATGCAATCAGAACTTGTCCTCAGAATTTGTGTAATGTGACGTAATGACTGTTCATCTAAAACAACATAGATCACCACAGTGATTTTCATCATTCATATGGAGTGGTTAGTGTGTGCAGTAAGCTAAATAACAGACAAGGAGTAAAGTCTGATTCACTTCAGTACATCTTAGAAATAAGGCATAACTAAAACTTTGCTAAAGAGCTGTCATTATTCTGAAACCTACTATTGAATGAATTCATGCTTGAGTCCACCTTAACTATTTTGTGCTAATTTTGTGCATCTTTTTAAATTCTATTTTACAGTGGCTTCTCAGTGTAAGTGAGTCACAACTGCTTATCAGAATTTATGCTATTATTAGAGTATTTCTCCAGTAATCATAGAGTGTGAAAAGTCACCAAGAAAATATTTGATTTGCTTTTCAGATGCATATTACTTAATACCAGCAATGCAATTGGGTCTTCCCTTCCACATTTTTACTCTAGATCTCAAAAGAGTACCTGATTTTTAATCCTTGTTTCTCTTTCTTTTTCTTTTGATAAGTGAGGTTTATCAGCACTTAGTACATTCAACAAATTTACTAGCATCAGAACTTAGCAGATGAATAACATTATTCTAGTTTGTGACTTAGTAATAAGATAGACAAAGTAAACTCAACTAAGCTTAATTATCAGAATTTGCTTGTGTCAATAGATTTCCACAGAAATAATTACTTCTTACATGGGATCCCTTGTTTATTGAAGACTACTAGGTCAGCATCTAGCACATTTATCCTCATAGGATTGAATAGTTACCTAAATAGACATATCACTATAAGAGTTTAGAAACATATATCAGACAACAGTCAGTACTTAAATACATTTTTCAATTAAGCACAGAATACACAAAGAGATTAAATTCTGTAAATACTGATCATAAAGTCTGATGCATCAGAACAAAACTAAGCAGATTTAGAGAAAGAACCTGAAACCATTCCAAGTTCATTTACCAATCTTGTAAAAGTAGCTTCATACAATGGTTTTGTGAAGATATCTGCTAGTTGTTGATCTGTTAGAACAAAGTGCAATTCCACTGTACCTTCATCTACATGTTCCCTGATGAAGTGGTACCTGATGCTGATGTGTTTTGTCATAGAGTGTTGAACTGGATTACCTGTCATAGCAATAGAACTTTGATTATCACAGTAAATAGGGATTTTGAAATATGTTAACCCATAATCCAGTAACTGATTCTTCATCCAGAGAAGCTGTGCACAACAGCTTCCTGCAGCAATATATTCTGCTTCTGCAGTTGATGTGGAAATTGACTTTTGTTTCTTGCTAAACCAAGAAACCAATCTGCCTCCAAGAAATTGGCAGCTTCCACTTGTGCTTTTCCTGTCAATTTTGCAACCTGCAAAATCTGCATCTGAGTAACCTATTAGTTTAAAATCTGATTCTCTAGGATACCATAATCCCAGATCAGCTGTTCCCTTAAGATATTTGAAAATTCTTTTCACAGCTGTAGGTGAGGTTCTCTTGGATCTGCTTGAAATCTTGCACAAGGACATGTAACATACATGATATCAGGGCTACTAGCAGTTAAATAGAGTAGAGAGCCAATCATACCTCTGTAATCATTAATATCTACTGATTTACCAGTATCCTTATCCAATTTTATTGCAGTGGCCATGGGAGTGGATGCACTTGAACAATCTTGCATTCCAAATTTCTTCAGCAAGTTTCTGGTGTACTTAGTTTGACAAATAAAAGTGCCTTCTTCATTCTTCTTGACTTGAAGGCCCATAAAATAACTAAGTTCCCCCATCATACTCATCGGATACCTTGACTCCATCAGTTTGGCAAACTTCTTGCAAAGTCTGTCATTTGTAGACCCAAAAATGATATCATCAACATAAATCTGGACCAGAAGTAAGTCTTTTCCATGGTTGAGGTAGAACAGTGTTTTGTCTATTGTTCCTCTGTTAAATCCACTTTCCAGAAGAAACTGAGTTAATGTCTCATACCATGCTCTGGGAGCTTGCTTAAGTCCATAAAGTGCTTTATGAAGCCTGTAGACATAATCTGGATGTTTGGAAACTACAAAGCCTGGAGGTTGTTCAACATATACTTTCTCCTCCAATTCTCCATTGAGAAAAGCACTTTTCACATCCATTTAAAAGACAATAAACTTTTTATGAGCAGCATAAACCAAAAATATCCTTATGGCTTCTAACCTAGCAACTGGTGCAAATGTTTCATCATAATCCATTCCCTCCTGTTGAGAATATCCTTTTGCAACCAGCCTTGCCTTATTCCTTGTAATTATGCCAACACTGTCAGTTTTGTTTCTGAATACCCACTTTGTACCAACAACAGATCTATTCTTTGGTCTTGGCACTAGGGTCCAGTCTTTGTTTCTTTCAAATTCATTTAACTCTTCCTGCATTGCTTGCACCCAATCAGCATCTTGAAGAGCTTCTTCCACTTTCTTTGGCTCAGTATGAGAGAGAAAAGAATTGTAAAGACATTCGTTTGAAGTACCTGTTCTAGTTCTGACACCTGCATCAGGATTTCCAATTATCAAATTAGGTGTACGTGATTTAGTCCACTTCCTTACAGATGGAAGGTTTTCTCTAGAACTGGATGCTCCCCCATGATCCATGCTTTCTTCATTTTCATTTTCTGATGCTCCCCCTGAAACTATGCTCTCTGAGTTGGATTCTTCAGAATTTAGATTTTCAGAACTATCAGAACTTGGCTTATCAGAACTTGATGGATCAGAACTTGAAGAGCCAGATGTATGTTCTGATGCTTCTTGAGATGTGGTATGTTCTTGAGTATGCTCCCCCTGCATAGGTGCATCTTCCTTTGGCGTAGTCACCACAGTTTCAATAACATCAGAGTTTAATCCATCAGAGTTTACAGTATCAGAACTTAGACTGTCAGGATTTTCAGTATCAGAATTTGAGTCTTCATTTTCAAATCTCAGCTGATCATGATCAATAAAATCTTCAAGACCAGTAATATTCTTGTCATCAAAAGAGACATTAATAGATTCCATGACCACTCTTGTTCTCAAATTATAGACTCTGAAGGCTTTTGTGGAAAGTGGATATCCAACAAAGATTCCTTCATCAGCTTTTAGATCAAATTTAGATAGCTGTTCAGGATGAGTCTTGAGAACAAAACACTTGCATCCAAATACATGAAAGTACTTCATATTTGGCTTCTTTTTCTTCACCATCTCATATGGTGTTTTTCCTTGCTTGTTAATGAGTGTTGCATTTTGAGTAAAACAAGCAGTCTGCACAGCTTCAGCCCAGAAATAGGTTGGAAGCTTTGCTTCTTCAAGCATTGTACGTGCAGCTTCAATGAGAGTTCTATTCTTCCTTTCAACAAATCCATTTTGCTATGGAGTTTCAGGAGCAGAAAATTCCTTCTTAATTCCATGGTTTTTGCAGAACTCTTCCATTATCATATTCTTGAACTCAGTGCCATTATCACTCCTTATGGTTTTCATAGAATCTTTAACCAATTTATCCAGATGTTTGACATGATCAATCAAGATAGATGCAGTTTCACTTTTTGTGTGCAAGAAATACACCCATGTGTATCTGGTGAACTCATCCACTATGACCAACACATATTTCTTCTTTGCAATAGAAATGATATTCACTGGACCAAATAGATCAACATGTAGTAGATGATAAGGCTCAAGAATTGATGATTCAGTCTTGCTCTTGAATGAAGATTTTCTTTGTTTGGCCTTCTGACAAGAATCACAAAGGCCATCAGGAGCAAATACTGACTTTGGCAGTCCTCTCACAAGATCTTTCTTGACTAGTTCATTTATATTGTTGAAATTTAAATGAGAGAGTTTCTTGTGCCAATTAGAGCTTTCTTCAATTGATGCTCTACTCATCAGACAGATTGCAGAACCATCAGTACTTGTTGAAAGCTTAGCTTCATAAATGTTACCACGACTGTATCCTTTTAGAACAACTTTGCCTTTGGATTTACTCACAACTTCACAGTGTTCTTCAAAGAAATCAACATGATAACCTCTGTCACAGATTTGACTTATACTCAGCAGATTGTGTTTAAGTCCTGAGACCAGAGCTACTTCTTTAATGATGACATTCCCACGATTAATATTGCCATATCCCAATGTTTTTTCAATGTTGCCATCTCCATAAGAAACACTTGGGCCAGCTTTCTCCATAAAGTCTGATAGCAGGGCTTTATTTCCAGTCATATGTCCTGAACATCCACTGTCCAGAACTAGAATATTTTTCCTGTTGCCCTGCAATCACAAAGACCACTAATGATTAGTTTTAAGGACCCAGACTTGCTTGGATCCTTTGGCCTCATCAAGTTTGTTAACATTTGCAGCGGATTTAGCATCAGAGTTTATGTTAACATTTTTCTTATCAGAACTTACACTATCAGACTTTGAATCAGAATTTACACTAGAAGGAACAACGGAAACTTTCTTTAAAGAAGGTTTTATTTGATAATAATCATAGTACAAACTATGATATTCCTTACAAGTATAAATGGAATGCCATAAACTACCACAATAAAAACAAGGATTTTGTGGTTTATATCTAACAGACTGACTCTTAACTCCTGATTTTGAAGGTAAGGAGTTTATATTCTTATTCTTCCTGCAAAAAGAAGCTAGATGGTTAGAACTTCCACAGTTATGACACGTTTTCCTAGGAGCATCAGGAACAGGCTTATAATCATTGCTTTTATTCACACCTTCCTTTTCATTCCTATTTTTCCTAGGTGATTTTACCTTGTTTGCATTCTTAACATCTTTCAGCTTATGCTTAAGCTGCTTCTTAGCCATTAAGCCTATGTTTACTTCAACTGTCTTTTCCTGTTTTAGTTTGTCAGAATTTAATTCCTCTTTAACTTCTGATTTCTCATTATCAGACTTTACAGTTACAAACTTAACAGGTTTTAATTTTGGCTTTTGCTTAACAACAGGCTTAATTTCTACAGTTCCTTTATCATTCTTATTCTCTCCATAACCTAAGCCCTCTTTCCAATTTTCACTACTTAGCAAATTTTGAGTTGTTCTGCCAGAGTTAGTCCAAGTCCTGATAATCTCTCTTTCCTTTTCTAACTTAGTTTTTAGAGATTCATTCATTTTTAGCACTTCATCCCTAACATAAAAAACATCATCTCTATCCTTCTGAGTTTGATGGAACATAACTAACTCTTTTTCTAAGAAATCATTTCTTTTCTTAAAAGCAAGATTTTCAGAAGTTAATCTTTCACATGTTAAAGTTTGATCTCTATAACTAACAAACATGGTTTTAAGATATCTTCTCAACTCATTAATATCATCAGTATGAAAAGCATAAGTAGTCTGAGGTACCTTTATTTCAGCAGCTTCAGAACTGCTCTCAGCACTTTCTTTATCAACATTTGCCATCAACGCATAGTTCTCCTCACTTTCAGAGTCTGAGGTGTATGTCCAGCTTTTCTTCTTTGTGACAAGAGCCTTGCCTTTGTCACCCTTTACTTTCTTGCAATCAGGAGATATGTGGTCTTTCTCACCACAGTTATAGCATTTGACATTGGTATAATCTCCTCTATCAGACTTTCCTCCTCTGCCTTCAGATCTTCTAAAATTCTTCTTATCAGAACTTGTGTCTTTCCTGGAAAACTTGTAACACCCCCAAATCCGGGGTCAGAGATCCGGGTTGTCACGAGATCCATTTCCCTTAATAACACTTAATTTTAATAACAACCAACTACTGCGTACTGTGACCCCACAATACACACACACACACCACAAGTTATAGTCTCAGAGATGAGTACCAAAAATAACACAAGTCATTTTATTCCACAATTATAAGCCATTACACCTCAAAAGGTTTCTGAATAAATTTACATATTCCTTGCCATTATTACAATTCATAATTATACATAAGTCTGGCACAACAAAAGTTGAAAGCCTAGCCTATTGGTAGCTCCTACCTCAGCTACAAAGGCATCAACGCTTACAGGAAACTGCGGAACGTTTCCTAACCGCTCACGAATTGGGAGCTTGGTCCTGTTCATCTTGTCTATCTGTTGTTGTGTGATGAAAGAAGAAAGTAAGGGTGATTAACATGCCCACCGAAATAATATGTATAATAATTTACAATATATGAGCATTCTCATAGTACTCATGAAAGTCTTGGTCAAGAAGAAATGAACCAAGTTGATATCTTAACGCGACCAAGTCGTAAAATATTCAGTATATATATACCTATATACTTTTCAAAATCCTTAAAATCCTCTGACATGTATAATATACACAGAGTTCCGGTTTATAATTGTATAAAAATATCGTTGCAAGGTGATATCATATATCTAACCTTGTCTCAACGTTTTTCTGAAAACCTTTGTTATTCATAAGATAATCATTAACTAGATATAAGTTGAAAAGATGAAGTTACAAGATACTCCAATATACTTATATCTTTTCCGAATACTGCTTGAACTACCACCGTTCAAGTTATAATTAGTTTCAAAAGTTCATCACACTGATGAGACTACAAGATAAGACTTGAATATATTCAATCTCTGAAATATTATTTGAAAGAAATGAAGTTACGAGATACTTCATTAAGTCCCGATATATATTTACACCTATATACATACATTTCATACACTCCTTGAAAACCACTGTTATGAAAATTATAAACAGAGTTGCAATATCTAATGAATTTGGAAAGGAGAAAACCTTGGCATAAACCTGATATCTTGCTGATCAGGCAAAGATCCCAATAAGTAACCTTTTCTACTAGTAGATGGACGAATTCCCCACTGGTCATCATCCTGGCCGCAATAGGACCTTATGCTGGACTGCCACTCAGCCACTTACGCATTTAATGGACTCCCACTGAGCCACTTACACTTTCATGGACGCCCACTGAGCCCATGTTGCTTATGCCGACTCAAATAGATAGACTTACTTCCCGAACGTTGGGTAAGTAATCAATTCATTTATCAAAATAGCAACATCGTTGTGAATATAAAATACACCACAGAGCCGGATCCTTTAGATTTTTGAGCGAGTATTCAAGTCCCCTTAAAAAAGGAAGATCTTAAATTTTAAAACGAGTTTTGGGATCCGCTCTAAACTTTAAAAATCATTTTGAAGACTCAAAAACATTTTTAAGAATGTTTGGAGTAATGCTGATTTAATGAAATAAATCAGTCCCTATATATTAGAAAATATCTGAATATTATTATTTAAATAATATTCCCATAAGGATAATCTTTATAAAAATAATTGAAGTAGAAGTTTTAAAACTCATACTTGAAATGAATAATAAATAACCAAAGATATACCTATACGAAAGTACGATCTTTATTTGAATAATCGAAAATAAGTTTTATTATCGAAACATTATTCTTTAATAAAATAAAGAATATTATTTAATAAAATAAGTAGAGTCATAATTCCTCGAATGAATATTCAAAATAATATTCATTAAATAAAACAAAGGGAGTCATAAGTCCTCGAATGAATATTCAAACTAATATTCATTAATTAAAATAAAGTTATCGAATAAACCTTATTCGATTAATAGTTTTGAAAACTATATCTATATATATATATAAATATATATATATATAATATACTCGGGAACATCGACTCCCGCTTTAGAAAATGTTCACCTTTGGGTCCCCTACACTAAGGGTATATGCAACTACTGCTTATCTCTAGCATAGGTATTATGCAACTTATAAGCATTTGAATCAAAAGCTAGATATCAATATTATGAAACAGGCATGCATTTAAACCATATCAGCATGCTCCAATATACCGCAAGATTTGCTAATAAAAATCATGCATCTATCACAAGATAATGCATATACATATATACATCACCACAACAGTATAACGGGTAGAAAACTTGCCTGAGTGTTCCTGGAATAGACTTAAGCTTAGACTGGGTCCGGTAACCTATGAACAATAACATAATCTGGAATTAAACCACGGTCATTTAAGAAACTAGTTTTTAACCACTTGGACCCTAACGTTCGCTTTTGCGCTTAGCGATTTACATAAGTCGCTCGAGTACCCTCGGCTCCACCATTTTTAATAAATTAACCGTTACGAATTTGAAGGCGGTTCTTTCGCGAGTACTCTACCAACTGCCTAATACACTTTACATAATTGTTTCATACTCCAATTAGTCATTTAAGGGCGTTAACCAAGGTTTCAAAGTAAGCCGAGGGTTAATGGTTCGTTCGCGAAATGCCGTTACTTAAAACGGTTGTTTCTCCTAAACCGTACATCGGATTCAAGCGAACCACATATCAAAACGAAGCTTACGATATAATCTAACTAAACATGGAAAAGTCATAGATTCAATAATTAGGTCTCTGTCCCGAACACTAAGAACAAACAGTTGTATGAAATTGGGCATTACGACGGCTATGTTTACGCGATTACCAAGTTTTAAACCACTCCAAAAAACCACCATTCAACTCACAACCAACAATACAACCAACCTTCATCCAAACCTTACTACATCAGTCCCCAAACCTCAAGATTTTCCAATTTATACAACCCCACACATCAACTACTAGCTATACTTAAGTTTCATTAACTATAAACAAGATTTCAACATCCAAATCACTACAAATCCAATCCAAACTCTAAACACACAAGCATCATGCTTCTCATTTACTATAACCATCAAAACCATCATAATACTCAAAGTAAAGTTAGGGTTTGGAGGTGTTATACCTTCCTTGGAGTGATTAGAGTAGCTAGGAAGTCTTAGGGAGCCTCCTACAAGCTTGATCTTTCCAAAGAAATCAAGAACATAAAGTTAGGTTTTAAAGTTTCTAAAAGTCAGATTTAAAGAACTGTCAAAACGAGGGTCTTACATTGCTTATTTGGACGAGACTTGTGAACAAGAGTTGTAGGTCATCTCAATACCTTTCCAAAGAGCTATAGAACATACTATTTGAGTGAGTTTTGAAGGAGATATGGTAGTTTAAAGTTGCTGCTCTTGTTTTGGCCGAGAGCTTCTTGTGGAAAAACAAAGTCAACTTCTCAATTTTTGTGTTATGATTTCTTTTGGCTTGGTTGCTTCTCTTGTTTTCTAATTAAATTTACCATGGTAAAAATTACATGGCTCACAATCAACCAACTAACCTTTCTATTTGTCATGCTTATGTCACCATGCCTATGTCATCTTTCTTATGTCATCTTCTTACACTTGTTTTCTTTTTTATTGGTATGATGACATCATCACCCACTAACCTCTTTGATTAACCCCTAATTACTTGGCTAATGACCGCTTATCTGTTATACGGTTCGCTTAACTTTCGTTCTCGTTTATCGTTTGAGGGATCATACCCGGGATCTCATTACTTAGGTTCCCTTAAACCTTTCTCAATATTTTATATTCCTTTTATAATCCTCTCTTATAATCCTTGAATTAAAATCCTTTTAATCATGTTACCTTATACTCAATTCTTTCTGTATCTGGTGGGTTTTCGGGAAAAATCAAAGTGTTCGAATTTGGATTCTGACGATCTTTACATACACTTATATACCATATAGAGTACTAATAAGATCTCAGAATATCAATAAAAGAACCCCTACATAGTGTGGCATGAAAAGTTTTCTTATTCAGCATAATCAGTAAAATCACTATTAATAAGGGTTACAAAAAGTTCAAGTTTTTTTTGGGGTTATTACAAAACTTCTTTCCCTTCCTGAACTTCCTGTATACAATCTTTGTGATCCCTTTCACCATAAGAGCACACAGCTTCATCATCTCCTCATCAGCATCAGTCTCAGGCAAGCTTTCAGAATCTGAGTCATCATCACTTTCAGAACTTGATGACTCAGTATCAGACTTTGTGACAAGAGCTTTACCCTTGTCTTTCTTTGAGGTGGCTGCTTTGGGGGATTCTTCTTCAGCCTTAAGAGCAACTGTCCTTGACTTTCCTCCTTTCCTCTTGCTTCTTTGTTCCATCTCAAGTTCATGAGTCTTGAGCATTCCATAAATTTCATCAAGAGTTGTTTCATCAAGATTGTAGTTGTCTCTTATTGTTGTTGCCTTCAAATCCCAACATTCAGGAAGAGCTAACAGGAATTTAAGGTTTGAATCTTCAAGATCATACTCCTTATCAACCAATGACAAATCATTCAAGAGTTTGACAAATCTATCATATAAATCAGTCAATGACTCATTAGACTTTGAGTCAAAGTGTTAATACTCTTGAGTGAGTATTGTCTTCCTGTTCTTCTTAATTGTATCAGTTCCCTGACACCTTGTTTCCAGAGCATCCCATATCTCCTTAGCAGTTTTGCAGTTAATTACCCTGTTTGACATTACATTATCAATGGCACTATGCAGTAAGTGTCGTACCTTAGCATCCTTAGCAATTGATGCGATATATTCAGCAGTATAATCACTCTTCTCCTTTGGTACGGTCTTTGCTGCTTCACCTGCAACTGCAATTGCGAGCTTGGTTGGTTTGTGAGGCCCTTCCTTGATTCTATCAAGATATTCTGGATCTGTTGCTTCCAGGAACATGGTCATCCTCACCTTCCATATGGGATATTCAGATGGTCTCAGTATGGGAACTCTGATGGTCTCATACCGACTTTGAATTTGTGTCTTTGGTGGTTCTTCAGTTTTGGTAGGCTTAGTTGGAGTTTCTGTGTCAGACATGATTGTGTTTGGATCTTTAACTGTATGTGCGTTAACAGATTAGCTCTGATACCACTTGTTAGGTCACACACACTGTAGAGGGGGTGAATACAGTGTAAAGTACAATTAAATCGAACTTTAATATCTCGAGTAACAGAAAACAAACTTTATTGAAACAATAAACTCTGTTACAGTATAGAACTGTTACCTCTCAGTGATGAACAAATATCACGATAGCTGCTAGGGTTACTACGAATAATCTTCTCGAATATAATAACACTTATAGTGTAAACCCTATGTCCGTGTTTATATACTACACAGTTACAAGATAATCGCTAATTGATATGGAATATAATTCTGCTTCCTAAAATATATCAATCAAATATCTTTTCTTCCAAGTATTCTATTCTTTATAGAATTCCTTCTTCATGCATATCTCTTCTTATGTTTATCTCGATCTTCTTTCCTTTAATCAGCTACTGTCCTTATCTGAACGTCTTTCAACACTTAAGTTCTGATATCCATCTTCTGATGATTATCTCCTGATAATATAAGTATTGATATCCTTAAGTCCTGACTTCCAGTAAGTACTGATTTATCCTATTTAAGTAAGATCTGAAAACTAAACATAAATCATATTAGCCATGACATTATCAAATATATCTAACACAAATATGTGAGTTTTTTCCAAGCAGTCTAAACTTTCTGGACTTATAAAAAATCTGGTGCTTATATAAATTAGAAATTTTGCTAGGTCCTATCCAATCATTGTGATTAATACGAAGGGTCTGTATTACGTCTTCATAATTGTTGTACACATAGCATCACATGCCACGGTATTAAAGCCTCAAATGTTCTTCAGAACCCATATTATGAACCACCAGTAAGACTTTCAATGTACGATGCTTGTAGCAAGAAAACTTTTTAATCCACAACATCTAATTATGGTTCATTTTATGTACTTATAAGAAGCCTGTATTGCATATATGCCACAAGACATGATTATTTTCGCTTGAGGATAGACATAATACATACTAATCCAACTCAGTTGAGCACTCCAGCGAGACTTCCACAAATATGTGTCTTTAATTGTGAAATAGGCTGCTTGGTAAAAGTTAGAGAATGCTAGTGAGGATACTATCTTTTTTCATGCAAGTTATTAGTTATCAAATTTTAATTGATATCAGTATATTCCATGCTGCATTAGTGCGTTGTTTGTCCATGTATATGTTATGCTTCCTTTGTTGTAAGTGTTAATGATCTTCCTTGCTCACTAGTGACTGCCTTGTGATATATGTCATGCTAATTGCTATGATGCTACTGAAATATTATATATATATATATATTATACAAGTATTTACCACTATATTAGTTTGGTAAGGTTGGTGTCTTTTTTATCTGAATTGATTACACTCATCAAGAAAATGAAGAATATAAATTAATAAATCAAAAATGAAAAGACATATGCTTATTATCATTATGTGTGAAATCAAACCAAAAATTTCATACCTATGGTATTATTATTCCCCAAAAATCCAACAAAGAATTACAAGAGGGGGGTTGAATGTAATTCTGGCTACTGTTTTAATTTTAAGAATAGTTCCACTGTGAATATATAACTGTGTTTGATTTGGCTATGGTGCGGAATGAAAGTATTATTGAATTCAAAACACAAAGTAATCAAATACAAGTATTTAAAAACTTTCTGGTGGGTTGAATTTTTCCACTAGAGATATATATTAATATGAGAACTATGTGATGCAATATTTGCACACAGCTGCTTACAAGTTGAACTTACAAAGAACAGAGAAATTCTTTACAGATGTAGCTTTATCTATTTTTTAGGTAATTGCTTACTAACTTGGATACAATTCAACTTGCTACACTTGGTTTACCATCAAGATACATGGTAAGAAGACAAACAAATAAGACAAAATGTCTCTAGTCTAATTTCATGCTACTTCATTTCTCCATCCAGCATCTTTGAATAACTTCAGTTTAGCATGGAAATGGAAATGCTTCTTTGTTCTCTAAACCCTGCAAATAGGCTGCCACATTTTATTTGCATATAATCAACGCATGTGACTATCAAGTCACTATTAACTGCTCTTTTGAATTTGAACATCCGTTGAAAATCAGATTGATCATCCGTTGAAACTCTGGTTGATCATTGATAGGGGTAAATAAATCCTGATTGTATAATTAAATATTACATTGATTGTACAAGGTATGGGCTACTAGGCCCAATAATAAGATGTATGATATTCAGACCGGAAAGGTTACCACATTGATCAGGCTTAATGGACCAGATCAGGCCTGATAGAACAAAGAAGGCCTAAAACCCTGATTATTAATTAATTTCATAATTAATTAATAAGGGATAAAAACAGCTATTAAGATAAGTTCTAGTGGGGATGTAAATCTTTGTAGATTGGCCTCCAAGGAACCTCATAGGATAAGGAATCAGCTTCCTACTTCCTAGGACTCCTAAGTCTATCCTAATTCAGAGACTTGACCACCAAGTCTCCTATACCAAGTCCAATTCAAGGATTCCCACATCTATATAAGGGGCCTCACCCCACAATTCAGAACTACGTTTTTTGACTTGATCCTTGGCAATCAGCAAGGTACGTAGGCATCTTGTTAAGGTAGATTGAGTCGCGAAACATAAGAGCAGTCAAATCGAGCCTCGAAGCTCACGTTCCTTAGTAATAAATACAACAATTATATATATTAGTTTTTAATCCATAACATTTGGCGCCGTCTGTGGGAAAGCACAACAACAACCATGAGAAATATCATTCACAGTCCCAAGGTAAGTGGGAGATTGATTAAATGGGCAATAGAGCTGGGAGAGTTCGATCTCAAGTATATGCCACGAACGTCAATAAAAGCCCAGGCACTGGCTGACTTCGTGGTGGAATGTACCATACCCAACCAAGAAGTCGGGGGGCAGGAAGATACCATACCTCTAGACAAGGGAGTCGATAATGGGGACAAAGAGAAGGATGATAAGGAGAAACAATATTGGGTTCTCTATTTTGATGGAGCATAAAAAAAAACTCCAGTGGAGCAGGATTGGTTTTACAAAGCCCTGATGGGTTCTTAATTGAATATGCTATAAAGCTAGACTTCCCAACCACAAACAATGAGGCAGAATATGAAGCTCTGATAGCTGGTCTTGGCCTAGCTGGAACACTTAGAGTAAAAAACTTAAAGGTCCGTGGAGACTCGAAACTGATCATATCCCAGGTAAAGGGAGAATTTGAGGCAATGGATGATACGATGGCTAATTATGTCCGCCTACTAAGGGCTGTGATGACCCAATTTAATGAATGCCATGTTGAGCACATTTCAAGGGAGGAAAATGCTAAGGCAGATGCATTATCAAAGTTTGCTTCATCCGAGGTAGAAGAAAGTTCAGGAAGTGTGTACTTTCATGTTTTGAAGACACGAAGCATAGATGTTAAGCTTGTGGCTCCTATAGGCCCGGGGACATCGTGGATTGATCCCATTAATGCTCACATTCAAACTGGTTGGTTGCCAAGTGATGCAACTGAAGCACGAAAGTTAACTGTTCGGGCACTAAGGTACTCTTTGATAGATGGGATTCTGTACAAAAGATCTTTCGTGGTTCCTTACTTAAGGTGTCTCAGGCCCGATGAGGCACGCTTGGCTCTTGAAGAAGTGCATGAAGGTATTTGTGGGCAACACTTGGGGGGCAGGGCCTTGGCTCATAAGATAACCCGTTTAGGCTTTTATTGTCCAGAAATGATGGCCGATGCCAAAGAATATGTGAAGAAGTGTGACCGCTGTCAGAAGCATGCACCTGTTGTTAGATAACCCCCCGAGATGCTGACCTCTATCGACTCGCCCATTCCCTTGGCTATGTGGGGAATGGACATTCTGGGGCCTTTCCCCATGGCCACGACACAAAGGAAGTTTCTGATTGTAGCCATTGATTATTTCACCAAGTGGATTGAAGCCAAACCCTTGGCCAAGATCACAACTAAGCAGGTTGCACAATTCCTGTGGGAAAATATTATGTGCCGGTATGGAATTCTCCGTATCCTAGTCACCGACAACGGAACATAATTCAATAACGAAGAATTCAAGAAGTACTGTGAAGAAAATGAAATTGAGTTACGGTTCACCTCTATGGCTCACACGCAAGCCAATGGGCAAACAGAGGTAGCCAATCGAATAATCCTGGATAGACTAAAGAAGAGGATCGAGAAATCAAGAAATAATTGGATGGATGAGATACTTCCAATATTATGGGCCTATAGGACTACCTGTAGAGTCACGACTGGAGCAACTCCCTTCATGTTGGCATATGGGGCAGAAGCAGTTGTTCCCGTGGAGATATCACATTCCTCTCCAAGAATTCAAGCTTTCAATGCTGAGGAAAATGAGGAAGGACAAAGGTTGGCTCTGGACTTAATTGATGAAGTGTGAGATGAGGCACATGCAAAGATAGTAGAATATCAGAAAAAGGCTTCATTCTAGTACAACCTAAGGGTTAAAGAAAGGTTTTTCAAACAAGGTGACCTAGTCTTGAGAAAGATAGAAGCTTCTGGTGTAGGACAAAAAGGGAAGCTTTCCCCGAATTGGGAAGGGCCATATAAAGTCAAGAGTGTTCAAGGTAGAGGAACCTACAAGCTGGAGACAATGGATGGTTTTGAAGTCCCAAGAACTTGGCATGCACAAAACCTAAAGGTTTACTATGTGTAGGGCAACTGAATACGATTCTCACTTGTCAGGATGACAAGTAGGTTGAAAAGCACCTTGAAACTTTGCTTGCGTAGGATTTTATATTCCAGTAGAATTTACATTGTCGAGTCATTATTGATAAGGGTCGAACCCATACTATGTAAAGTTTTTGAAAACTAGACTTCATATTAATAAGTTTGAAATTATTTCAACCTATGGATGTTTAATTTGTGATAATACCTTGTGTGGTTTTAACAAAAAATCATGCTTTGATCATTGAAAAAAGGAAGACTTCAAGGATTCTTTTATAAGAGTGCACGTTGCACAATTCAAAGGTTCAATTAGTTCAAGGTTAAATGCATACTAAGTATTGGAAAGATAAAGGAGAAAGATGTGAATAAGAAAGGCAGTATGAAATAACCCCGAAGGGTAACAAGTTCTGATACAAACGAAGTTCAAACATAAGTTAAGGATAAAAATACAAAATAAAAAACTACTCCTCCATGCGGGAGCCTTCATTTCCTTGCTCCTTATCAGCACCCTCGGCATCCTTCGCAGGAGAAGCGGGAGGAGAAGCAGTGTTAGGATCCAAGTTGTGATCATCTGGCTGAGGGGAGTTAAAGAGGGCATCTATGCTGTCCTCCGTCTCAGCTTGCTCAGGACTTATAAAGTCCTTAGGGTCGACTAAGCCCGGATGCCTCTCAGAAACCGCCTTTACGGCCGCAGCCCATCCCTGAGTAAACTGTAGGGAATAAAGACCCTCATCATAAATCTCCATGAGATTCTTAAACTTGTCAGAATCCATGTAGTCATCGATGAGCTTTTCCTTATCGCTCCTAAGTTTCACCAGCTCGGAATGAGCCTTAGCCAGCTCCTCCTTCTTCATTTCCAGCTTCTTCTCCAGGACCTTGGCTCTCTCCTCCCATTTCTTCATCTCCTTCTCAAACTCATCAGAGTTACCCTTTCAGGACCTAGCCTGATGGAGGGCCGCCTGGAAATAGGTGTTACTCTGCAAAGAAATATGAGTTAACACAAGTTCATTGAAATACGAGAAAGTTGGAATTCAAAGAAAAAAGAAAGTAGAAAGTTACCGTAGCTTGGGCCTGAGAACCCAGAAGCTCAATAGTCTCGATATCACTCCCCATAATAATATCAATGAAATCATGGGGAGTGATGGAATGGTACAACCAATCCTTAGCATGTTTGGTGGATCCAACCACCGTATCGCTCCTCCTAAAGCCCCAGTTAGGCCTGAAGGAATGTGCCTTAAGTGGAGGATCCACATCGTCCCCCAGCTCGACCACCGGGATATGGGGCTTAAGGAAAGCAGGAGCATCAGGCTTGCTCCTGGGGTCCCTGTTTAGCTTGGCCCTCTTCTGGCGGCCAGATTCCCCTTCCTTGGGCTTGTTGACGTTATTAATTACCTCACAAGCTGAAAGAAAAAATAGAAGGAATATTAAATTGCAGAAGATAAAAAAAGTTACAATTAAAGGGAAGGAAAAATAGCTACGCAGTTATAAATTTACCCTTATCACTGGCCTGAGAGAGACCAACTTTCTTCAAGGAAAACTCCTCTAAAAGGGTCCAGGTGTCTGTTTTCCCATCATCTGAAATTAAGGCTTGATAGGCGACCTCCTCCTCATCAATTAACCTAATGCTACCTGGACTCCCATCTGACACTTTGCAAAAGGGCCTACGGAAGAGCGTGGCCCAATCACCCCCAGCCCAGGTCAGCCTAACAAACTCATCCCTTCATTTGGGGTTGTTCTCAACTATAGAATTACTATCAAAGATATGGGGGATTTTGGGCCATTGACGAATTAAAACCCAACCCGGTTGACTCATGGAGCTATTATAGAATTGGAAAACTTTCCTAAAGATAGCTACGGAAAGAGGAAAATTGTTTCTAAGACAAAGGACCATAAAACAGATAATGTTCCTCCAGGCGTTAGGAGGGAGTTGACAAGGGTTGATTTGTACATCAGCAAGTAAACGAGGAATAAATTTATGGAATGGGAACCTAAGACCCGCGGTCAGGGCTCCTCGATAAATAAACAGGGTATCCCCCTCCCAGTTACATGTCCTATCCCCAGGAGCGGCTGGAGTAATCCTAAGGTAGGGTGGAAGTCTATACATGGTGTTCATGGACTCGATTCTACCATCTAACTCATGAAAGGTGTTACCATGGTTATACGAATCTAACTTAGATAGAGAGGGATATTCATCACCTCTAGAGTTAATCATATCAATTAAGGAAATATACGGAGATTGAATTTGAATGTTTGTACCTCTCTTGGAAACATTCATCTTCCCCAAACGAGCCAAGTCACGATCCGCCATTGATATGCTCCGGTTGAATGCTCGAAACCTAGAAAGAACTTGAGAAAGGTGGAGCTGCGGTGGCTGAAGTCGCCGGAAATCGCCTTCTTAAAGAGAGAACTCTAGAGAGAATTTTGAGAGGAAGTTTGAGAAATGAGGAGTGAAGGGAGGATTCTCACTTCACACTTCACTTATATAAGCGAAAAGCTCGGAATACGAGGCGTTTTTAGGCCCATGTAGCCAGGCCCAACTTAAAAAGCCCATTTACAAGAAGTGTCAGGAATAATCTAGAAGCTCCAATGGAAAATGAAGGGTCGAAAATCGACCAGAATCTTAAAATGATTCGACCAGAGTCCTGATCGACACAAAAAAAGGATCCTGATCGATATCTCATTCGATCAAAAGGGTAAAAATCCACTTAGTTCGATCAGAGTCCTGATCGACAAAAGAGAAAATCCTGATCGATATTTCATTCGATCAAAAGGGTAAAAATCCACTTAGTTCGATCAGAGTCCTGGTCGATAAAAGAGAAAATCCTGATCGATATTTTATTCGATCAAAAGGGTAGAAATCCACTTAGTTCGATCAGAGTCCTGATCGACAAAAGAGAAAATCCTGATCGATATTTTATTCGATCAAGAGGGTAGAAGTTCATTTAGTTTGATCAGAATCCTGATCGAAATCGATCAGGAATCCTGATCGATTCTGCATAGATCCAGGTCGAAGATACCATCGACTAGAGTGTCACTTTGAAGGCTAGTTCGATCAGAATCCTGATCGAAATCGATCAGGAATCCTGATCGATTCTGCATAGATCCTGGTTGAAGATTCAATCGACCAGAGTGTTACTTTCTGAGCTAGTTCGATCAGGATTCTGATCAAAATCGATCAGGAATCCTGATCGATTTGGTATACATCCAGATCGATTTTAAGCCAGAAAATTGAGGAAAATTACAGAAAACTAAGGATAAATCCCAGTAATTAAGGGAAAAATCCCAGAATTAAGGGAAAAATTCCTGGAAATTAAGATAATTCCTGAATAAAAGAAATAAAGGAAAAATCGTTATAAACGTGTAGGTCGCTCCACACTTTACGCAAAAACGAAACCCTGTAAGCGAATGAATACTTAACTTCTGCGAAACCTAATCAATGTTTCCAAAAGTTGGGGGGCAAATGATAGGCATAAATAAATCCTGATTGTATAATTAAATATTACATTGATTGTACAAGGTGTGGGCTGCTAGGCCCAATAATAAGATGTATGATATTCAGACCGGAAAGGTTACCACATTGATCAGGCCTGATGGACCAGATCAGGCCTGATGGTACAAACAAGGCCCAAAACCCTGATTATTAATTAATTTCATAATTAATTAATAAGGGATAAAAATAGCTATTAAGATAAATCCTAGTGGGGATGTAAATCCTTGTAGATTGGCCTCCAAGGAACCTCATAGGATAAGGAATCAGCTTCCTACTTCCTAGGACTCCTAAGTCTATCCTAATTCAGAGACTTGACCACCAAGTCTCCTATACCAAGTCCAATTCAAGGATTCCCACATCTATATAAGGGGCCTCACCCCACAATTCAGAACTACGTTTTTTGACTTGATCCTTGGCAATCAGCAAGGTACGTAGGCATCTTGTTAAGGCAGATTGAGTCACAAAACACAAGAGCAGTCAAATCGAGCCTCGAAGCTCACGTTCCTTAGTAATAAATACAGCAATTATATATATTAGTTTTTAATCCATAACAATCATCCATTGAAACTCTGGTTGATCATCTGTCGAGACTTAAGTTGATCATTCGTTGAAGCTTAGTGAAACATCTGTTGAGACTGTCTTCATGGCAGTTAACTCCATTTCATTTATACAAGATTACAAGGCATCTAGTATATACAATTAACCAACCTATCTTTCATATCAAGCTAGTAGTCAACATGACTTAATTATTCTGCAACATCTAGTTCACTAAGGCATTATAATATGCAGGAATATGCTACTAAACTTATTATTACATAAGCTACTTTTTCAACGGATGTTGAATTGATCATCGGTTGAAAGCTACAAAATTCACTTAAATAAAATCTATTAGGTGTTTTGTTCAAGTTATCATCAAGTACACATCATATTCATAACAATCTCCCCAATTTATGTCTACTGGAATTATAGCTATAAATTAAGAGGAACTTGATGATAACAAAACACCCTATGAATATAGAATAAAATAAAGTAGATAAAATTTACAAGTGTTGTAATTTATTGAAAATTCTTACAGAGGAAAATTTGTAGAGTGTCTCACAGATCATTTTTTAAGGTGCTCCTCTAGACTAAGCAAATTTAGATTACTTCATTGATTGTCTTGACTTCTTTCCCAGCTTCACATTATTTTCCTCAATCTGATATTGGAGTTGCTTGTAGAACTCAAGTTCATCTCCAATTGTCTGATCCAGCTTCTTTTGCATCTCCATGAGAGTTTCATTACTTGAAATCTTTAGCCGATCTTCTAATATGAAGAATCTTCTGATGCATTTTTCATCCTTGAACTCATTATCCAGTAAGGCCTCAAATGTACCATATCTCCATTAAAAGGAATTATCAATACTTTTGGAGTGCATTTGGTCCCCTCCAGCTATTCCTTATCTCCTCAATCTTGTTCAGTACCATCTTCTTGGCAACTATGTTGAATACAAAGTTTTTCTTGATTGAAGAGAAGATATTCACCAAAGTGGAATAACCTTCATTGAGAATCCTGTAAAGGGGCCATGTCATTTCTCTTCCACCCTTGTACCTAAAGACTAATCTTTCTGGAAGATGTCTGTAGGCATCAATAGCTCTAACTTCATCTATTTGTTCCAGACAGAGATTTATGTCTGAATATTCTTTGATGTCATAAATGAAGATTTGATCTCCCTTGTTAATAGTTGGCTTGGGTTTGGTTGATGCTTTAGACTGAAGTCTGACAGGCTTGACCATTTTGACTGCTCTTTTCTTTGTCTTTCTTGGTTTGGCAAAGATTGGAATGTTTAGATCAGGAAGAGGCAAGCTGTCCCAATCTATAGGTTCATTCTTAGCAATTAAAGGTTCACCATGAAAGGTTTTATTAGGATCAACCTTGAATTCAGCCTCATTCCCTTGTTGATAGTTGGCTTGGGTTTGGTTGATGCTTTAGACTGAAGTCTGATAGGCTTGACCATTTTGACAGCTCTTTTCTTTGTCTTTCTTGGTTTGGAAAAGATTGGAATATTTAGATCAGGAAGAGGCAAGATGTCCCAATCTATAAGTTCATCCTTAGGAATTAAAGGTTCACCATGAAAGGTTTTGTTGGGATCAACCTTGAATTCAACCTCCTTCACTGTAGGTATGGCTTGAAGTTGTAGATTGGGTTGGCATGTAGTCTTCCTTATCTTCATTGAAATCTAGCTTCCTCTTTGCTGGGAGTTTGTATCTTATTTTCTTAGTCTGCTTTGGTTTTTCTTGCTTTCCTTCATTCAAATTCTCAGTTGTCACAGTAGGAAATGCAACTTCTGTGGTTGCAGGCTTCTTGGCTTCTAAAGTATCTTGTTGTTGTTTGAGGCTAACCTTTTCTTCTTTCTTAGCCTCTACAATTTGCAAATGTCCAGCCACCACACAGATTAGTTTTCCATTCCTGTAGATCTTAGCAATTCTGTTCTTTGATGTTGTGTCTCTGGGATCTTTGGGGAAAGCAATAGACCTTCCAAGCAGCTTCTTCTCATATGGCTTAGGGGTTTCATAGGATAGGTCCAATGGATTTTTTCCTGAGTTCTTTGGATAATTTCTTTTTGGCTGAAAAATCACATTGGCCTTTGGAGATTTGATTGATGAGGGTTGACCCCTTTCCACGTTCCCTAAGCTCATTTCATTAACTGAAATTTGTCTCAATTGAGAGAAGTGAGAAAAGACCTTGTCTTGCTTCCCAATTGGACCAAACTTCTTCTTGATGTTTTCATCAAGCTTCTTCCATTTTGTATCTAGCTCTAGCTCAACCGCTGCTACATCAAGCTTTTTCAATTTGTCATTTGACTCCAACTTAGGTGATGCTATCTTGATTAGATCAATGCTGTCAAGAGTTGGTAGCTTAGTGAAAGCAGTTGCTGGCACAATTACTTTGGTAACTTGAATGTTGATCACTTTCTCCCCTCACTTGTTGACTCCCCCTGGCTAACTGGAACAATTGAGTCTTTCTCCCCCTTTCTGTTAGCATCAAGTTGAGTGGACGTTGAGGTTTGTGCAGCCACCTGTTTCTGAAGTAGCAAAGTTTGTTGAGCTTGATGAAGGTGAATTTGAGTAATGGATGTTTCCAGGGTCTTGATCCTAGTATCTAGGGAGTCTACTTTGCTGGCCGGATCAAAGTTTTTCCTAAGCTGTCTGTTGATATCTAACATTGTTGTGTTAGGAAAGGTAGCCTCCAATCTTGCAGTAATATTTTTTTTGACTTGACCAATTTCTGTCTTGAGTTCAGTGACATCTTGATTTTGCTTTAGAGATTAAATTTGGTGCAATTGAATAGATTCTAGGTGAGCTTGAAGAAGTCTCTCAATGTTGGCATTTGTAGTGGCTTGAAGAGCTGTCTGAGTTTGTTGAATGATGTGGAAGAGAGTTGATTTGAAATGGTACTCATCACAATCTTTTCTAAACATCCAAGATGGAGTGTTTGTTCTTGAGCTAGGGCCTGCTTCTCCCCCTGTTTGCATGAATTCTTCTTCATCATCATATTCATCCCCAAATATATCCTCAGAACCACCAGTTGGATAATCAAAATCATCACCAGCTGTGGGAGGCATGGCAGTGATTGTATCCTTTGCCCTTTGCATAGAAGCAACTGTGTGCACCAAACTCAATGTCTTCTCAGCATGCTCATTGCCCTGTCCATCCATAATTTGATATGCTGAAATAGGAGTCTCGGCATCCAAAGAGATAGAATCTTTTACAGCTTGATATTCTTGCTGAAATAGTCTCTCCTTTTCTGCATCACTAACATTCATTGACTCACTAGTATTAGGTAATGAATTACACACAGAGGGGGGGGGTAATGCGTTTTTGTGTTTTTATGCTTTTCTTGAACTATTTTTGGTTTTGAACAAAGTAAATGAAATCTTGTAGTAAGATGTGTTATAACAGAAATTAAACATGCAGCTATGAATAACACATATCTTTCAAAACTCACTTAATTTTATATTAAAATTAAGAATGTTTTGCTACAAAATTTCTAGGCTATTTGTTGTTAAAGAACTTAGCTTCTTTCTTTTGAGAATATAAGATTTTCTTATCTAAATTCTTACAACTAACAAAGGACCAGTGTTAACTTTATATCACAGTTAACTCCTGGTTTACACACTGTATAATAATACATGTTAATGACTTTAGTAAACTGTCACTTATCATTTCCATTTTAGGAAAAGTATATCTTCCATTTCTGGCTTAGCATATCTTTGCACACTGTGTTAACTTTGATCTTCCTTTGTCAGTTAATCTTCACCCTTGATCTTGCACACTTTTCAAACTGCTTTTTTTAGACTTGTCAATCCAGCTGGTTGGATTGTTTGTTGATTGTTAACCTTGGATATTGAACTGGTCTGCAATTTGTACTTTGAGATTTTACCTCGAGATCTCCAGTTAGGAATATAGAGAACTTGACATCTCGATAAGTATATTGGCTTATCGAGATCTCTAATTACTCTATTGTTGATTTGACTTTTAGAGGTCTCTGAGTTCTCTATAAGAGAATTTGGCTTGTCGAGATCTCTCCACTTCATATCTTCACTTTGACTTATCGATATCTCTAAGTTCTCTAGTGACTTGTTGACTTGTCGATATCTTATAGTTCTCTAGTTAAATTTGACTTATCGATAACTCAGAGTTCTCTAGTGAATTTTGACTTGTCGATATCTCTGAGTTCTCTAGTGAAGAAATGACTTGTCGATATCTCCAAACTTCATGTCTTTAATTTGGCTTGTCGATATCTCTAAGTTCTCTAGTAGCTTTCCTGAGTTTTCTATAAGTCATTCTGAAGTTCTCGAATGACTTCTCTATAACACTAAATCTGTGACTTGTAGAGATCTTGACTTAGAACATTTTTCCCAAAACAGATTTATTCAACTCCAAGCTTCTTCATAATTATTCTGAGGCATGTTCTTCTTGATCTTCTTCCACATAGAATTCTTTGGCTTGATATTGTTTTAAGAAAAAGACTCAAGTCTGCTCTTTTGACATTTTTACAGACTTTAAATGTTACAAGTACAAAGTGCAAACTAAGTTTACAATACAACTTACTTAGGGTTGTCAATTTGACTTAGTCTTGTTATTGTACAGGCATGTCTTGAACAACAATCTCCCCCAATTTGTGAGAGGATTGCTTAACACAAATTTATGCCTGTTAACAAGACTAACCCCAAGTTATAATGGAAAATAAGACTAATATAAAAATTGACACAATTACAACAATTGTACATTAGATGATTTTTAATTTGAGTATTACAAGCATTATACAAAGATTAGAACTTGTGATTCTGCTCTAATGAGATCTTTTAAATATACAAGAATTTCAAGTTCCTCTATGATTGGAGTCCCTGTTAGAGCTTCTATCATTTTGATTATGTCTTGCTTTGGATAACCATCTAAAATTTCAATTCTGAATCTTAAAAATGAGCCAGCTTTTATATTTAGAAATCTTCCATCTTTAGAGATTCTGCTCTTCCCTTTTGCTTTAGGTTCTTCTAATCTCTTGATATAAATTTCAGTCTCCTCATTATACTTTCTCCTTTTCTCCTCATATTCTGCTTCACTTCTTGCTCTTTTTTCCTCCCTTGCAATCAACCATTCAGCTAGAACTGATCTCCATGCTCTTGTAGCAGTATCCTTGTCCTTCAGCAAACTTATCACTCTCTTGATTTTTGTTGGAAAGAGAGTGTCCATAAAATTACTTCCTAGAAAAGTGAAGGATCCATCTTGAAAGTAGATTCTTACTTCCTTTAGAGTAACAACCCAGACTCTAACTATTTCCTCATCCAGTTGTTGAAAATAGTCTTCATCTGAACTGCAACAGTTTAAGGGTAGAAAATCATTCTGCTTAAAACAATTCCAGATGGTCCTTTCAGTAACTTCAACTCTTTCAGTAGGCTTAGCTTTCTTAGGTTTTCTCCCAACAGACTTGAAATGAGTTTTGTGTGATAGTTTGACAAAAGATAAGGTTGATATTTTCTTAAGAGATGTTTGCCTTGTGGTGATTGGAATTTTTAGAAAAGAGTTAGCAGTTTGTCTGTATAGAAATTTGGGCTTAGAGGTTTGACGTGGTTTGATGTTTGAGATTGTTGACTTTGAAGATTGAGCTAAAGGTTGAGCTAGTTGTGTTTGGATTTTTAGGGTCTATTATGGTTCTGAGCCATCATATCTTTGTTTGCTCCTTCTTTCACCTCTCCTCTTACTTTCACCATCCTTCTTCTCATCCTCCTTCCTCTCTCCACCCTTACTTCCAGTTGCTTTACTGGATTGACTTGGATTTGAGCCAGAAGGTTTTTGATCATCTTTCTTCTGTTCATCATCATCCAAGTTATCCTTGTTGATCTGAGTTTTGGGCAAGTTGGCTTTAGCATCCCTTAGATATCTCCCCAATAGATTAATCATCTCTTCATCTTCAAAAGACTTATTCTTCTTTACCTTTAAAGCAGCTTCCAGAGTTATGATTAGCTTCTGGTTGGCCATGACAAATTGTTTAGGGATTTGGAATTATTTAAAGTGTTTGGTGGTAGGACAGATGTATGACACTCCCTTGCTTGGCTGTAGGTATGCTTCTGGAAAAGCAGTCAATTGAACATTTTGCAGTTCAGCTAGCAATATAGTGTCTTCATGGATCACAACTCTGACTTTGTTTATCAGAATATCCAACTCAGATGCCCTCCTTGAGATAAGATAATTGAGGGACACTTGCATACACCTATCTACCCCATAGTCATTTATATTGACCATTATCCTCTTCTCCTGAAAATTGTCTTTAGTTACCAAAATTACCCTTAATGAATTTATTGTCCTGTCCAAGGCCTTTTTGTAGATGAAGAGGTTATTGTTGAGAGAAGCCCTTAGAGCCTTGAGCAATTCATCAATTTCTCTGCTCAGACTTGGTCGTTCAACAGCCGTAATAAGCCTCTCCATATCAATATCTACTTTTTGACTTAAGCTCTGTTCAGCACCCTGGACATGTTGAGTAGATGATCTTGATCTTGCTAGCCTAGCCTCTATCCCCCCCTTAGTCTTGTTGGCAGGCATGAGAAGGGGAGTAGGAATTTCAGGCCTTATCTGTTCAGGAAGTGATGGTAGAGAGATGTTGAGCTTCCCCATAATGGCTCCCAAAGCAACAGAGTTTTGCATTTGGAGATATGCTTGTGAGAGTCCACCAGGGTCTTGATGTCTGTTTGTTGACTCTTGACTAGAGAAGTCAGAGCCTGAACTTGAACATTGAGAGATGCATTGGAGGTTTCCAGAGAAGCTACATGTGTCTTGAGTTCTTGAAGGTCTTGTGGAGAGGAGCTTGTAGTAGAGAGAGCAGTAGATGGTCCAAATGTAGCTTGCACATGTTTCTGAATTTCATCCATGACCAAAGGTGAAGGTGTGTATCTTGTAGTGTGCATTTGATCCAACTTCCACCTTGTGCCATTGGATTTAGTGATGTGATCTTGAACTACCTTATGCAAGGCTACAAAAGAGTCTTTCAGATGATTCACACTCTTATCAATCCCATTACCTTGACATTTATTCTGAGAAGGTTTTGAATTGGTTTTTGATCTCAGTTTGAGAGGGGATGATTTGATCCATATTTTCCCTGACCATCTTCATAATCTTGTCTTGATGTCCATTCAATGTGATTTGAAGTGCTTTTCCCAAGTTGTGGAAAGCCTTGATTTGAGCTTTATAGACCTCATTGATGGCATCATACACCTCTTGTGGAGTTAGGGATCTGGCATTGCTTTCCAGAATTGTGATGTATTTCTCCCTGTATTTAGATAACACAACATCTATTTCAATTGTGAATTCCTTGTGTAACCAAGCATCATAGTTAGCATCATAACCAGCTTCATCAATAATTTTTTCTTGAGTTTCTTCAACATCAGCTTGGTAGGTGAGCATGATAGCTTGGTAGTCCTGATTTGACATGTCGGATGTGAGTAGCTGTTGTGAGATTTGTGCAAGGCCTCCAAGTTGATCAACTCTGAGATCTTCAATTGTTGAAAATTGAATTTCAGTGTCTTGGAGCCATTGGGAGATTAGGTGTGATTGAGATGTGGAGGGTTGTGAGTCATAACCATCTGTGACTGAAGTCACAGTTTTACTCACAGATTGCTCTGTGGTTTTGACAAGTTGTTGTTCCTCACATATAGTGGGAACCTCCAATTGAATTGGAGGGGATTTGACTGGGTTATTCTCATGTGCACCAGCCTCAAACCCTTGTGCTTCTTGCAAAGCACTGTGAATTGAATGTTATAAACTTGCCTCCCCCATAGCGGGATCATTGGCAATTGTACTCCTAGCATCTACTGCTAAAGAAATTTCTTCTAGGGTTTTGAGGGGAGTTGTTCCTACATGAGGAACCTCCAATTGAATTGGAGAGGATTTAGATAGCTCCCCCACAGGAGTACTACCCTCAAACCTAACAGTCTGTGAAGACTGATTTGTACATAAAGGTGCATTTAGTATCTCCATGAGGTCTTCAGTAAAACTGATGAATCCCCCATGGTTTTGATGGTGTCATCAAGGTTATCCCCAGCTAGTAGCCTCTCACCAACTGATTGTAGTTTCTGGGTGGTGAGCAAGCTGATTGAACCAAGTCACTTGATTTAGCTTGCACCTGAGGATTGGATTCAACTATTGTAAGTAGAGAAGAAATTTGTGAGATTAGAAGTTGTTGTTCAGTAGTGAGTGTTGGCATCTCCCCCTGAATGGATGAGGGAGCTTCAAAAGATATGCCCTCACTGTGTGTGCCATTCTTATTTCTTCTACCATGTACTTGGATTTGATCAAGTGCAGGTTGTGCAGACTCTGTACAGGATGCATTGGGGTGAATGCTATTTTCAGTAGACACACCATGTTGAGAGGATGTATCTAGATATTGTTTAATCCCCATATTTATAACTGTATCCTTTTGGAAGGACACAGAGGTGGTTTGAGTGGCCAGCTCATATTTCTTACTCTTCTTTGATCTTTTGACCAAGGGTGACTCAGCTTCTGTTTGATCCTCACCACTCTCATTCATAATTATTGAGGTTACCTCCTTTCTCTTCTTTTTACTCACCTCATCCCTTTGAGAAGATGAGATGGTTGGTTTCCTAGCTACTAAAGGTATTGAAGAAATGGTTTCAGCTTGGGAAGGTCCCTGTGGGTGTTCTTGTATATGAACTTCCACATGTTCAGGGACCATAGCACTGCTAGACTGTACATTAGATCTCATGTATGGCATTGGGTAAGGGTAAGTCCTAAATCTCTCCATCGTATACAGAGTGATTTTCAAAATCACATTTACCTTGTTCTTTGTAGTAAGTGAACCAAATATTATTTTGGACACTTGCTTACAGTTGCCAATTTTAGTGTTATCTATACCACTCAACAAGTGTATGTCTGTGACTTTATGATTTAAAGTAGACATAATGAATCTAGGAAAAATATTTCTTTACCTCTAGCAGATAGGGGCTTGGTCAACCTGGTTGCAAGTTCTTCCAGGATCAATAGACCAACATTCTAGTGTCTGTTGTGGACTTTTGAGTACACCAGCTTCTGCACCACACTTGAAATGTTATCATACCCTGTCTTCCTGCATGTGAAGGCCCTCACCACAGAATCAAACAAAAAGGATCATTCCTTCCTTAAGTTAGTCCTGCTCAAGCTTGACAAGTTAATTCTTCCACCATAGTTGATGAAGTCCATAAACTCAGTCAGTTCATCAGGAGTTGGCACCTCCGCCAAGTTTACAGTTGGCAGCCCCAAAGCTCTATTCACATCTTGCTCATTGAAATCTATCTGTGGCCTCCAATTGTGCAATTTACCACCATAGAGAGAGAGTTATCATTCATATCAGTCCCTACTACTGCAGGTGTCTAAAACTCATGCAGAACATCCAAATACAAAAATGGGTTGGCAGTCAAAGCTCCTGCAAGGTAAGATTTAGACAAAAGTTTCACAAATCCCTTGAAACTATCAAGAGCTTGGTTAGCATCAGTAAAAGCTAGGTAATTTGTTCCTTTCTCTGGAATAGTAGCTCTAACAACATTGAGTGCCATTGTTGATTAGTGAAAGTGAATGGGTAAGAAAAATTAGTGAGAAAGGAGTAAAAACGAGAGAGAAATCGGTTTTGGATTGAAAAGCTAGGTGACTTGAGTTCTCGAAAAATGTAAGTATATGTATCGAGAAGTCTGAGTATTTATAGTAAAAGCTAATGACTTGTCGAGAAGTCAAAAATAGATGTTTGGAATTAGACTATCGAGAAGTCATTTTTAAGAAATGAAAGACATATCGATAAGTCATTTTATTTATTCTTGTAGAGAGCTAAAAAATAAGTTTATCGAGATGTCAAATAAATACCTAGTTTGTCTAAAATGGACTGAATTTGATTCCAATTTTTATTTGAATAAATTCAAAATAAAATCAGAATAATTTTGCCAAAAGTATTTTACCAAAATAATTTATCAGATTAAATTATTTCAGTTTTGAGTTATTGATAAGTCTAAAAATAATTCTTGTAGAGAACTTTGTAAGTTAACACCTGTAGAGAAGTCTACAATGACTTATCGATAAATCATAATAAAGCTTATCGAGAAGTCACTCGAAAAGTCAGTAAATTGACTTATCGAGAACTCATTCGAGAAGTCTTAAAATGACTTATCGATAAGTCAATGAGACTTATCGAGAACTCGGTTCTCTATATACTTTTGAACAGTTTAAGTCTGCCTTGTGTTAATATTACAGATTAAAGATGTAAATTAACAACTTAGCAGTTTACTTAGAATTTGAAAAATTCTAAGTTAAATTTTATTTTTGAAAAATAAATATGCAAAGATTTCTGAAATATTTATAATTTCATATTTCAGTTAATTTCCAATTAAATCAAATTAATTTTGATTTACTAGAAATCAATCTGCTGTAACATATTAGCTGAGTTCTTGCCTTAGGATGAAGAATTAAGCATTCCAATTTCACATACAAGTCTAGAGAAAGTTGCTTTATCCAAAGGTTTAGTAAAAATGTCAGCTAGTTGTTTTTCTGTTGTAACAAAAAGGAGCTCAATGGTACCATTTGTTGCATGTTCTCTAATAAAATGGTACCTCACATCAATGTGCTTTTTCTAGAATGATTAACTGGATTAGCTACTATAGATATAGCACTAGTTTTGTCACACATGATAGGAATTTTGTGTAACACTAGGCCATAATCCATTAGCTACTTCTTAATCCAAAGCACTTGCGCATAACAACATCCTGCAGCTATGTATTCAGCATGTTCTGTAGAAGTTGATACAGATTGTTGTTTCCTGCTATACCAGGATACAAGTCTTTGTCCAAGAAATTGACAGCTTCCACTAGTACTCTTTCTATCAACCCTGCATCCATCAAATCTGCATCTGTGTAGCCAACAGCTTCAAATCCAGTTCCCAAGTTTGGTGTCCCTTTCAAGTATCTGAAACTCCTCTTTACAGCCATCAAATGTGATTCTTTTGGATTGGCTTGAAATCTTGCACATAGACATGTTGCAAACATGATGTTTGGTCTACTTGCAGTTAAGTAAAGCAATAATCCAATCATTCCTCTATAGCTTGACATATCTATACTTTTGCCCTTTCTATCTTCATCCAACTTTGTTGTAGTAGATATAGGTGTATATGCAGGTGAACAATCAACCATGCCAAACTTTTTCAATAAATTTTTAACATACTTAGTTTGGCTGATGAAGATTCCATCAGTTCTTTGACTGACTTGTAGTCCAAGAAAGTAACCTTAATTCCCCCATCATACTCATTTCATATTCACTATGCATAAGCTTGGAGAATCTTTGGCGAAGCTTTTCATTTGTAGAACCAAAGATGATATCATCCATATAGATCTAAACTAGGATCATATCTTCACCATGATTCTTATAGAAGAGAGTCTTATCTATAGTACCTCTAGTAAAACCATGTTTAAGTAGGAAATCCCGACAATGTATCATACCAAGCTCTAAGTGCCTCAAATCTGGAAATTCTAGATCTTCAAAGCCAGGTGGTTGTTGCACATAAACCTCTTCTTCTAACTCACCATTTAGGAAGACACTCTTGACATCCATTTGATACACTTTAAAATTTGAAGGTGCAACAAATGCTATAAAAATCCTTATTATTTCAAGTCTTGCAACTGGAACAATAATTTCATCATAATCAATTCCTTATTCTTGTGAGTAGCCTTTTACAACCAACCTTGCCTTGTTTCTGGTAACTACACCATTTTCATCCATCTTGTTCTTGAACACCCATTTTGTTCCAATTACACTTCTATTCTTTGGTGCAGGAACTAGCTCCCAAACTTTGTTTCTTTCAAACTGATTTAGCTATTCCCGCATAACAAATATCCAATCAGGATCCATTAAAGTCTCTTCAGTTTTCTTAGGCTCTACTTGAGACAGAAAGCATGCATGTAGGCAGTCATTAACAGTTGCACTTCTAGTTCTCACACCAACAGTAGGATCACCAATAATTGCTTCTCTAGTGTGACTTCTATCCCACTTCCTTGTGTGAGTTTGTTGACTTGTGACTTCATCATTTTCTTTATCATTGGTACGATTTGTAGATCCTTCTTCTCTTTCTCCCCCTGAGTTTGTGTTTTCAAATTCAGGTGTTTGAGATGAGCTTCCATTCCCATGATTTTCCTATTCATTAGACTTTTCATTCAACATCTGTTGTGCATTGACTTCATCTTCACCATCAAAATCACTATCAATATTGAGGTTTTCAAATGCAAGGGCTTCAGCTTCATTTTCATCAAGGCATTCCAAGCCTGGACACTTGTCATCATCAAAAGTCACATCTGTGCTTTCCATAATCTTCTTTTAATCAATCACATAGAATTTGTAGGCAGTTCTCTCCAATAAATATCCCAGAAAAATTGCTTCAAAAACTTTTGAGTCAAATTTTCCCATATATTCAGAGTTTTCTTTTAAAATATAACACTTGCTACCAAACACATGAAGATGTTTTAAAGTAGGCTTTCTCTTAGACATGATTGAGTAGGGTGATTTGCCATGGGCCTGGTTAATGAGATATCTATTTTGAGTGTAGTATGTTGTGTTAGCATCTTGCATCGTTGTTCTAGCAGCTTTAACTAATGTTTTGTTCTTTCTTTCAACTACTCCATTTTGTTGAGGTGTTCTAACACCTGATAATTCTTGAACAATGCCTTTGCTTTTGCTGAATTCACTCAATGCTGCATTCCTGAATTCTGTTCCATTATCACTTCTCAATCTCTTTACACAATTATGATCTTCAATCTATTTTTATATCTTCTTTATGTGCTCAATTATGATGTGTGGAGTTTCATCTTTCGAGTGCATAAACTCTACCCAAGTGTATCTTGAAAAATCATCCACCATCACAAGTGTATATTTGTTCCTTGAAATTAATAAGACATTTACTGGTCCAAACAAGTCCATGTGAATAAGTTGCAATTGTGCACTTATAGAAATTATAGTTTTTGACTTGTGACTTGATCTTTTCATTTTTCCTTTCTGACGAGCTTCACAAACTTCAACTTGAGAAAACTCCAGATTAAGCATGTCTCTTACTAACTCCTTTTTGACCAAGGTGTTGATTGCCTTGAAATTCAAGTGAGACGGCTTTTTATGCCATAGCTTGCTTTGTTCTTATGATGCCTTGGTGTAGAAGCAACAAATACCATCCTTATTTATTGAGTCCAAGTCTGCAACAAATAAGCTTCCTTTTCTTGCTCCCTTCAGAGCAACCTCACCAGTTTTCTTGCTGATAAAAGTGCATTCTTCTTTGTTGAATAAAACTTCAAAGCCTTTATCTCCAAACTGGCTAACACTGAGAAGATTCACTTCAAGACCAGCTACTAGTGCTAATCATCAATGACAATATTTCCAGAAATAATCTTGCCATATCCCATTGTGAATCCTTTGATGTTGTCTCCAAAGGTCGCCAAAGGGCCAGCATTCTCCTCAAATTGTGATAGCAGGGCCTTATCACCTGTCATATGTCTGGAACATCCACTGTCAATGATCCATATGACCTTCTTCATTTTTCCCTGCACACAATGAGATTTAAGTGTGTTTAGCAACCCAAATAGTGTTGGGCACTTTCTTCTTGTTATCTGTTTTATCAGAAGTAGAATAAGTTATTTCAGATAAAATAGAATTCAATGATTGTTGTGCATTTTCCCTATCTGTTGTAGACCCAATTTTTGTTTCTTTGAAGTCTACAATCAGCTTGTGACAACTTTTCATCACTTTCAAGTTGCAAGGGATGCAATCAAAGTTGTCACAGAATGAGTAGGGATCATTTGTATCTGATTCATTGTATTTGCAGCCTCCTTCAGCTGGCTTGCTAACAACCTTTTTACAAAGGTGAGTTAGGTGATTCATAGAGCCACATTTTACACATTTCTTTCTTGGAGCATCTGCAAAATTATTGCTTTTGTTTATCCCAAATTTCCCATTTCTATTTTTCTTTTTCTTTCTTGCATCTTCAGTTTTGGTTTCTTTGACAGGTGTCTTGGAACCTTGGTTATCCATGAGCTTCTCTTCAGCTTTGAAAGATTGAGTTGCTTCTTCATCTTTCTTCTCATTACCTTCATCAGCAATTTATTGCTTGATAATCAACTCTTCTTCACTGAAGTTAACTTCACATGCCTTGAACATAGGTGAATTATCCTTTTTCAGGATTGTTGGAACATTTTCATTTTCTGTTGCTTTTCCTTTATCACCTATATTCTTCTTCTTGTTGTTCAAGCCATCATAGTCAAGACCAATAGCAATATTTGCACATGGTTTATTTTTCTCATGATATTGTCCAACCAACTCAAATGCATTTTTGAAGGACTTCAACTTCACTTCATTCGTTTCCAGCTTTTCCCTTAACACTGCTTCAATTTCACTTGCACCCTTGAGCTTGTTCTTCAGATATGCATTTTCTTGTCTTACAGCTTCAAGCTCTACCAACAATAATTCAGCTTCTTGTTTCTCATTTTCAAGCTTCTCATTTATCTTTGTCAGTCTGCTAACTTCTTCATTAACTGCAACCATACTTGTATGAATGTGAAACATTTCTGTTCTCATTTTCTCTATAGTTTTCTTATATTGACTTACATTTAAATCAATGGTGGTGAGAGTTAGTACATGTGATTTTGATGAGGATGACTTTCCTTGCTCTAAGGCCATTATTGCATAATTTCCAACTTCCTCATCTTCATCATTATCAAAATCATCCTAACTTTTTCCCTCTGTAATATAAGCTTTGCTTTGCTGTTTTTTCAGAAGAGCTTCATACTTTGCTTCCAATTCAAGATAGGATTTGTCTTTCTTTGCTTTCTTGGGTTTCCTGCATTATGTAGCAAAATGGTCTAGTTCATCACAATTGAAGCACCTTATCTTTGATCTGTCAACAGATCCAGTTTTGTAACCATTTTTGCCATCAGATGTGTACTTCCATTTTCCTTTCCAGTTGCTGTCTTTGTTGAATGACTATCCTTTACCCTTGAAGAATCTTGGCTTCTTTACTCTAATGTTAGAGAAATTTCTTGCCAGATAGGCCATTGAGTGATCAAGCTCATCAAGTACATCCAGGGTGTAGAACTCATCTTCTTCCAATTCCAGAATGACTTGTTCTTATGAATCATTGGTTCTTTGTTCACTTATTGAGGCAAATGGAGTCTGGGATCTTGGCTCATCATTATAGGTCTGGCTTTCATTGACAATTAGAGCACTTGACCAGCTCTTAATGATTTTCTTTGAATTATTTCTAATTTATATGTTTTCAAGATACCATACAGAACTTCCAGAGTTATTCTGCTCAAGTCTCTCCCTCCTCTGATTGCTGAAATTTTCTGTTCCAAATGATCAGGAAGTGTAAGCAAAAATTTCAGATTCACTTCTTCAGCTTCATAGTATTTGTCATGGAGCTACAAGTCATTTATCAGCTTATTAAACCTTTTAAACACATAGGTGATACTTTCCTTTGGCTTAGCCGTGAAACCCTCATCCTGTGATATCAGTATCCTTCTATGATTAGATCTAACTTCCTTAGTCCCCTCACAGAGTATTTCAATCTTTTCCCAGATCTGCTTGGCAGTGTCACAGTTGACAATGTTGTTGTGCATTACATTGTCAAGTGACTATTAAAATCAGCTACAAGCCACTATCCAGGGAAACTTTTTCTTTCTCGGGCTCAGAGTACTCAGAAGGGTCTTGGAGCATAATGAGCCGAAATGACCATATCACCATCTGTAGATTCCTCAAGTCTAACCATAGGAGTGAATGGCCCATTTTTGAGAATCTGAATGTAGAGTGGATTGGCCATCCTGATAAACAACAACATTTTCTTTTTCCAAAGAGTGAAGTTAGCTTTGTCAAAAGTAGGAATTTTGATGCTGCTGATTTTCTGTGTATTCGCTCTTCCAAGATCTTGAATCTGTTTACTTTCATATTTTGCTCTGATACCACTTGTTAGGTAATGAATTACACACAAAGGGGGGGGGGGTGAATGTGTTTTTGTGTTTTTATGCTTTTCTTGAACTATTTTTGGTTTTGAACAAAGTAAATCAAATCTTGTAGTAGGATGTGTTATAATAGAAATTAAACATGCAGCTATGAATAACACATATCTTTCAAAACTCACTTAATTTTATATTAAAATTAAGAATGTTTTGCTACAAAATTTCTAGGCTCTTTTTTGTTAAAGAGCTTAGCTTCTTCTTGAGAGAATACAAGATTTTCTTATCTAAATTGTTACAACTAACAAAGGACCAGTGTTAACTTTATATCACAGTTAACTCCTGGTTTACACAGTATATAATAATACATGCTATTCACTTTAGTAAACTATCACTTATCATTTCCATTTTAGGAAAAGTATATCTTCCATTCCTGGCTTAGCATATCTTTGCACACTGTGTTAACTTTGATCTTCCTTTGTCAGTTAATCTTCACCCTTGATCTTGCACACTCTTCAAACTGCTTTTTGTATACTTGTCAATCTAGGTGGTTGGATTGTTTGTTGATTGTTAATCTTGGATATTGAACTGGTCTGTAATTTGTACTTTGAAATTTTACCTCGAGATCTCCAGTTAGACATATAGAGAACTTGACATCTCGATCAGTATATTGGCTTATCGAGATCTCTAATTACTCTATTGTTGATTTGACTTGTAGAGGTCTCTGAGTTCTCTATAAGAGAATTTGGCTTGTCGAGATTTCTCCACTTCATATCTTTACTTTGACTTATCGATATCTCCGAGTTCTCTAGTGACTTGTTGACTTATCGATATCTCAGAGTTCTCTAGTGAAATTTGACTTATCGATAACTCATAGTTCTCTAGTGAATTTTGACTTGTCGATATCTCTGAGTTCTCTAGTGAAGAAATGACTTGTCGATATCTCCAATCTTCATGTCTTCAATTTGGCTTGTCGGTATCTCTAAGTTCTCTAGTAGCTTTCCTGAGTTCTCTATAAGTCATTCTGGAGTTCTCAAATGACTTCTCTATAACACTATGTTTGTGACTTATAGAGATCTTGACTTAGAACATTTTTGCCAAAATAGATTTATTCAACTCCAAGCTTCTTCATAATTCTTCTGAGGCATGATCTTCTTGATCTTCTTCTAGATAGAATTCTTAGGCTTGATACTATTTTAAGAAAAAAACTCTAGTCTACTCTTTTGACATTTTTACAGACTTTAAATGTTACAAGTACAAAGTGCAAACTAAGATTACAATACAACTTACTTAGGGTTGTCAATTTGACTTAGTCTTGTTATTATACAGGCATGTCTTGAACAACAACTAGCAATGGTCTCCATCTTTATTTCTCATGTACCTGGATTTCTCTCATTTTCTCACTGTTTTTGCATCAAGGGCTCCCCTTGGCTTCCCACCCTCGCACCCTCACCTTCACCTACTAAGGTGGGACTCCACTCACTCACTTTTGCCAAGCTGGAAGAAATAGCTTGCAGATTTGCACTCTTTTCCTCTCCTTTTTCCTGAGAGCAACTCAGCCTCTCACTCTGTTCACTCCCTTCTCTCAATCCTAAGAGTGATTGTACAACTACTAAATAATCTGCACTTGTGACAACAGTTGAGATTTCAAGTTATGCAGTGATTGTCAAAGGATGAGAGACATCCGTCGAGGTAGTAGTTGAGAGTTTCAACAGATGACTGCTGTTAAGCACATCCATCAAGATACAATCACTAGTTAACAGATGAACAATATCCGTCAAGATAGTAGATATGACAAAGTTTGGAGTAGAGACTACTGTATAATTTATGGTGATTGATTTGAGATTTTGCACAACATTCTCAGGAAAATCAGAAAGAAATGGCAAGTGAGCCAACAAATCATCTAAAAGATGATGCTCACTTGCTTGAGATTTTGGCTTCTCCATGAGAGTTAAAGATGGAGAATCAGGAATTGATGTGTGAATCATGTCCACATCCAGAGAATTTGTGGGTGATTTTTGTGTGTGAGGTGCTTCTATAACTAAAGATTTTGGCTGTGACTCCACATTTACAGGAGCCATATCGCTCTGAATTTAAGAAGGTATTGTAACTGAGTCTTTGACTGCAGTTTGCACAGTGTGTGCACCCTATATATCCCGAAGGGTTTTAGATTTCTTTTTTCTGGCATAAGTCTGGGGTGAGCTTGTTTCCCTAACCCTTTTGGCATGTGCTCTTGGCTGAGAGCTTTGTTCAATAGTTATATCCTTTTAGGAGGATGTATAGGTTGTGCTTATTCGTCTTATGTACGTCACGAACATATAAGATAGCTTGTTAATCTCTTGTGAAGCGACAGTGAATCTTGAGATTTAGAACTTGCCATGCTAGCATAGGTTCATGTATTGTATGCATGATTAGTGGGTAACTCTAACCATTTTACTTGCCCTGTGTAATCATAATGAACAACTTGCGCTTAAATCATTATGTTGTCAAATTCTGTAGACATATAAGGTCTTAACATAATTGATGCCTATGCAACTTCTATCTTAATTGTGGATATTTTGTAGAATGGTATTAGTACAACGAAAGTTGGCTTTTATCAGTTTTGTGTTGTTCGATTAATATCATAACTGTTACATGCTAAGGGTAATAACAATGACTATTAAATGAAGTAGTAATGACGTTATGATCTCATGTGTGTTTAATATTGCTAATTCAAGTAATAAATTAAGTGTTTTATTCTCGTATTTAATTGTAGTTAATAAGTAGTTAATCAACCTTAAGTGTTATTGTCTTGACATTGAGAAGTAATTATTCATTGGTGAGTGAGTGTTAATTAAGTTTAATTAGTCTGAGTCTCTGTGGGAACGAACTAGAAATCATTCGATATTACTTACGAATGCGTATACTTGCGTGTATTATTAGCACATGTTTTGTGCCTAACAAGTTTTTGGCGCCGCTGCCGGGGACTCGGTGTTAATTTGTTTAGTTTATGTACTTGCCATCAGTGGTCATTAGGACTCATTGATTAAGACATGTTACTTATTGTTTCCGGTTGTGTTTCAGGTACTCTAGCGAGCATTTATGCAAACACGTTCTCGCACTCACAAGAGGACTTTAGATACGGCTGAGGAGACAGACTCAGTTCTTGATATTCCGGAGAAGATAGATTTTGAAGATTCGGATAAAGAGAGTGAGCAGAAAAAACCGATAATCATGGGTGATCGTATAGTTCCAGCAGCAGATCCAGCTCTTATAGACTTTTCTCGACCTAAAATTGATGACATTCAGTCAAGCATCCTTCATCCGTCTATTTAGGCTAATACTTTTGAAATCAAGCCGGGCACTATTCAGATGGTGCAGAATTCTATTTCTTTCGGAGGTGCTGCGACTGAAGACCCCAACATGCATATCAGGAATTTTATCGAGATCTGTAGTACTTTAAAATATAATGGTGTTACTGATGACAAGCTGAGGCTTTTCCCATTCTCTCTGAGGGATAAAGCTAAGGAATGGTTACATTCTGAACCAGCTGGGTCCATCACTACTTGGCAAGATCTTGCGTAAAAGTTTCTGGTAAAGTTCTATCCAATGGCCAAGACTGCAGCTATGAGAAGTGCTCTTACTCAGTTTGCGCAGCAACCAACATAATCTATGTGCGAAGCATGGGAGCGCTATAAGGAGATGTTGAGAAAGTGTCCACATAATGGTATGCCTGGCTGGATGGTGATCACTGGGTTCTACAATGGTTTGAGGGCCCAATCTCGGCCCATGCTCGATGCAGCAGCTGGAGGCGCCTTGTGGGCAAAAAGCTATACTGAAGCCTATAATCTTATTGAAACTATGGCTGCAAACGAACATCAAAACCCAACTCAAAGGATGATGCCTGGGAAGGTAGCAGGTATTTTGGAAGTTGATGCAGCCACAACTATTGCAGCGCAGCTCCAAGTGTTGTCTATGAAGGTCGATTCTTTAGCCAACTATAGAGTCAATTAGATACCTATGGTCTGTGAGCTTTGTGTAGGCTCTCATTCTACGGATCAGTGTTCTCTCGTTAATGAATCTGTTCAGTATGTGAATAATTATCAGCGACCGCAGCAGCCTGTGCCAGCTACTTATCATCCTAATAACAGAAATCATCCGAATTTCAGCTGGAGCAATATTCAGAATACTGTTCAGCAACCATATCAGCAAGGTGTAAGTAAATAGTTTAATCCACCTGGATTCACGCAACCTCAGCAATATGCTCAAAGACAATCATATCCTCAACAAGGAGGTGTTGCTCCACCTTCTAGTGCTGATTTCGAGGAGCTAAAGCTGTTGTGCAAAAGTCAGGCTGTTTCTATCAAGACCTTGGAAAATTAAATAAGTCAAATAGCCAATACCGTGCTCAATCATCAACCTGGCACACTTCCCAGCAATACTGAAGTTCCATGAAGGAAGAAAGCTAAAGAGCAAGTCAAAACTATTACCGTAAGGTCTGGAAAAGTTGCTGATGCTGAAAAAGCAAAAGATGAAGGAGCTGAAGTTGTAGATGAAGAAGAGAAGCAAAAGAAAAAAGAGGCGGAACCAAGGAAGACTACTGTTCAACACACTCTGCCTGAGGGTAATACAGGGGAGAAACAGCTCTATCCTCCATGACCTTTTCCTAAGAGATTGCAAAAACAAAAGTTGAATAAGCAATTTGGTAAGTTTCTGGAGGTGTTCAAGAAACTTCACATCAACATACCTTTCGCTGAGGCTCTGGAGCAAATGCCTAGTTATTCGAAATTCATGAAGAGTATTTTTTCAAGGAAGGTGAAACTGGATGACCTTGATGTCGTTGCTCTAACAGAAGAGTACAGTGTTGTACTGCAACAAAAATTACCTACAAAGCTTAAAGATCCAGTGTAACACCCCCAAATCCGGGGTCGGGGATCCGGGTTGTCACGAGTTCCATTTCCCTTAATAACACCCAATCTTAATACACAATCAACTACTCTGTACTGTGACCCCACAATAAACACACACACCACAAGTTATAGTCTCAGAGATGAATATTCAAAAATAATCACAAGTCATTTTATTCCACAATTATATGTCAATACACCATATGAAGGTTTTCTGGATAAATTTACATTTTCTTTGCCATTATTACAATTCATATTATACATGAGTCTGGTACATCAAAAGTTGAAAGCCTAGCCTATTGGTAGTTCCTACCTCAGCTACAGCGGCATCAACGCTTCCCGAAGACTGCAGAACGTTTTCTAACCGCTTGCGAATCGGGAGCTTGGTCCTGTTCATCTTGTCTATCTGATGTTGTGTGATGAAAGAAGAAGGCAAGGGTGAGCAACAAGCCCACCAAAATAATATATAATATGATTAACAATATATGAGCCTTCTCATAGTACTCATGAAAGTCTTGGTCAAAAGAAATGAACCAAGTTGATATCTTAATGCGATGAAGTCGCAAAATATTCAGTATATATATACATATATACTTTTCAAAATAGGGGAAGTCCTCTTCCATGCATAATATACACAAAGTTCCAGTTTATAACTGTATAAAAATATCGTTGCAAGGTGATCTCATATATCTAACCTTGTCTCAACGTTTTTCTGAAAATCTTTGTCATGCATAAGATAATCATTTACTAGATATAAGTTTAAAAGATGAAGTTACAAGATACTCCAATATACTTATATCTTTTCCAAATACTACTTGAACTACCACCATTCAAGTTATAATTAGTTTCAAAAGTTCATCACACTGATGAGACTACAAGATAAGACTTGAATAGATTCAATCTTTGAAATATTTTGAAGGAAATGAAGTTATGATATACTTCATTAAGTCCCGATATATATATCCACATATACATCTTCCTTATACAGTCCCTGAAAACCTCTGTCATGTAAAGTATGAACAGAGTTTGTAACATCCAATGAATTTTTGGAAGGGAAAAAGAATTGTGGCATAAACTCGATATCTTGCTGATCAGGCAAAGATACCAATAAGTAACCTTTTCTACTAGTAGATGGACGAATTCCCCACTGGTCATCACCCTAGTCGCAATAGGACCTTATGCTGGACTACCACTCAGCCACTTATGCATTTGATGGACTCCCACTGAGCCACTTACACTATCATGGACGCCCACTGAGCCTATGTTGCTTATGCCGACTCGATAGATGGACTTACTTCCCGAACGTTGGGTAAGTAATCAATTCATTTACCAAAACTGCAACCTTGTTGCGAATATAAAATACACCATAGAGCCGGATCCCTCAGGTTTTGAGCGAGTATTTAAATCCCCTTTTTAAAAGGAAGATCTTAAATATAAAAATGAGTTTTGGGATCCGCTCTAACTTTTAAAAATCATTTTGAAGACTCGAAAACACTTTAAAGAGTGTTTGGAGTAATGCTGATTTAATGAAGTAAATCAGTCCCAATATATTTAGAAAATGTCTGAATATTATTATTTACATAATATTCCCATAAAGAATAATCTTTATACAAATAATTGTAGTAGAAGTTGTAAGACTTATACTTGAAATGAGTATTAAATAACCAAAGATATACTTATACGAAAGTACTATCTTTATTTGAATAATCGAAAATAAGTTTAATTATTGTAACATTATTCTTTAATAAAATAAAGAATATTATTAAATAACAAGCGAAGTCATAATACCTCGAATGAATATTATAAATAATATTCATTAAATAAAATAACGGAGTCATACATCCTCAAATGAATATTCAATTAATAATCATTAATAATATAACTGAGTCATAAGCCCTCGAATGAATATTCGAAATAATATTCAATAATACAATAAAGGAGTCATAAGTCCTCGGATGAATATTCGAAATAATATTCAATAATAAAATAAAGTTAAAGTTATCGAATAAACCTTATTCGATTAATAGTTTTGAAAACTATAACCATATATATATAAATATATATATATATTATACTCGGGAACATCGACTCCCGGTTTAGAAATATGTTCACCTTTTGATCCCCTATACTAAGGGTAAACTCAATACCGCTTATCTCTAGCATAGGTATTATGCAACTGTAAGCATTTTAACCAACAGATATATAATCCAATAATATGAAACAGGCATGCATATATACCATATCACATGCTACAATATATCTCAAGAACTTGCTAATAACAAATATGCATTTATCGCAAGATCATGCATATACACATATACATCACAACAACAGTATAACGGGTAAAAAACCTGCCTGAGCGACTGGGGGTGATAAAAGGCTTGGGACGAGTTTGGTAACCTATAAACAACAAGTAAGTTGGAATTAAACCAAAGTCACTTGTAAATCTATACTTTAACTAACTTAGACTCTAACGCTTGTTTTGCGCTTACTGATTCTCTTAAGTTACTCGAGTACCCTCGGCTCCACCATTTTTAATAAATTAACCATTACGAGTTTTAAGGCGATTCTTTCGCGAGTGTCTTACCAACTGCCTAACACACTTACCATAATTTTTTCCTACACTAATTAACCCTTTTTGGTCTTTAACCTATGTTTCAAAGTAAGGCGAGGGGAAAAGTTTCGTTCGCGAAACGCCGTTACTTAAAACGGTCGTTTCTCCTAAACCGTGCATCGGAATCAAACGAACTACATATCAAAACGAAGCTCGTAACATGAATATCTAAACATGGCAATGGTCATAATCTAGCAGGGAGTTCTCGGGTCCAAATGTTATGAACAAAAGTAGTCTAAAGTAAATCGGACATTACGACGGCTATATTTACGCGATTTCCCAAATTTTAAACCATTCCAAAACCATCACAATTCAACCCCAATCCATTCATACAACCAAAGTCCATCTTTATCACATCATAACATCCCCAATAAATCCAATATTAACATTTATACTTATGCTTAAGCTTGAATTTAACAATACTTAAGTTCTTTTAACCAAAACAACAAGATTCACCATTCCATTTCACTACCACTCCGACCCAAACTCTAAAACACAAGCATTAAGCTACTATATCACCATAACAATCAAAATCATCTTATTATACAAAGGAATCTAGGGTTTGGAGATGATATACCTTCCTTGAAGTGGTGGGAGTAGCTAGGAAGCCTTAAGAAGCCTTGAGAAGTCTTAGGGATGCTTGGATCTTAAAGGAAAACAAGAAAAAATCAAGTTAAAAACTTTGGAATCACTATTCATTGTCTTCTTCATTGATTTCTTGAAGAAGATTGAGAAAGAATTGAAGGCTTAAACTCATAATATATCCATATCTATGCATCAGGAACACTAGGGAATTATCTTACCAATTTAGGAGGCTTGGATCTTGGATTTTGAAAATTCTCCCTTTGAAATTGAAAAAAGCCGAGATCATGAAGAAAATAAAATGCCTTGTGTTCTTGTTTTGATGAAAAATGAATTGTTTGGCTTGGTTGGTTGAATATTTGATTTGTTTTTGGTTAATTACCAATTTAACCCTGATTTTTGTGTGGTTAATATTCCACCACATTTCCTTCCCTCTTATGTCATGCTTGCATCACTTTATGATGTCATCATCCCTCCTTTGTCCTCTTTCTATTGGTTGGATGACATCATCCCCACTAATCTCTTTGATTAACTTCCTAATTGTTTGCCTAATGACCGCTGATCTGTTATACAGTTCGCTTAACTTTCATTTTCGTTTATCGTTTGAGGGATCATACCCGGGATCTTATTACTTAGGTTCCTTTAACCTTTCTCAATATATTATATTCCTTTTATGATCCTCTCTTATAATCCTTTAATTTAAATCCTTTTTATCCTGTTACCTTACACTCAATTCTTTCCGTATCTAATGGATTTCCGGGAAAAATCAAAGTGTTCGGATTTGGATTCTGACGATCTTTACATACATTTATATATCACATAGAGTACCAATAAAATCTCTGAATATCCATAAAAGAACCCCTACATAGTGTGGCATGAAAAGTTTTCTCATTCAGCATAATCTGTAAAATCACTATTCATAAGGGTTTCAAAAATTTCCAAAAATTGGGGTTATTACAGTCTCCCCTCCTTAAAAGGATTCCGTCCCGGAATCAGATAGAAAATGAATAGGGATACTCTCTTAGCACTGCACTTTCTAACTCTCGAGTAAATTTTCCCATATTGTGGTTCTACCATCAAACTCTGACTAGTTTGATAGCCTTTCTCCTAAGCACTTGTTCTTTTTCACTCTATAACCCTTCCTGGTCGCTCCATATTGGTTACGTCTGGTTGCATGTCTATGCGCTCATATGCCCCTATTTATCTGGAATCCGAATTACACTTCCTTAACATTGATACGTGAAACACATTATGACTTGCTACATGTTCTGGGGTAAGGCTAGCTCATATGCTAACTTCCCAATACTTCTTAATATATCCAAGGGTCCAACAAATTGTAGACTTAGCTTTCCTTTCTTTCCGAACCTCATCAATCCTTTCCAAGGGATACCTATAACATTACTAGGTCCCCTATTTCATACTCTTTGTCCTTTTCAGTCAAATCAGCATACCTCTTATGTCCATCTTGGGTTACTACCAGCCGTCCTCTGATTAGATCTATTATATCCCTGGTCCTTTGGACTACTGCGGGTCCGAGCATCTTGCGCTCTACAACTTCATCCTAACATAAGGGAGATCGACATTGTCTTCCCTCAAGGATCTCATAAGGCGACAACTCGATAATGACATATGATCTATTATCGTAAGAAAACTCAATCCGTGTTAAGTGATCATTCCAATTTCTTTCAAGTCTATTGCACAGACTCTCATTATAGCTTTTAGCATTAGAGCTTTTGCTTCTCAATACCCATTCTTTTCCAGTTCGTAATCGCTACTACCTTCCGTTCCTAATATTATACTGGTTATACTTTTGCTCGTTAGCATTCTATAACCTTTTAATAACCTCTTCAACCTTAGTATCACGAATGTGTTTCCATTCCAAATACCACCACAACTTTGCTACTCCTTTTTCAGCTGCTTTTATCTTCGAAAGCTTAATCCTTCATATAGAAGTAAAAGAATTTATTGAGAGATCACTATGATCATGAACACTTGTTATATCGCATAGTTAGTACAGAAGATGGCCAGCCTTTAGTACTTGACAAGCAATTAAACAATAGATGGTATCCTACTAGGCTTCTATCACACAGATAGATAGTCATTCGGCAATACCTCCCCTTCTGGAAGGGTTGTTCTTCTCAGCTTATATGAAATGAAAAGGAGAGAAAAGAACGAACTGAAGAGAATTGTATATATATAAAATATACTGCCACAAAATATCTGGCTTGGAATCTACCTCTGAACTATAGAGGTTTGTCATAGGAGAACAAATCATATACGTATATATATCAACATCAAGTATTATCGCATCGCATTTCACATGCTTAAATATTTTTGCTATTCCGCCCATCATTCTATGGACCCATGCTCTTCCTCGAGCTTATACACAATCACCTTTGAAACTCCCTCGACATCGAAAATCGAATCTGGGATCTCATTCTAGACATCATCGTTACTAGAATCCTATGCTTGCACCGCAACCTTCCTCATATAGTAATACGACTCTCTTTTCATAAGAGGGAATAAATATTCAATAGGTAGATACTCTACTTAATTAGTCTATCAATGATAACTTATACACTACCACGACCCGATTAGTGGTACTCAATCTCAACATCCATTCCAATACAACTCTCACGGTTGTAATCAACTCATTACTTGCAGAATCATTGCTGCATTACTATGGTCCACTACTGACCTACTATCGTCATTCACGTTCCATGAAATCTTAATATCTAACCATACGGAGTCCATACATGTCGTATCAAATCCTACTAATGAGGTAACATAATCACCATTCCTGATTCATGAAGAACACTCCTGATCCTGACATACATACATGACATGAAGCAGATAAAATTGTAGAAGAGTTTCAGTTAAAGCAACAATAGCAGGTGAATACCATTCTTAATCGTATGCCTTAAATAGAAGACTTAACTCAAGGTTCGTTTAGTCCTTTTTGAAACATGGTCCTGGATTATTCTCAAGATAGTACCTTCTGAGATAGATAGCCCGCTCATGGCGATTACACGAATTAAACCTTTACCAACTACTATTATGGTTGGGTATTGCACAGTCATCAGAAGGAATGTCAATCTTCCAAACCATAATACAATCTGCATAGCTTTAACCATCATCACTGTATTCCTTTGGCACAAGCGCCTATAATTATCCTCTTACCTTTAAAGTGTCGGCCACCTCTTTGGCCTTTCCTGATAGTAAAATTTCCTTATAGTCAATGTCATTTTAACCACCTCCAAATAAATTTTCTACCTTATTTCAATCACAGCTTATGTGAAGATGTTTTCCTTAAAATAAGATGAGTAAAAAAAATCACCATTTTTCCATAAGTTATTGCCTCAGTCTTTAGAGGTTAATCACTGTCACGACTGGCTCTCAATCATACTTAGAATATCTTTTATCTTAGGCTCTAATTGCCCTGAACAATTTCGACCTTTACTGGTTCGATCCATACTTTCTCGTGGTTTAACACGTGCCCCACTTGGCATCATTATAATTACGTCATATTCCCTTTATCAACATTTCTATTCTTGAGAATTTTGAATATTACCTTTCTCCTTGTAAAACCTATAAGGTTATCCTTGAACCGTTCCTCCTGTATTCCCTAGATACAGGGCATATCAAAATACCATTTATTTATACCAGAATCATTGTCTATATACTTCTGAAAAAAAATTCTCCACTGATTCTTAAAGGTTATTATTACCTTAACCTTAATCCTTTCCCGTTCATACTGACAAAACTCATACTATCCCTATTAAGGGTGAAATGCCAACCTTTAGGCATTCCCCTAGGATTCGTTTTAAGTTACCGATGTTCTATCCTTAATTCCACCTTTAAAAAGGTACATGCATCCTTCCATGGATAAATCAAGTCATATATGTAACACCCCCAAATCCGGGGTCGGGGATCCGGGTTGTCACGAGTTCCATTTCCCTTAATAACACCCAATCTTAATAAATAATCAACTACTCTGTACTGTGACCCCACCATTAAACACACACACCACAAGTTATAGCCTCAGAGATGAATATCCAAAAATAATCACAAGTCGTTTTATTCCACAATTATATGCCAATGCACCTTAAACAGGTTTCTGAATAAATTTACATTTCTTTGCCATTATTACAATTCATAATATACATAAGTCTGGTACATTATTAGTTGAAAACTTAGCCTATTGGTAATTTCTACCTCAACTACAGCGGCCTCAACGCTTCCAGAAAGCTGCGGAACGTTTCCTATCCGCTTGCGAATTGGGAGCTTGGTCCTGTTCATCTTATCTATCTGATGTTGTGTGATGAAAGAAGAAAGCAAGGGTGAGCAGCAAGCCCACCAAAATAATATGTATAATGATTAATAATATATGAGCCTTCTCATAGTACTCATGAAAGTCTTGGTCAAAAGAAATGAACCAAGTTGATATCTTAATGCGATGAAGTCACAAAATATTCAGTATATATGTATACATATATACTTTTCAAAATATTGGAAGTCCTCTTCCATGCATAATATACACAGAGTTCCAGTTTATAACTGTATAAAAATATCGTTGCAAGGTGATCACATATATCTACCCTTGTCTCAACGTTTTTCTGAAAATCTTTGATATGCATAAGATAATCATTTACTAGATATAAGTTTAAAAGATGAAGTTACAAGATACTCCAATATACTTATATCTTTTCCAAATACTACTTGAACTACCACCGTTCAAGTTATAATTAGTTTCAAAAGTTCATCGCACTGATGAGACTACAAGATAAGACTTGAATAGATTCAATCTTTGAAATATTTTAAAGGAAATGAAGTTATGATATACTTCATTAAGTCCCGATATATATACACCTATATATATACATACGTTTCCTAAAAACCTCTGTCAAGTAAAGTATGAACAGAATTGCAATATCCAATAAATTTGGAAAGAAAACAAATTTTGGCATAAACCTGATATCTTGCTGATCAGGCAAAGATACCAATAAGTAACCTTTTCTACTAGTAGATGGACGAATTCCCCACTGGTCATCACCCTGGTCGCAAGAGGACCTTATGCTGGACTGCCACTCAGCCACTTATGCATTTGCTGGACTCCCACTGAGCCACTTACACTATCATGGACGCCCACTGAGCCCATGTTGCTTATGCCGACTCAATAGATGGACTTACTTCCCGAACGTTGGGTAAGTAATCAATTCATTTACCAAAACTGCAACCTTGTTGCGAATATAAAATACACCATAGAGCCGGATCCCTTAGATTTTTGAGCGAGTATTCAAGTCCCCTTAAAATGGAAGATCTTGAATTTGAAAACAAGTTTTGCGATCCGCTCTACCCTTTTTAAATTCATTTTGAAGACTCGAAAACATTTTTAAGAATGTTTGGAGTAATGCTGATTTATGAAATAAATCAGTCCCAATATGAAAGAAATATCTGAATATTATTATTTAAATAATATTCCCATAAAGAATAATGGAGGTAGAAGTTGGAAAACTTATACTCGAATGAATAGCAAATAATCAAAGATATACTTATACGAAAGTAATATCTTTATTTGAATAATCAAAAATAAGTTTGATTATCGACACCTTATTCTTTAATACAATAAAGAATATTATTAAGAAATAAGCGGAGTCATAATACCTCGAATGAATACTATAAATAATATTCATAAAATAAAGGAGTCATACATCCTCAAATGAATATCCAAGTAATATTCAATAATAATATAAACTGAGTCATAAGCCCTCGAATGAATATTCAAATAATATTCAAATAATAAAATAAACTGAGTCATAAACCCTCGAATGAATATTCAAATAATATTCAAATAATAAAATAAACTGAGTCATAAGCCCTCGTATGAATATTCAAATAATATTCAAATAATAAAATAAACTGAGTCATAAGCCCTCGAATGAATACTCGAATTAATATTCAATTAAGTAAAATAAAGGTATCGAATAAACCTTATTCGATCAATAGTTTTAAAACTATATCCATATATATATATATATAAATATATATATATATATATAATATACTCGGGAACATCGACTCCCGGTTTAGAAATATGTTCACCTTTTGATCCCCTATACTAAGGGTAAATTCAAATACCGCTTATCTCTAGCATAGGTATTATGCAACTGTAAGCATTTTAACCAACAGATATATAATCCAAGAATATGAAACATGCATGCATATATACCATATCACATGCTACAATATATCGCAAGAATTTGCTAATAACAAATATGCATTTATCGCAAGATCATGCATATACACATATACATCACAACAACAGTATAACGGGTAGAAAACTTGCCTGAGCGACTGGGGGTTACAAATGGCTCGGGACGAGTCTGGTAACCTATAAGCAACAGGTAAGTTGGAATTAAACCAAAGTCACTTGTAAATCTATACTTTAACTAACTTAGACTCTAACGCTTGTTTTGCGCTTACTGATTCTCTTAAGTCACTCGAGTACCCTCGGCTCCACCATTTTTAATAATTTAACCTTTACGAGTTTAAGGCGATTCCTTTGCGAGTGTCTTACCAACTGCCTAACACACTTACCATAAATGTTTCATACATTAATTAACCCGTTTTGGTCTTTAACCTATGTTTCAAACTAAGGCGAGGGGAAAAGTTTCGTTCGCGAAACGCCGTTATTTGAAACGGTCGTTTCTCCTAAACCGTGCATTGGAATCGAACGAACTACATATCAAAACGAAGCTCGTAACACGAGCTATCTAGACATGGCAATGGTCATAATCTGGCAGGGGGTTCTCGGGTCCTAATGTTTTGCACAAAAACAGTCTAAAGAAAATCGGACGTTACGACGGCTATGTTTACGCGATTTCCCAAATTTAAACCAATTCAAAACAACCACAATTCAACCACAAATCATTCATACAACCAACATCCATCCATACCATACTACAACAGCCCCAACAATTCAATATTTCCAATTCATACTTATTTCTCAATTATGAACTAAGAGTTTACTTAAGTTCATTAACTAATAACCAAGATTTCCAACTCCAAAAATATCACAAAATCAACCAATCTCTAAACACACAATAATCATGCCTCTCACCAACTAAACTACTCATAACAAGCTCTAAACATGATTACACACCCATTACACTAACCCATCATCTAAACATTAGGAAATCTAAACAACAAAACTTAAAACTAAGACCATGAAGAGTTATACCTTCCTTGAAGCTTTTAATCCATGAAAGGTCCTTGGAATGCCCATGGAAGCCTTAATCTAACCTCCTACAAGCTTGTTCTTTCAAAGAAATCAAGAACACAAAAATTAATTTCAAGAAAGTACTATTCACCATCTTCTTGAATGATTTATAGGAAATGCTAGGAAAGGATTTTGAAGCTAAGATTTCTAGGAAGTATGTAACTTAACTAGGAGAAGCTAGGATAATTACCTTGTAAAATAGCAAGTGGAGGAGCTTGGACTTCCCAATTATTAAGAAAGAAGCCGAGAGCTTCATGAAGAAATGGAGGGTTTGGTGTTTTGTGATTTGTTTTGCTTGGTTGCTAGGTTTTTTTTTGTTTTGTTTTAGGTCAATTACCCATTTACCCTTGATTTTGTGTGGTTAATATTCCACCACATTTCCTTCCCTCTTATGTCATGCTTGCATCACTTTGTGATATCATCACCCCTCCTTTGTCCTCTTTCTATTGATTGGATGACACCATCCTCTCTTATCCTTTTGATTAACTTCCTAATTGTTTGCCTAATGACCGCTGATCTGTTATACGGTTCGCTTAACTTTCGTTTTCGTTTATCGTTTGAGGGATCATACCCGGGATCTTATTACTTAGGTTCCCTTAACCTTTCTCAATATATCATATTCCTTTTATGATCCTCTCTTATAATCCTTTAGTTTAAATCCTTTTTATCCTGTTACCTTATACTCAATTCTTTCCGTATCTAGTGGATTTCCGGGAAAAATCAAAGTGTTCGGAATTGGATTCTGACGATCTTTACATACACTTATATACCACATAGAGTACTAATAATATCCCAGAAGATCAATAACAGAACCCCTACATAGCGTGACATGAAAAGTTTTCTCATTCAGCAAAAATACTATTCATAAGGGTTTCAAAAATTTTCCAAAAAATTGGGGTTATTACAATATATCCCTGATAAGGGTGTCTTATTCCATCATTCCCACCTCGATAGTATATGTCTAATTTCACAATAACATCTGTATTCAAAATGGGGTCAATCAATATGGCCTCCAAAAGATAACAACGGTTATCCGCTTTTCTTGCCTAATCTGGTAACGATAACAAGGATGTTCTGGAAGATATTGGTCGTGTTCAACGTGAACTTCTTCTTAATAATTCCTTATTTACTTTTGTTGTTTATCTCAACAGTCATCTCAATGTTGGGATATCTTTCATACCTGGCGTCTCCCTTTCTGGGTATCAAGCCACCGGTCTTACACTTCACATTCTTGAAGGTCACTTCCTTCATCCAATTTTCCTAATTTCTTACTTCCTTGTCTCCTCAGTCTATCCGCGTCTCATTATTTATCCTTCGAACTATCTCAAGGTTTCCTCGAATCCTCCCAACTTACAAGGGATAAAATATATGTATCTCTTGTTCCTTCAATCATCAATTTAACTCATGGTGAATCACCCGCATCCTGACGATTACATACTTTTCTATTTCTATTGCTACGAGTCTTTAGGGTTTCCTCATACCCAACTCCTTTCTCTTATCATTATTTCATGAACCAACACAACCTAAGCATTGATTTCAAACATCCCGTCATTCTGGATTCGTGTCCTTAGAACGAATCTTGACGACTTTTACAACTTAGATTCACAATTCATCATACTCGTCTGCCTTTGTTCTGGCTCTAAAGCTTTTACACTATCCCCATAACCTTGGGAAGTACTTTCCTGAAAATAATTGACTGAACTTAAATCAGTTTATTATAATCTCTTGCTCCGTGCCTTCCTTGGTCTTTCACCAGCGGGTGGTCTCTCTCTTAGGAGGGTAAGTGACAAAAATAGTCTTTTGTGGTTCGTCAATCATTTAGAATCTCAAATGATTCCTATATTTCCTTTAGCCATGCTCTTGCCTCGACTGGGTCAACTTGTTCCTTGAAACACTGAGAGCTTAGCGATTTAAAGGTCCTGAAAGAATTTCCCACTACATTGTTTCCCTCAAGGTGGTGGTTGGGAATAAAGTATAAGTTCTGTTTAGACAGGTCCATGAATTTCCGTATAGGAGTACCGTCTCGGGTCTCCTTATCTCGCTCGACTTTTGTTTTCTTAGTCTAAATATTTCTTCCTACTCCCTATAATTGGGGTCATCTTTTAATTTAAAATCGTCATTTTTCACTTTATTATATTCTGGGTTCCTTATATCTTAATTGCGACCTCCCTGATTATCACATTCAAGGTTTGACCCTAATCTTATTCCTTGTGGGGGCATATTACTTGGAAAAATTTTGAGAATCTCTGGATATTTGTCTTACTTACTTTGCTTAAGTCTTTCCCTCTTTTAGTCCTTGCACGATTGCAAAATTATGAACTCTTAAGTTCGATAAACTTCATGACACTCTCTTAAGTGTTAATAGAGCAATTAACAATGTGATCTTATCACAACAACTCATCTGAACTGAATTTAACGAATATATACATAACCATTTGTTCGAGGGTACAACAACTGAACATATTAAAGAGAATTACATCATTTGATCTGATCGCTTATAACCCAAAAGTACTACCATAGATAATCATCTAGTAATTAAAATTAATCATTCATAACTTAGGCTAATCCTCCAAAAGTGGTGCTACATGAAACCCTAGTCTGATTGCTCTGGCTCTGCACACTACCATGGATCAAGAAATGCGAGCATGCACGACATCCCTAACCTGCTCCATCACAGAGGTGATGAGGTCTAAGATAGTTGCAAGTAGAGCTGGATCAATCTGACCCTCAAGATGGCCTCTAGCTGTAACACGGGTGGTAGCCTCAATCCTTTCCATGCTATGAGCTAATCCTGTCGGAAGTACCCCACCCTCAATCCTCGGTGCAGTAAGTCGATCCAACAGATCACTCCTAACATTACGGGCCTTAGACAGGCCACCCAAAGTCATATGATAATTGGCGATAAGAGAAGCCTGAGTGGTAGCATCTAGCAGTCCATGGGGTGCAGGTGGCGCAGACCCAGGAGATCCAAACGGATAACCAAGCACAGTATCAGGTGACAATGGTGCAGGAGATAAAGGTGGCATTTCCTTAGTAGGTGCTGGGCTCTGTACCGGGGATGGAACAGGAATTGGTGGAACCTCATGGATGTCTACAGGAACCTCTGCAAGAGGGTCTGATACCGGTATAATTGGTGTCGTGGAAGGCCCCACTCCTTCTGCCCTCATTAACCTTTGTGCCTTTGGTAACTCTTCATCCTCAAGTGCCACCCTCGCGGCCATTCTTGCTCTGGTAGTCGCTCTGACTACGGTCATCAATTCCTCAGCGGTCCTCTCTTCATTCTCATCAGGATCCTCCATGAGATCCTCCTCACCCACAATCCTTTCCGGAATAACATCCTCAACCGCAACATTCTCAATATGAATCTCATCCGGTCCCTCATCAGGGTACTCCATCGAATTCACAATTTGATCTCCAGCTTGTAATAAAACATCCTCATGCTGATGCTCCTGAACCTCAGGGTTCGGTGCCCCGCTGCCCTATACGAGAACGAACTATGTTACTATCTGAATATTTATAAGGGTTCCCGCAAGGGTTTTAACTGTCAGTACTACGTTAGGTAGCCCGACTATGAACTTGGCAAGAGTTCTTATTATCTTAGTGAACTTATTATCTTAACGTCACATCATCTCTGAGGTTTATAACGCTTAGCTCTGATACCATTTCTGTAACACCCCCAAATCCGGGGTCGGGGATCCGGGTTGTCATGAGTTCCATTTCCCTTAATAACACCCAATCTTAATACACAATCAACTACTCTGTACTGTGACCCCACAATAAACACACACACCACAAGTTATAGTCTCAGAGATGAATATCCAAAAATAATCACAAGTCGTTTTATTCCACAATTATATGTCAATACACCTTAAAAGGTTTTCTGGATAAATTTACATTTTCTTTGCCATTATTACAATTCATATTATACATGAGTCTGGTACATCAAAAGTTGAAAGCCTAGCCTATTGGTAGTTCCTACCTCAGCTACAGCGGCATCAACGCTTCTCGAAGACTGCAGAACGTTTTCTAACCGCTTGCGAACCGGGAGCTTGGTCCTGTTCATCTTGTCTATCTGATGTTGTGTAATGAAAGAAGAAGGCAAGGGTGAGCAACAAGCCCACCAAAATAATATTTAATATGATTAACAATATATGAGCCTTCTTATAGTACTCATGAAAGTCTTGGTCAAAAGAAATGAACCAAGTTGATATCTTAATGCGATGAAGTCGCAAAATATTCAGTATATATATATATATATACATATATACTTTTCAAAATATGGGAAGTCCTCTTCCATGCATAATATACACAAAGTTCCAGTTTATAACTGTATAAAAATATCGTTGCAAGGTGATCTCATATATCTAACCTTGTCTCAACGTTTTTCTGAAAATCTTTGTCATGCATAAGATAATCATTTACTAGATATAAGTTTAAAAGATGAAGTTACAAGATACTCCAATATACTTATATCTTTTCCAAATACTACTTGAACTATCACCGTTCAAGTTATAATTAGTTTCAAAAGTTCATCACACTGATGAGACTACAAGATAAGACTTGAATAGATTCAATCTTTGAAATATTTTGAAGGAAATGAAGTTATGATATACTTCATTAACTCCCGATATATATATCCACATATACATCTTCCTTATACAGTCCCTGAAAACCTCTGTCATGTAAAGTATGAACAGAGTTTGTAACATCCAATGAATTTTTGGAAGGGAAAAAGAATTGTGGCATAAACCCGATATCCTGCTGATCAGGCAAAGATACCAATAAGTAACCTTTTCTACTAGTAGATGGACGAATTCCCCACTGGTCATCACCCTGGTCGCAATAGGACCTTATGCTGGACTGCCACTCAGCCACTTATGCATTTGATGGACTCCCACTGATCCACTTACACTATCATGGACGCCCACTGAGCCCATGTTGCTTATGCCGACTCGATAGATGGACTTACTTCCCGAACATTGGGTAAGTAATCAATTCATTTACCAAAACTGCAACCTTGTTGCGAATATAAAATATACCATAGAGCCGGATCCCTCAGGTTTTGAGCGAGTATTTAAATCCCCTTTTTAAAAGGAAGATCTTAAATATAAAAATGAGTTTTGGGATCCGCTCTAACTTTTAAAAATCATTTTGAAGACTCGAAAATACTTTAAAGAGTGTTTGGAGTAATGCTGATTTAATGAAGTAAATCAGTCCCAATATATTTAGAAAATGTCTGAATATTATTATTTACATAATATTCCCATAAAGAATAATCTTTATACAAATAATTGTAGTAGAAGTTGTAAGACTTATACTTGAAATGAGTATTAAATAACCAAATATATACTTATACGAAAGTACTATCTTTATTTGAATAATCGAAAATAAGTTTGATTATCGTAACATTATTCTTTAATAAAATAAAGAATATTATTAAATAACAAGCGAAGTCATAATACCTCGAATGAATATTATAAATAATATTCATTAAATAAAATAACGGAGTCATACATCCTCAAATGAATATTCAATTAATAATCATTAATAATATAACTGAGTCATAAGCCCTCGAATGAATATTCGAAATAATATTCAATAATAAAATAAAGGAGTCATAAGTCCTCAGATGAATATTCGAAATAATATTCAATAATAAAATAAAGTTAAAGTTATCGAATAAACCTTATTCGATTAATAGTTTTGAAAACTATAACCATATATATATAAAAATATATATATTATACTCGGGAACATCGACTCCCGGTTTAGAAATATGTTCACCTTTTGATCCCCTATACTAAGGGTAAACTCAATACCGCTTATCTCTAGCATAGGTATTATGCAACTGTAAGCATTTTAACCAATAGATATATAATCCAAGAATATGAAACAGGCATGCATATATACCATATCACATGCTACAATATATCGCAAGAACTTGCTAATAACAAATATGCATTTATCGCAAGATCATGCATATACACATATACATCACAACAACAGTATAACGGGTAGAAAACTTGCATGAGCGACTGGGGGTGATAAAAGGCTCGGGACGAGTTTGGTAACCTATAAACAACAAGTAAGTTGGAATTAAACCAAAGTCACTTGTAAATCTATACTTTAACTAACTTAGACTATAACGCTTGTTTTGCGCTTACAGATTCTCTTAAGTCACTCGAGTACCCTCGGCTCCACCATTTTTAATAAATTAACCATTACGAGTTTTAAGGCGATTCTTTCGCGAGTGTCTTACCAACTGCCTAACACACTTACCATAATTGTTTCCTACACTAATTAACCCTTTTTGGTCTTTAACCTATGTTTCAAAGTAAGGCGAGGGGAAAAGTTTCGTTCGCAAAACGCCGTTTCTTAAAACGGTCGTTTCTCCTAAACCGTGCATCGGAATCAAACGAACTACATATCAAAACGAAGCTCGTAACATGAACTATCTAAACATGGCAATGGTCATAATCTAGCAGGGAGTTATCGGGTCCAAATGTTATGAACAAAAGCAGTCTAAAGTAAATCGGACATTACGACGGCTATGTTTACGCGATTTCCCAAATTTTAAACCATTCCAAAACCATCACAATTCAACCCCAATCCATTCATACAACCAAATTCCATCCTTATCACATCATAACATACCCAATAAATCCAATATTAACATTTATACTTATGCTTAAGCTTGAATTTAACTATACTTAAGTTCTTTTAACCAAAACAACAAGATTCACCATTCCATTTCACTACCACTCCGACCCAAACTCTAAACCACAAGCATTAAGCTACTATATCACCATAACAAACAAAATCATCTTATTATACAAAGGAATCTAGGGTTTGGAGATGATATACCTTCCTTGAAGTGGTGGGAGTAGCTAGGAAGCCTTAAGAAGCCTTGAGAAGTCTTAGGGATGCTTGGATCTTAAAGGAAAACAAGAAAAAATCAAGTTAAAAACTTTGGAATCACTATTCATTGTCTTCTTCATTGATTTCTTGAAGAAGATTGAGAAAGAATTGAAGGCTTAAACTCATAATATAGCCATATCTATGCATCAGGAACACTAGGGAATTATCTTACCAATTTAGGAGGCTTGGATCTTGGATTTTGAAAATTCTCCCTTTGAAATTGAAAAAAGCCGAGATCATGAAGAAAATAAAATGCCTTGTGTTCTTGTTTTGATGAAAAATGAATTGTTTGGCTTGGTTGGTTGAATATTTGATTTGTTTTTGGTTAATTACCAATTTAACCCTGATTTTTGTGTGGTTAATATTCCACCACATTTCCTTCCCTCTTATGTCATGCTTGCATCACTTTATGATGTCATCATCCCTCCTTTGTACTCTTTCTATTGGTTGGATGACATCATCCCCACTAATCTCTTTGATTAACTTCCTAATTGTTTGCCTAATGACCGCTGATCTGTTATACGGTTCGCTTAACTTTCATTTTCGTTTATCGTTTGAGGGATCATACCCGGGATCTTATTACTTAGGTTCCCTTAACCTTTCTCAATATATCATATTCCTTTTATGATCCTCTCTTATAATCCTTTAATTTAAATCCTTTTTATCCTGTTACCTTATACTCAATTCTTTCCGTATCTAATGGATTTCCGGGAAAAATCAAAGTGTTCGGATTTGGATTCTGACGATCTTTACATACACTTATATATCACATAGAGTACCAATAAAATCTCAGAATATCCATAAAAGAACCCCTACATAGTGTGGCATGAAAAGTTTTCTCATTCAGCATAATCTGCAAAATCACTATTCATAAGGGTTTCAAAAATTTCCGAAAATTGGGGTTATTACATCCAGGTAGCTTCACCATTCCTTGCACCATTGGTAAGTTGTCTTTTGACAAGTGCCTTTACGATTTGGGAGCAAACATCAATCTGATGCCGTTGTCTATCTTCAAAAAGATGAATTTGCCTGATCCAAAGCCCACCTACATGTCTCTATAATTGGCTGATCGTTCTATTACATACCCACGAGGCATCATGGAAGATGTGTTAGTAAAGGTGGATAAGCTCTTCTTCCCTGCAGACTTTATCATTCTGGATTTCGAGGAAGATAAGAAGATTCACATATTCTTGGGAAGACCTTTCTTGGCTATATGTCGTACCTTGATAGATGTGTAGAAAGGTGAACTTACTATGAGGGTGCAGGATCAAAAACTTACTGTGGAATTCCTGATTGGATGATAAAAAACTTGTTAGGGCGAAAACACGCGCTAAAATTCACGCAAGTATACGCGTTCACAAGTAGTATAAGATATTAATCAGATTCGTTCCCACAGGGACTGGTTTAGGTTAAGTTCAATTTATGCACCTATGCAACAATGTATGGTTATCGCTCAATGCTAAGACAAATAACAAATTGGGTTTTTATTAAACTAAGAGATTATACTAAATAACATTAACTAAGAAAATTGAGGTCGAATTACTATATATGACAAACATGGGATTCTAACATCATTACTACTTCATTCAATAGCCTTATTGTTCTTAACTTTAGCATGTGATGGTGATGACACTAATCAGATAATACGAAACTGATAAACGCCAACTTTCGTTGTACGAATACCATACTACCAAGCATCCAAAAAAGAGATAGAAGTTGAATAGACACCAATTATATTGAGACCCTATATGTCTATAGAATTTTACAACATAACGGTTTAAGCACAAGTTATCTATCTTGATTATATAAGGCAAGTAAGATGGTTAAAATTACCTACGAATCATGCATAACAAATACATGAACCTATGCTAGCATGACAAGTTCTAAACCTCTATATTCATTGTCGCTTTAATAGAGATTAACACGCTATCTTATATGTTAGATACGCACATAAGACGAATAAGCACAACCAATACTAGGATATCAATCAATCACCACACACAAAGGTATCGAAATAATTTAATTATTGAAATCCATAAGTAAATCAGCTAGAATCCCATGACAATGATTAGTTCATAATCGAACTCATCGTCACCATGGGTTCCAATGAAATCATGGTATAAAACAAGGTCTTAATAAACTGAATAATAATTAAAGTACGAATAAACGAGATCTAGGTTCAACAAGAACGAAAACGAGCATCCAAAGTTACAACTAATTCAAAGAATCACAAGTTAAAAACAAGATCTTCTTTTTCGGAGTTGTTCTGTGCTTCTAGGTCTTCTCCTTGGTATCTCAATCTTCCCGGATAATGAAAACCCTTTTTTTAAAGTATATATACGCCCCTAGTGGACCTGGACCCTTAAAATCGTCAAATTCCACTCAAAAAAGGCTTTTTCAGCGAAATCAGGGACTAGCCGCGCCTCAGGCGGCCACCTCAGCTCTCCAGGCGGGTGCCTCAGCTCTCCAGGCGGGCGCCTCAGCTCTCCAGGCGACCGCCCCACATCGCAGGCGGGCGCCTGGAGCCTGTTTAGAAAAAATTCTGATGAATCTTATTTTGGCCATAACTTGAGTTCTACTCGTCAGAATTAGGCGATTCAACTGCCCACACGAAGCTAAAGAGATTCTCTACAACTTGACAATGGCCTTGGCTCTCAAATCTGATCACTTTTGATCATATTTCCTTTAAAAGCTCCTTTCTTCATTTAACTGATACCTGAAATGCAATAACACAAAAACACATCAAAATACCAACAACTTGAGTCCAAAACACCAATTTAAGCTTGTAATAAAGCGTTCCAAGTGGATATAAATCCACTTATCACACCCCCAAACTTGAATAGATGCTTGTCCTCAAGCATAAACAGACTCAAAACTACAAAACAAACCTAACGCGTGAATGCAACTACATGAATACAACTAAATGATATTACAATCGATCCCCTCGGAATAACCATAACCAAATGAATAAGTAAATGCCTCTAAGAATGCAATGAATTAAACTGAGCTCGAATAAATCCCACAAACCAACTCACAAACCAGAGACGTGCGTGTGTGGAATGCTTAACAGATATCTCTCGATACTAGATCAATAACCATAACTTATCTATCATCGAAGCAATCAAAAGTTTATAAACAGAATAGACAATCAACGCAATATGACTCACAATACCTCCTTTCTACTAGAGTTATATAAGGATTCAAACTATTATTGAACACATAACAAAGATGCTTATTTGACCGTGCAATGAATGAGGTCCCAAAACATTTATGTAATAATACCCATGTAGTGAGCGTTAGGTTAGCGGATCCCAGACTATAAAAGCCTTAGGTCACTAGGCACAAAGTCCCCTAGAACTTAATAACTTGAGTATTAAAGAGCTCACTCTTGATCAATTATGCATAAACACATATTTTTTTTCTCTTTTTTTTTCTTTTTTTTCAATAATTTCTGAATGAGTGTGTTTCACTCCATCTCATTCAACCCTAGACTACTCATAAAAATATGAGTCGGCTACAAGCCATTTGACGTCTAGCCTTACAACAACTAGCAATGAAATCCAAGTTTTTCTCCAGATAAAAAAAATCAGTATTTTTACGTCAATACGAGAATATCATAAATTCTAAATATAACCAAGTGATTAAATCTCAACAACAAACAAGTATGATCATGATCTAGATCAAAAGTAACCCTATAAGACTTTGTGAAAATATTTGTTTCTGGCATGCAAATCAATTCATTAAGACTTAAACATCCCTCTATTCGTCGTCACTACACTCAAATCAACATTAACTTATCAAATATCATAGTTCATCTTAAGGGATCATGCTAAATATGCATGCAAATGCAACTATATGAAATCACATAAAAATAAACAAATATGTCCTAAATGAACAAATCATGCAAAAATATGAATGAACTACAACTAAACATGCAATATGAATCTATATGAATCGATATGGACATACACACTACTAATCCTTACATTATCACCCCAAACTTAAAATTTTCAATGTCCTCATTGAAGGTAATCATAAGGATTTCAGGCATACCTAATTAGCAGGAGAGTCACCCTCTTCGGGTGGAGGATCAGGTGGCCAATCAACCTCGCCACCAGTGTCTCGGAGTACCCAAAGCCTGTGTCAAATCTGTAGCAAAATGACGGTGAATATCGTGCATGGCCTCTATACACCTAATTACTCGCCTGTACTGCTCATCACCAACACCAGTCATATCAACTACCTGCTACACATGAGAAGAACCCTCTATAGGCCCTGAAGGATTTTTTCGGCTACCTTCTACATCATCAAAAATATATCCCAAGCCCTTATCATGGGGTGCGCCTAAGAATGCATAACTGAAGTGATCTGGCATTCGGTTGAGCTCAAGTGTGGGAGCTTCTTGAATAAATGGTTCAAAACGCTCTTGAGAAATTTTCATCTCTGCAAGAAATTTTCTTGGGGGGCAAATGATAGGGAATAAATAAATCCTGATTATGTAGTTAAAGTTGTATTAATTACACATGATTTGGGCTGCAAGGCCCAATAAGAAGATGTATGAGATTCAGACCAAAAAGGTTAACACATTGATCAGGCCTGATGGACCAGATCAGGCCTGATGGAACAAAGAAGGCCTAAAACCCTGAATATTAATTAATTTCGTAATTAATTAATAAGGGAGAAAAATAGATATTAAGATGAGTCCTGGTGGGGATATAAATCCTTGTATATTGGCCTCCAAGGAACCTCATGGGATAAGGAATCAGCTTCCTACTTCCTAGGACTCCAAAGTCCATTCTAATTCAGAGACTTGACCACCAAGTCTCCTATACCAAGTCCAATTTAAGGACTCCCAATATCTATATAAGGGGCCTCACCCCACAAATCAGAACTACATTTTTTAACTTGATCCTTGGCAATCAGCAAGGTACGTAGGCATCTTGTTAAGGCAGATCGAGTCACGAAACACAAGAGCAGTCAAATCGAGTCTCGAAGCTCACGTTCCTTAGTAATAAATACAGCAATCATATACCTTAGTTTTTAATCCATAACATTTGGCATCATCTGTGGGAAACACAACAACAACCATGGCGAGAACACGGAGAACAATTAGAGCTCTTGAGGAAGGAACACCATCGGGGACAACCCAAGTGATTTCGTCAACCGTGGAGATACCTCCTCATTCAACTTATGCAACCACCCAAGGAGAAGCCCAAATAGGGGTAACTGAACCTCAGCCACAAGGGACGATTCCCTCGGCTATTCAAGGTATGAATCCCCAAGTTCAACAACTACATGCACCTGTGAATTCTCGACCCATTGGGTACGAGTATTCAACTGTTGTGACTACTAACCCCCATATGGGATGCCCCTTTACCCCGAGGTTGGAGGAAGTGGACATGATGGACGGAGTGAAGCACGAGAGCGATCGCCCCCTACATACGAGGTTTGGCTCCTATCCCTGAGAACCAGGAATTTTCTGGTCCTTACACTGAGAGAGACTCCGAATCTTCGGATGATGAAGTAGCCCCGAGAAGGAGACGTGCTGACAAAAAGCCGATGGCTGATGGTGGCCAACGTCCTAGGAGCACCCAAGGGATGAATCCCCAAGAAGTGCAGGAAAGGATCAGGGCTCACGAGGCTGAGATTCAAAGGCTGAAGCATGACTTAGAGGCACACCAGACCACCAGACCCCCACTACCTCCTAGGGAGAGAAATCCTCCTCCTATCATAGACATGGATGGTCCAATACAAAGAAGGGTTGTTGTCCCAAGGGCTGATCCAAGCAATCTTCTTCCCCTTGGAGATCCTGATGATCCTACTCCGCCCTTCACTGAAGAAATAATGAATGCCCATATCTCAAGGAAGTTCAAGATGCCAACTATCAAAGCTTATGATGGCACGGGAGATCCCGCTAATCATGTTAGGACATTCTTTAATGCACTGCTGTTGCAGCCCGTGAATGATGCTATTAAGTGTCGGGCCTTTCCTCAAACCTTGTCGGGCATGGCTCAAAGGGGGTATAGTCGTTTGTCCCCAAACTCTATTGGGTCGTTCAGAGAATTAAGTCAGGATTTTATTAAACAGTTCATCAGCGGGAGAGTGAATGAGAAAAGTTCAGCATCCCTCATGAGCATTGTACAGGGAACAAATGAGTCCTTGAGAGACTACCTGAATCATTTCACAGAGGAGGCTTTAAAAGTCCCGTACCTTGATGACAAGGTAGCCATGATAGCACTACAACAAGGAACTAGGGATGAGTTCTTCAAGATGTCCTTGGCTAAGCGCTCCCCTGAAAGCATGTTGCAGCTCCAAGATAGGGCCGAGAAGTACATCAAGGTGGAAGAGAGCATGAGGAAGACCGTAGTGAGTAATGAGCCCACTGGAGGAAAGAAGCGAAAACTGACCTGGAATATATCGCTAAGGACAAGTATCCTAGAACCGAGAAAAACCCTGATTCAACCCCCAAGAAGGGAGGACCTGGGCAAAAATTCACTGAATATGCTAAGCTGAATGCTCCTAGAAGTCAGATCTTGATGGAAATCGAGAAAGATCGAGATATTCGTTGGCCTAAGCCCTTGAACGCTGATCCTGCCAAGCTAGATAGGAGCAAGTATTGCAGATTTTACAAAGATGTTGGTCATGACACCGATGAGTGTAGACAACTGAAAAATGAAATTGAGTTCCTCATTCGAAAAGGAAGATTGAACAAATACACTAGAGAAGGAGGGGATAGGAATAGCAATGGAAGGAAGAACTTTCAAGATCGTAGGAGGGATCAAGAGGATCAGGGGCGAAATCCCCAGCCTAGAGGACCGGTTATAAATGCAATTTTTGGAGGGCCGCGACCTCGAGGGCCTGTGATAAACACAATATTTGGAGGACAAATTGTTGCTGGATTATCCAGGAACTCCAGGAAAGCATATACTAGAGAGGTTATGCATATTTTTGGAGAAGCCCCGAAGAGGGCCAGGACAGAAGTAACATTGGCTTTTGATGATTCTGACCTAGAGGGTGTGAAATTTCTTCATGACGACCCGCTGGTCATAACACTGATAATAGGCAATAGCCCGGTCAAGAGAGTCCTAGTGGATAATAGTGTTTCGGTAGATATCTTGCTCCATGACACCTTTTTAAGGATGGGTTATAATGATTCTCAACTAACCCCGACCGATATGCCGATATATGGATTTGCGGGAGTAGAGTGCCCCATTGAAGGGATAATCAAGTTGCCAACCACCATAGGTCAGGAACCAAGGCAAGCAACACAGATGTTGGACTTTGTGGTGGTAAAGGCTAGTTCAACTTATAATCCTATCATGGAGAGAACAGGGATACATACCTTCAAGGCAGTCCCTTCTTCTTACCATTTAGTTATGAAGTTTCCCACCCGGAATGGGATTGGAGAAGAGAGAGGAGATCAAAAAATGGCTAGAAGTTATTATATAGCCTCTTTGAGGGCAGATGGAGTTGGGGGCAACTTTTAACTATTGAAGATCTGGATATTCGAGAGAATGATGAGAAAAGAGGGAAGCTAGCTGAAGACTTGGTTTCGATTCCTTTAGCTCCTGAGGATCCTGAGAAAGTTACTTCCGTTGGAGCCACACTAGAGGAGCCCCTTAGAGGGAAGTTAGTGAAATTTCTGCAAGAAAATAGTGATGTGTTTGCATGGTCGGCAGCTGATATGACAGGCATAGACCCAGAACTGATTACTCACAAGCTGAATGTGGATCCAAATCGGAAGACAGTGAAGCAAAAGAAAAGAAGTTTTGTATCAGAGAGGCAAGAAGCTATAAAACAGGAAGTAGAGAAGCTCTTAGAGGCTGGTTTCATCGAGGAGATACAATTTCCAGAATGGTTAGCAAACCCTATAATGGTGAAAAAGGCCAATGGAAAATGGAGGATGTGTGTGGACTTCACTGATCTGAATGACGCATGCCCTAAGGACTGTTTCCCGTTGTCAAGGATAGATACTTTGATAGATGCCATTGCTGGGCATGAGATGCTGAGCTTCATGGATGGATTTAGTGGATACAATCAGATCAAGATGCACAAGGGCGATATTCCAAAGGTATCATTCATCACTGACTTTGGTGTTTATTGTTATCTTGTTATGGCATTTGGTCTCAAGAATGCAGGAGCCACCTATCAAAGGTTGGTAAATAAAATTTTTAAGGATCTTATTGGCAAGACAATGGAAGTTTATGTTGATGACATGTTAGTCAAGTGTCTAGTGGAGACTGACCATATAACCCATTTGAGGGAAGCTTTTGAGGTCCTGAGATATCATAAGATGATGTTAAATCCTACGAAGTGTGCTTTCGGAGTAGGGTCTAGAAAGTTTTTGGGATTGATGGTCTCCAAGAGAGAAATCGAGGCTAATCCCGATAAAATAAAAGCAATCCTGGACATGGAACCCCCAAAAACTATCAAAGATGTTCAAAAGCTCACCGGAAGGGTTGCTGCATTGGGACGATTCATCTCAAAGTCTGGGGACAAGTGTTTGTCGTTCTTCAAGTCCTTAAAAAAGGTTAGGGATTTTGTATGGAGTGAGGAAATCCAGAAGGCATTTGAGAAATTAAAGAAATATATGGCCCAGGCCCCGTTGTTGGCCAAGCCAGCTTTGAATGAAGTTTTATACTTATACTTGGCCGTTTCAGAGAGTGCCTTGAGCGCTGTATTGGAGGAACTGAAAATCCAGAAACCCGTATACTATGTCAGCAAAATTCTGTATGGAGCAGAGTTGAATTATTCAACTATTGAAAAGTTTGCTTTAGCCTTGGTGATGGCTTCAAGAAAGTTACGTCCTTACTTTCAGGCTCATTAAATTGAGGTGCTAACAAATCAACCCCTGAGAAATATCGTTCATAGTCCCAAGGCTAGTGGGAGGTTGATCAAGTGGGCAGTAGAGCTGGGAGAATTCGACATCAAGTATAAGCCACAAACGGTAATAAAAGCCCAGGCATTAGATGACTTCGTGGTGGATTGTACCATATCCAACCAAGAAGTCAGGGGCAGGAAGATACCATACCTCAAGACAAGGAAGTTGATAAGGGGGATAAATTCAAGTGGAGCAGGTTTGGTTTTACAAAGCCCTGATGGGTTCTTGATTGAGTATGCCATGAAGTTAGACTTCCCGACCACGAACAATGAGGCAGAATATGAAGCTCTAATTGCTGGCCTCGGCCTAGTAGGGATACTTAGAGTCAAGAACTTAAAAGTCCGTGGAGACTCGAAGTTGGTCATATCCCAGGTAAAGGGAGAGTTTGAGGCAAGGGATGATACGATAGCTAAGTATCTCCGCCTAGTAAGGGTTGTGATGACCCAATTCGATGAATGCCATGTTGAGCACATTCCAAGGGAGGAAAATGCTAAGGCAGATGCATTATCAAAGTTTGCTTCATCTGAGATAGAAGAAAGTTCAGGAAGTGTATACTTTCGCGTTTTGAAGACACGGAGCATCGATGTTAAGCTTGTAGCTCCTATAGGCCTGGGGACGTCATGGATAGATCCCATTAAGGCCCACATTCAAACCGGTTGGTTACCAAATGATGCTACTGAAACACGGAAGTTAGCTGTTCGAGCACTAAGGTACTCTTTGATAGATGGGATTCTATATAAAAGATCTTTCGTGGTTCCTTACTTAAGATGTCTCAGGCCCGATGAGGCACGCTTGGCTCTTGAAGAAGTACATGAAGGTATTTGTGGGCAACACTTGGGGGGCAGGGATTTAGCTCATAAGATAACCCGTTTAGGCTTCTATTGGCCAGAAATGATGGCTGATACCAAAGAATATGTGAAAAAGTGTGACCGCTGTCAGAAGCATGCACCTGTCGTTAGACAGCCCCCCGAGATGCTGACCTCCATCAACTCACCCATCCCCTTTGCTATGTGGGGAATGGATATACTTGGGCCTTTCCCCATGGCCATGGTACAAAAGAAGTTCCTGATTGTAGCCATTGATTATTTTACTAAGTGGATTGAAGCCAAACCTTTGTCCAAAATCACAACTATGCAGGTTGCACAATTTCTGTGGGAAAATATCATTTGCCGGTATGGAATTCCTCGCATCCTGGTCACTGGCAATGGAACACAGTTCAACAATGAGGAATTCAAGAAGTGTTATGAGGAGAATGAAATTGAATTATGATTCACTTATGTGGCTCACCCGCAAGCCAATGGGCAAGCGGAGTTGGCGAATCGAATAATCCTGGATGGACTAAAGAAGAGGATCGAGAAGTCGAGGAATAACTGGGTGGATGAAATACTCCCAATACTATGGGCCTATAGGACTACCTGTAGAGTCACAACTGAAGCAACTCCCTTCATGTTAGCATATGGGGCAGAAGCAGTTGTTCATGTGGAGATATCGCATTCCTCTCCCAGGATTCAAGCTTTCAATGCTGAGGAGAATGAGAAAGGGCAAAGGTTAGCCCTGGATCTGATTGATGAAGTACGAGATGAGGCACATGCGAAGATAGTGGAGTATTAGAAAAAGGCTTCGTTCTACTACAACCTAAGGGTTAAAGAAAGGTTCTTCAAACAAGGTGACTTAGTCTTGAGGAAGGTGGAAGCTTCTGGTGTAGGGAAGAAAGGGAAGCTTGCCCCAAATTAGGAAGGGCCATATAAGGTCAAGAGTGTTCAAGGTAGAGGAACCTACAAGCTGGAGACTATGGATGGTTTTAAAGTCCCGAGAACTTGGCATGCACAAAACCTGAAGGTTTACTATGTGTAAAGAAATTGAACATGATTCTCACTTGTCAAGGTGACAAGTAATTTGAAAAACACCTTGAAGCTTTACTTGCTTAGGATTTGCATGTTTTAGCTTTATTTTGAGGTTTATTAAGACTTGTGTAAGGGATGAATCCCAATAATTTATAAAATTCAGAAAGTTTTTGAAATATGTTTGAATCTCTATGGCAAGACAAGTAAACTAAGTGCATGCATAAAATCAGATAAATAGAAATGGATCAAGTAAATATTACAAAGTTTCATAAATAAAGTCTCGAAAATAAGATAAAATAAGCCACGTAGGGCTGGAAAAGCTCTAAGGAGCTGAGGTGCCCTCGGCATCCATATCGTCATCCCCTCCGCTCTCGCTAGAAGTCTCGGAGGAGGAGGAGGAGGAGGAGGAAGAGCTATCATCCGCAACAGGCCTGAAAGAAGACTCAGGAGGGGGAAGAAGCGGGTCTTGAGGTATATGATCCGAGACAACTACTCGGGTACGAAACCTCTGTAGCAAAGTCTCGTCATCGGGACAGACATAGTCCACCGGATTAATATCGGGGCAGGCCTCATTCACGATCCCAAGGGCCGTGTCCCAGCCAGTCCTAAAAAATCCAGGGAAGACTGAGTCGTCCCTCACTCTCATGGACTGAGTAAACTCATCTGAGTCCAGATAGTTATCAATCACTTTATCTTTCTCAGCCTGCAGCACAACCAGCTCAGCGTTGGACTCCCCGAGCTCTTCCTCCTTACACTTGAACTTCTTCTCTAGAGCATCATACTTCTTCTGCTGCCTCCTGAGGGCATTGTCTGCTTTGTCGGAAGCCCTCTTCCATGATTCGGCTTGCCTCACAGCGCCTTGAAAATAGGCGTTAGACTGAAATGAAACAATAGACAAATGTGTAAGGCAAATAAATGCTACAAATAAGAAAGATAAATTCCAAGAAATAGTCATACCGAGGCTAAGGACTGGGCTCCCATGAGCTTGATCCTCTTCAAGTCAGAAGTAACCACCACATCCGTGAAGTCTTTGGGAGTTACGCCGTGGTAAGACCAATCCCAGGCGTGTTTCATCGATCCAACCACGGTATCCCCTCTGCGGAATCCCTAGAGAGGCTGAAAGGCACCCGTGGCAGCAGGGACAGGAGCAGCAGTAGTGATAGGGGCACTATGGCCCTCAACTCCGTCAGCTGGAACCTCCACCATGGGTTCCTTGTGCTTCCGTAGGAAGCTAGGCTCCGTAGCCTTTCCTCTAATATCTAGGCCCGCAAGACTAGCCTTCTTCATTCTAGAAGTTTCCTCAACAAGGGGCATGTTATCCTCGTTGATCTCCTTGGCAGCTGCAAGACAAGATAAAAAACAAAATAAGTGGCGTCAATAATGCATGAAATGAAAAAAAATTGAGAAGGGAAGAAAAATACCCTGTTGAGAAATAGAGGATAGCCCCACATGGATGAGGGAAAACTTCTCTAAAAGAGTCCAGCTGGTATTAGTACCGTCATCTCGAGTAAGCTCATTATAAATGATAGTTTCCTCGGGGGTTAAGTGAATAGATTTGAGGCTACCATCACTAACCTTCCCGAAGGAAGATCTGAAAAGTGTGCCCCAGTCGCCATTCTCCCACCTTAACCCGACAAAACTATTCCTCCAATTTTGGTTATTATCGGGAATAGAGGCACTGTTAAAGATATACTTACACTTGGGCCTTTGTTTAACATAGACCCAACCACAGTTACCAGAAGAACTGTTGTAACATTGAAAAACTTTCCTAAAAACAGCTACAGATAGGGGAAAACCTTCCCTAAGGCAGTAAACCATAAAACATAAAATGTTCCTCCAAGTGTTTGGAGGAAGCTGGCATGGGTTAATTTGTAAATCAACTAGAAGATGAGGAATGAAGGGATGAAAAGGGAACCTAAACCCAGCATCGAGGGCATCTGTATAGATAAAAAGAGTGTCAGGTTTCCAGTGGCAAGTACGGTCGCCACCAGAAACTGGAACTAATCTAAGGGGAGGAAGAACATTATAACGTGCATTTAATTTATTGAAATCTATGTTGTGCCAAGTGTTACAATGATTAAAAGAGTCGAGATGTGCAGTGGAGGGATACTCGTCCCCCCAAGTGTTAATCATATCAATCAAAGACATATAGGAAGAGCGGATCTCGATATCCTTACCTCGTTTAGAAACCGAGGCTATCTTGGCCGCTCTCTCGGAATTCTTATTAGCCATTAATGAAGCTTGGAAAAACCTTGAAACCTTGGAAGGGACTTGGCCGAAAATTTTCTAAAAATGAGGAAGGAGGGAGAAAAGGAGAGTGTTTGAGAGTTTGAGGATTTAAATGAGAAGTGTGAAGAAACACACTCCCCCCCCCCATCCCGCAACTCTTATATAGGCACCTGAAAGCCAAATTGGGCCTCAGAAAGCCCATTTTAGCCCAAAAAATAGAGAATTCTGGAAAGTTCCAGAAGACTTTGGATGAATTCTAGAAAAAAAGAAAATCTTTTGAAAATTCTGGAAGAATCTAGAAAAAACTTAGAAGAACCTAGAATTTGGGCTCAGGGATAAGACCCAATTATCTTGAAAAACCCAAGTGTTTAGGGCTCAAGAGGCCCAGTGCCAAGGCCCAAATGCAAAAAGCCCAGTTTGAGGCCCAAATATTTTTTTAAAAAAAAGAAAAAAAAGGAAAAAGGGTGGAAGAGAAGCCCAGTTAAAAAAATGGGCTCAAAAACAAAAAACCCAGTTGAATAAATGGGCCCAAGAATGAGCGCAATAAAGATAAGCCCAGAAAAGGGCCCAGATATTTGAATTAAAGGAGAACCCAATCAAAAAGGGGGATGGCTCAAGATAAAGGCCCAGGAAAATAGGAATAAAATGTTGATTTTCTAACCTAATTCGACCAGAACCTCAATTTTATTCCTGGTCGAATACTTTTCCTTGAAAATGTCTTCGACTAAGGTGAAAAGAAGGGCTAATTCGGTCAAAATGCTAAATCCTGACCTTTTTTCTTAACCGTGAGAAGTTTGTCGACCAGAAAGCAAGGCGAAATCCTGGTCGAATGGATCCTGTCCGAAATTTTATCGACCTGGGCTTAAAAGAAGGCTAATTCGGTCAAAAAATGAGGAATCCTGACGGAAAGGAAATTTCCTGCTCGCCAAAAAAAAAATAATAATATATAGAGTAAAATCCTGGTCGAAATTCGACCAGGAAGTGAGGTCAAATGGATCTTGCTCAAATTTCTGTCGACCAGGGCAATTAGAGGCCTAATTCGACCAGGATCCTGGTCGAATAGGATTTCTGGTCGAACCAGGTATAAAAAAAAGAGAAAGAAAAAAAAGAAAGAAAAAAAAGAAAAAAGGGGGAAGAAAAATCTTAGAAAAAAATAATAATTGAAGGAAATTCCTTAAAATATTTCCTGAAAATAAATTTTTTTTCAGAAAATAAGGAAAAATTCCTGAAAATTAAGGAAAAATCCCAGAATTAAGGGAAAAAATCCTGAAAATTAAGGAAAAATCCCAGAATTAAGGGAAAAATTCCTGAAAATTAAGGAAAAATAATAATTAAGGGAAAATTCTTGAAAATTAAGGAAAAATCACAGAGTTCAGGAAAATTCCTGGAAATTAAGATAATTCCTAAATAATAGGGATTAAATTAAATCAACGTAAATGTGTAGGTCACTCCACACTTTACGCAAAACGATACTTTGCAAGGGAACGAACGAACTTAACTTCTACGAAACCTAGTCACTGTTTCCCAGAAGTTGGGGGGAAAATGATAGGGAATAAATAAATCATGATTACGTAGTTAATGTTGTATTAATTACATATGATTTGGGTTGCAAGGCCCAATAAGAAGATGTATGATATTCAGACCAAAAAGGTTAACACATTGATCAGGCCTGATGGACCAGATCAGGCCTGATGGAACAAAGAAGGCCTAAAATCCTGAATATTAATTAATTTCGTAATTAATTAATAAGGGAGAAAAACAACTATTAAGATGAGTCCTGGTGGGGATATAAATCCTTGTATATTGGCCTCCAAGGAACCTCATGGGATAAGGAATCAGCTTCCTACTTCCTAGGACTCCAAAGTCCATTCTAATTCAGAGACTTGACCACCAAGTCTCCTATACCAAGTCCAATTCAAGGACTCCCAATATCTATATAAGGAGCCTCAACCCACAAATCAGAACTACATTTTTTGACTTGATTCTTGGCAATCAGCAAGGTAAGTATGCATCTTGTTAAGGCAGATCGAGTCACGAAACACAAGAGCAGTCAAATCGAGCCTCGAAGCTCACGTTCCTTAGTAATAAATACAGTAATCATATACCTTAGTTTTTAATCCATAACAGAAGCGTTCCTGGTGGTCGATTCAATAAGACATTAGCAATTTGCCCTATTTAGTTCTCCAGAGTCTTGATAGAAACAGCCTGGCTTTTGCACATAAGCCGCAACTCCTCCAATTCAGATTTTTCATTCAAAGATAGACATGCACCATGAGTTTGTTATTTTGGTGTAATTTGTTGCTGAAAACTAGGAGGGTTGAATAGCTTATTTCCAAACTACTGGAACGGCTGTTGCATAGCATTCTGATTGTTGTTCCAGCTGAAGTTAGGATGATTCCAGTTGTCAGGATGATAAGTGTCTGGAACTGGTTGCTGCGATCTCTGAAAGTTGCTCACAAACTGAGCTGAGTCACTAGATATAGTGTATCGCTCCATCACATGCGGACCTGCACACAGCTCACAAACACTAATTATCTACTTAACACCATTGTTAGCCAGAGAATCGACCTTCATAGACAACGCCTTTAGTTTAGCAGTGATAGCCGTAGCTGTATTCACTTCAAGAACTTCTTCTACCTTGCCCTGTGGACATCTCTAGGTTGGATACTGATATTCATTAGCAGCCATCAGTTCAATTAGATCACAAGCTTCCTCATAGCTCTTTGCCCATAATGCTCCACCTGCTGCTGCATCGAGCATGGGTCTGGACTGTGCTCCCAACCCATTATAAAAACAAGTGATGATCATCCAATCAGGAATTTCATGATGAGGACACTTCCTAAGCATCTCCTTGTAGCGCTCCCAAGCTTCACACAAGGATTCTCCCATTTACTGCGCAAATTGAGTAATAGCGTTTCTGAATGCAGCTATCTTCGCCATAGGGAAGAATTTAGTGAGAAACTTTTGAGCAAGATCTTCCCAAGTAGCAATCGAACCAGCTGGTAGAGAGTGTGAGAAGCTCTTAGCCTTGCCCCTCAGAGAGAATGGGAAAAGTCTCAGCTTAATAGCATCTTCAGAAACACCATTGAACCTGAAGGTGTCGTAGATCTCTATGAAATCCCTAATATGTGTATTGGGATCTTCCGTTGGAGAACCCCCAAACTGGACTGAATTCTGTACCCATTGAATTATGTCAGGCTTGATCTCAAAGGTATTAGCTGTGAGATACCTTAGTTTTTAATAAATACAACAATCATGTACCTTAGTTTTTAATCCATAACAGAAGCGTTCCTGGTGGTCGATTCAATAAGGCATTAGCAATTTGCCCTATTTGGTTCTCCAGAGTCTTGATAGAAACAGCCTGGCTTTTGCACATAAGCCGCAACTCCTCCAATTCAGATTTTTCATTCGAAGATAGACATGCACCATGAGTTTGTTGTTTTGGTGTAATTTGTTGCTGAAAACTAGGAAGGTTGAATAGCTTATTTCCAAACTACTGGAACGGCTGTTGCACCGCATTCTGATTGTTGTTCCAGCTGAAGTTAGGATGATTCCAGTTGTCAGGATGATAAGTGTCTGGAACTGGTTGCTGCGATCTCTGAAAGTTGCTCACAAACTGAGCTGAGTCACTCGATATAGTGTATTGCTCCGTCACATGCGGACCTGCACACAGCTCACAAACACTAATTATCTGCTTAACACCATAGTTAGCCAGAGAATCGACCTTCATAGACAACGCCTTTAGTTTAGCAGTGATAGCCGTAGCTGTATCCACTTCAAGAACTCCTTCTACCTTGCCCTGTGGACATCTCTAGGTTGGATACTGATATTCATTAGCAGCCATCAGTTCAATTAGATCATCAGCTTCCTCATAGCTCTTTGCCCATAATGCTCCGCCTGCTGCTGCATCGAGCATGGGTCTGGACTGTGCTCCCAACCCATTGTAAAAACAAGTGATGATCATCCAATCAGGAATTTCATGATGAGGACACTTCCTAAGCATCTCCTTGTAGCGCTCCCAAGCTTCACACAAAGATTCTCCCATTTACTGCGCAAATTGAGTAATAGCGTTTCTGAATGCAGCTATCTTCGCCATAGGGAAGAATTTAGTGAGAAACTTTTGAGCAAGATCTTCCCAAGTAGCAATCGAACCAGCTGATAGAGAGTGTAACCAGCTCTTAGCCTTGTCCCTCAGAGAGAATGGGCAAAAGTCTCAGCTTAATAGCATCTTCAGAAACACCATTGAACCTGAAGGTGTTGCAGATCTCTATGAAATCCCTAATATGTGTATTGGGATCTTCCGTTGGAGAACCCCCAAACTGGACTGAATTCTGTACCCATTGAATTATGTCAGGCTTGATCTCAAAGGTATTAGCTGTGATAGCTGGTCTGACAAAGCTAGATTGAATGTCATTGATCTTGGGTTGAGAAAAATCCATCAAGGCTTTCGTTCGTGCGGCTGGATCTCCTATTGTAATGAGTACCTGAAACACAAACAAATAAATCGTAAAAGTAAAAGAATCCAAGTCAGTGAACTTTGACAACCACTGATGACAAGCACATAAACTAAAAATTAACACCGAGTCCCCGACAACGGCGCCAAAAACTTGTTAGGGTGAAAGATGGTATCTATCTTGATTACATAGGGCAAGTAAGATGGTTAAAATTACCTACGAATCATCCATAACAAATACATTAACCTATGCTAGCATGGCAAGTTCTAAACCTCTATATTCATTGTCGCTTCAATAGAGATTAACATGCTATCTTATATGTTAGCTATGCACATAAGACAAATAAGCACAACCAATACTAGGATATCAATCAATCACCATACACAAAGGTATCGAAATAATATAATTATTGAAATCCATAAGTAAATCCGCTAAAATCCCATGACAACGATTAGTTCATAATCGAATTCATGGTCACCATGGGTTCCAATGAAAGCATGGTATGAAACAAGGTCTTAGTAAACTGAATAATAATTAAAGTACGAATAAACGAGATCTAGGTTCAACAAGAATGAAAACGAGCATCCAAAGTTACAACAAATTCAAAGAATCACAAGTTGAAAATAAGATCTTCTTTTTCGGAGTTGTTCTGTGCTTCTAGGTCTTCTCCTTGGTATCCCAATCTTCCCGGATGATGAAAACCCTTTTTTTAAGTATATATACGCCCCTAGTGGACGTGGACCCTTAAAATCGTAAAATTTCACTCAAAAAAGGCTTTTTCAGCAAAATTAGCGACCAGCCACGCCTCAGGCGGCCGCCTCAGCTCTCCAGGAGGGCGCCTCAGCTGTCAAGCGGTCGCGTCACATCCCAGGCAGGCGCCTGGAGCCTGTTTGGAAAAAATTCTGATGAATCTTGTTTTGGCTATAACTTGAGTTCTACTCGTCAGAATTAGGCGATTCAACTGCCCACGCGAAGCTAACGAGATTCTCTAAAACTTGAAAATGGCCTTGGATTCCAAATCTGATCACTTTTTATCATATTTCCTTTAAAAGCTCCTTTCTTCATTTAACTGATACCTGAAATGTAATAACACAAAAACACATCAAAATACCAACAACTTGAGTCCAAAACATCAATTTAAGATTGTAATAAAGCGTTCCAAGTGGATATAAAATCCACTTATCAGAGGATGCAACTAGAAATGAGCTTATATCCTTATTAAGCACTACAGTTTGTTAGGAAACTGCAGTATGGCTGGGCTGGGTTGCACTCACCTATCCATCCTTATCCTAAGGGTTTCTTTGATTTTCACCCCGTCCCTCACCAAGCTCACTTCCCTTCACACTCCCCTTTTGGTTTTGAGTGGATTTTACAACTAGTTTCATTTGAGAGAAACTAGAGGGGCTTTCCTTGACTTGGATTTGGAAACTTTTGGTTTTGTGGCTTGGGTAGGCACCTGTTTGGTCACTGTCACAGGTGCCATGACCACAGTTAATTGCAAAAAAGCAAGTGGTTGAGAAGTAGTAGGGATAGAAATATCTACCTCACTTACCTGAGGTTTTTCCATGATTGGCATATAAACAAAGGGAACATCCTTGTGGTGATTTTCCCTATTCAAGTCAGCAATAATTCTTCTCTATTGGACCCAACAATCTAACTTGTTTATTGGGTTCACAATTGAGAGATCCTCTTAACAAAATTAGCTAACATAATAAAGAATCTAGCATAATAGATGTTCTTAGACCTCTTCTTTATGTCTCCTAATTTACCCCTAATTCATACATGACAGAAGTACTGAAATTGAAATACTTATCATTTAAAAATATATAAAGCATATGAACAAGTGAGTAAGTTACAGCATCAAAATTGCTAATTTTTCCAGAAAACACCTTAATAAAGGAATCACATAGAAAGCTCCATTTTTTCCTAAGACTCATTCTCCTAACATCACCTAACTTAGTGGCATCAAGAGCATAACCCATAGAAACTAGCATGTTACTCACATTAGTGTCTGTGTATGGAGCATGTTAGGTCACACAACACTATAGAAGGGGGTTGAATATAGTGTTTATACAAATAAATCGATTTAGAAAACAAGTAATAGTAATAAAGTTTATTCAATATAATAAGCTCTGTTACAAAGTAGGTTAAACTACTCTCTCAGTGATGTACAATATCACTAAGAGCTGCTAGGTTATAATGAATAATATTCTCGTGAATGATAACACAAAAAGTGTAAACCCTAAGCTGTGTTTATATAGTACACAGTTACAAGATATCTTCTAATTTATATGGAATATAATTCTGTCTCCTAAAATATATCAATCAGATATTATCTTTTACAAGTCTTCTAGTCGTCCAACTCTTCATGCATATCTTCTTTTGTTTTAGTCCAGATCCTCTCCTGTAAATCAACTGCATTCCTTATCTAAAGTACCCGTACTTAAGTCCTGATATAAATCCTGACGGCCTTAAGTTCTGATATAAGTTCTGACTTCAGTAAGTTCTGATTTCTAGTAAGTCCTGATATTATGTTCTAAAAGTAAACACAACAGATTAGACATGACATCACAAATATATCTAACAATCTCCCTCAACTTGTAAATTATGAAAAATATACAAGTTAATAGATTTGATGATGTCAAAAACATTTAAGTACAAATGCAATGAGAGTTTATTTAGACAACTAACTATAACCTACAGTCCTTGCAGCTTTTACCAATTTTACTGAGTCAATCTGAATCCAAAGTGATTCTTGACAAAGATTGATATCAGCTCCTCTTCTACATTTCTCAGGACTTGAGCTAATGTAGCCTTGACTTGCTTCATTTCTTCATCTTGACTTCCAATCTGGTAGATTGCAGTCATAAGTGCTGAGATGTGATTTTTTTCCAATCCATCACCAAGTCTGATTACCCTTGGATGAGATGAGTCTTCATTATAGCACAAACATTTCTCTTTCAGAATAACTTCTAGCTTAGCAGAATTTTTCTTCATAGGAATTTAACTTCCATCATTTTCAACTATATTTGGAATAAATTATGCAACCCTTAATCCAGAGATTCTGGCTTTATCCCTTATGGTCTTCATTATGAAATTTGACCATCTTCTAGAAATCTCAGACTTTATCTCCAAAAGATAATGAAAGAATTGAAGTTCTTTCAGAGATTTATTCAACACATCTGATTCTGACATTCTGTATGTTCTTCCATCTTCAAGAAATAGAATCAGCTTTTCTTTGACATTACTCTTATCATGAGCATCCGGTACCACTTGAACAGATATAACCTTGTCAAGGTGTTTCTGTGTAACTTCCTCAAGAGGTTTGTCAGTTAATAAGAATGGATCTCTAGTAATTACTTCAACTCCTGTTTTGATCTTGGCTTCTTCAAAACCTAATCCAGCTATGTCTCTTGCTTCTCTGGCTTTCAATCCAACAGTCATGAAATCAGATAGCAGTTGACTTTTCTTAGGATCTGATGGTTTAACATTTTTCCATAGGAGTTTCCTCTTATCAACAATTGCCATCTTGTTCAAATCAACTTGAGTTATGTAAGAGGTTGATGTCTTGATAACTTGATCAGGATTTGCTGTTTCATTTATACCTTATTGGTCTGAAATGTCTTCACTCTTAATAACTTGATCTATGTCAGAGGTTGTCTTAGATTCTTCTCTCACCTTTCTTCTTTTCAGAGTTTCAACAGTTTCATCTTCTGCAGCTGTATCATCAAAAACCTGAACCATTTTGCACATAAGTTTCATCAGGATTTGAGGAATCTTCATCTCCTGTTTCTTTGTTGGTTCATCAATCTTTCCTTTCCCTTTTGCCTTGGGATCAATTTTACCTTGTGATCTTGTCTTGGGCTTTGAAGCCTCAGAAGTTGACATTTCCTTGATCATAATGCATTTTGCCTTAGGCCTTGAAGGCTTCTTTGCATTAGAAGCTTTAGATTTAAGATTTGTCTTCTCAGCTGCAAATCTAGCTTCTTCCTCCTTTAGAGTCTCTAAATCCATTCCAGGATTATGCTTGAGAAATAATCTTCTAGAAATCTTTTCATCAAGTGTCTGAATCTTGGGATCCTTATAGTAGACAGTAGTCTCCCTTCCCTTAAGCTTCAGAGTTTGTAAAAACTTCTGAGAGGCTTGACTTCCTCCTTGAATGAGAATATCAGAACTTGATATCAAACTTTGATTATCAAAACTTGCTATCATAGTTTGAGCATTTATAGCTTCAGAACTTGAATTCTTCTATGTAGAAGATTTGCTAGAATCAGAAATTAGTTTCTTTGAAGAAACTTTGCTGCTTTGCCTTTGACCTTGACCTTTGCCCTTGCTAGGGTTAACCAGGTCATCTTCTTTATCATCCTTCTTCGAGTCTTGACTTCCACCTTGAATGAGAACATCAGACTTTGTCATTAGAATTTGATAATCAGAACTTGTTGTCAGAACTTGATCTTCAATTTCAAAACTTGTGAGAAACAAGGTTTGATCTGTAGCTGAAGTCTTCTTTCCTTCCTTATCACTCCTCTGAATAGTAGATGTATCAGAAATTTTACTATCAGGTACTTTAACTTGCTTTCCTTCACTTTGACCTTAACCTTTGCTAGGGTTTCCCTGGTCATCTTCAGAATCATCCTTTTTCTTCAGTGTCTTGCTAATTGAGCATTTGGACTTAACTACCTTCTCCCCATTTTTGGCATCATCTTGAAGGAGCAGTGAAAGAAGGAGTTCCACTGAAGATTGGATTTCATTGAGTTTTACTTGTTGAGAGGCTTGATTCTGCAGGACCTCGGTCAGTTGGGCCTGTTGCTTTTCTTGAGCCTCCTCAATGGCTTCCACTTTCTCTTTAATTGATCTAATAAACCTCTTTTTATCTAGTTTAATCTCCATGTCCAGCTTATTAACTGTTTCTTGAAGTTTATCAACCTTCGCTTGAGTTGTGGAGTGTAGACCTTGAAGACTTTTAGTACTGAGAGCTGTGACTTTTAGTTGTGCTTTAAAATCAGAATTTGTCAACAACTCATCAGCTTTTGCAATATGATCTGACAGAACTTTTGAGCTGGGAATGAAGTCGGGTTCATTCCACTTCTTGGTCCACTCAACACCTCTGCGAGTTTCTTCCTAAGGAACATGAGCATCTTCTTCAACAAATTTTAACAATGCCTCCTTTCCAAGAATTGGAGCATTTACTGGAGCACTATCTCCAGAACTTGAAAGAATCTCATCATCTTCTGACAAATACTAAAGTGTGTGTCACTGAAGGTGATTCTGGTACAACTTCATCTGTTTCCACATCCAGAATTGGTGTGGTAGGAACTTCAGCATTTAGTGGAGAAACAAGTGGAGTTATCTCATTTGATGGTTCTTCCAGATACAAGACCGTTGGTATGTTCATCCTGTGAATATCAATTTTAGGACTTAATCCTGAATCTTCAACTGTAACAGTTTCTTTGATTGGAGAGACAGGAGGTGTGATCATTGTATCTTGAACAGTGACTTCAGCTTGAGGTGGAGGTGGCAAATGTGGCGCCCTCCAAACCTGTATCAGAAGTTTGGGGTCCACACACACACCTTAATTATAACCTGCTTATAACAATAATAAAGATAATAATAATATATGTAGTGACCCTACTTACCAACCACCACAGACCGCAACAGGTTAAAGTATGCACACAAGCCACATACACTAATATATTACAAACCATTCAAATCCCAACTATTTTAAACTCAAACTGAGTATTAAACATTATTACAAACTTTTACAAACTTAAATTATTCCAAAAGAAGCCTACTAGCTCAGTTTCCTCAACCTGAACCCCTAGCTCTCGCGCTGGACTGGGGATCCTCTTTACCAACTGGTTCCTTTTTAACTGGAAAGAATATAAACAACATCGCACAAATGAGCTACTAGCTCAGCAAGTCACAATGACAAAACTGAGAATAATGATCATCAGATGAATATGGTTATGATATCAAGTGAATAATGGATTATGATTTAGAATTGGATATTATACTTTTAATTTAAAAAAACCAAGGTTAGGCTGCTGATCAGTCACGCACTAACCCCGAGCAAGGTACACAGCATTGCTCTAACTACTGGATCCAAGGCACACATTGGCCTAACTTGACCATTATATGGTCTGACCACGAATCTGGTCCACAATTTTATAAAAACAATCCAATTCTAACATAATAACAGAATATGCAATAATAAACAATAACCAAAATCAGTAACAACAATAAATGTTTAACAGTGAAAGGGTTTAAATCCTTGTAAGGATCAACAAGGTATTTTCAAAGCTTGAATGCTGGGTAATGAAAGAATTGGATAACAAAGGAAACAACGTTTCAGGGTTTCAAGGATTTGGTCTTTCAAAGCATAAGATATCATGGATTGAGTATATAATAATTCAGTTCAGTGTCTGGTATTTAGTTTGAATGTATTTGTGGAGTAGTATCGTAGATTTGTGGTTCTTGTTTGGGTATACAATAATCAATGGATTAGAAAGAATATGGTTCATAGTTCAAGAACAATAACTGAAATCAGGATTTAGGTTTCCGTGCTTCAAAGCACTTGCAATGTCAGCAAGACTATCAAGAATTACAATAACTCGAGAAAGTTCAGAACACTTGCCTGATATTAGCTTACTATCCTGCACTTGCTTTCAATCACAATCGTCTTACTCCTCAACTACCTGTTTTCCTTTCCTATGCCTTGCCTCTTCTGCTCACATATCATAAGCATCTATCAATCATCAACTCACAGGATTCTATTCAACACATACTTCTATCTACCCTTCGTTTTACCCAAATCCGATTAACGGATTGAAATCTATGCAATAACCAAGTAAACACCGAATATATAGACCGATAGTCAAACAACAGGTCACGTATAACACATAATACATCACGTAATCAATGACATATCATTTATAAAGAAGTCTCGGGTCATAAATATGCTTTCGAGTATTTAAAATGATTTTTAAAACATTTTTCGGAATTAAAACGGGTCGTTGGATCAATTTCGGAATAATAAACAGGGTTCGGTTGGCCAATTCTGGTTCCGAAACAATTTTAGAATAATTATCGAGCCTTGGAAATAATTTAGAATAATATTTAAAGCTCGAAACTATTTTTTGGAATTTTTAAATCATTTTTAAATAATTAAATCTAATTAAATAATTAATTAAAAATCAATTAATAATTAATTAAATCAATTAATCAATTAATTTTCGAATTAATTGACCAATTAATCAATTAGAAATTAACTGAAATTAATTAACTAATTAATTTAGATTTATTTGTGAATTAAAAATAATTTTCGGAATTAAAATAATAATTTTTAGAATTTTCAGAAATTAAAAACGAATTTTTATAATAAAAATAAATAGGAAATATGATTTTTAAACATTTTTAAAACAGAAATCCAATTTTTGCAAAGTCTGGAAACTACAGGGACCAAACTGCATCGTTTTCAAAACTGCAGGGACCAAACTGCAATTTTGTAGTCCATTCGCCGAAAAAAGTCGGGGGTGGCCGGAGAAGACGATCCCGGCGTCCTCATCCCACCAACACCTCCAGATCAACACTACACAATACCAGGAACTTGTTCATGCATTCAAAACATTCTAATCATCCCTGTTCTGGCCGGAAATTGGCCAAGAACATCGCCGATTTCCGGCGAACATCGCAAATCTTTAAAACACAACTCCCTTCGATTCAAGCATCCTCTGTTAACGAGCTATATATCAATCGATTGCAAATTTTATAAGGAACACAGCCCACTATAAATCAACAGCTAATAACCCCTGAATCAAAAAACCCCAAATTTCAATTGAAAACATTCATACGGGTTATAAACCCTAATTTTGAAATTCGAAAATTAAACTCAAATTTGAACATGTTATTGAACTCCAAATCAGACGTATGACATATGAAAATCATCAGGAAAACAAGCTCTACAACATGCAATCATCAAATCATACAAACAATCATCCGAACAAAAATTCATATTTTTAATAAAATAAATTCGAAAATAAATAAATTTTTAGAAAAATAACCTTGATTTCTGCAGTGAAACAAAGCTCAGAATCTGATAGAACACCTCAAATCCTTCGTTTTGGTTACTCAAGCTTTAAAAACAGAGATCGGTAACGCCTTCGTTTTGCTGTTTGATTTTTAGAACAGTTTATGTAATTAGGGTTTTTCTCTGAAAATTATATAATTAACTATCTGCAAATGATTTTGATACGAAATAAAATACGGTAAAAAGGCTATTTATAATTATGGAAAATTAGTATCCCGTTGGATCATTCCGGATATAAAACGGTACGTTTATTTGTAAAAACTAATCCAAACGGTATCGGTTTTCGGGATAATTATCCAAATCAGTACAATTTGTACTGTGGTCTTGGTCTCAGCGCCTGGTTACACGTATTATGAAGTGATAATTGGGATAGTTTAATAAAAAGCTCTCGTTTATCGAGAATACGGGTTTTATTGATTTATCGAAACGAATATTGTATCGAAAATGTTGCGTCGGGACCCGCGTAGGACAAACCGTAAGCCGGATCGAAAAAGTCGAAACATGGAAAATGCTCGGAATATTACAATTAGGTTAGGAAGGAGTTATCGAAAGAGTTTCGGGTTCCGAAAACGTAACAACGGTTGACGTCGGTTGGTTCCCGTTTTTATAAAATAGATTTTAATTACCCGGAAAAAGATTTTAGAAATTTCATATGATTCTTATAAATCCATAAACCAACATAAAAATAATTAGGAAGATATGACAATTATCTATATTTTATTTTGGACATATAAAAATTAAAATACTCAATTAATATTATTTTTGAATATTCAAGTACAGATAACACTTAACAATTAACTCACAGAATAGATACTGGGCACACATAATAATATCAAAAATAATTACACGATATATCCTGGATATTACATCCTTCCCCCCTTAAAAGGATTATGTCCTCAGAATCTCCTAAGAAAACTAATGAGGGTACTTTTCTCTCATATCACTTTCTAACTCCCAGGTTGACTCTTCAACCTTTGGGTTTCTCCACAATACTCTTACTAACTTTACCACTTTATTTCTCAATACTTTCTCTCTTTCTTCTAGAATCTCTATCGGACTCTCTACATATGATAAATCTGCCTGAAGCTCTATTGGCTCATATTCTATTACATGCCTGGAGTCTGGATTATATTTCTTAAGCATCGATACATGAAAAACATTGTGAATGTGCTCCATGTGCGGAGGTAACGCCAATTCGTAAGCTACTTTGCCAACGCGCTTTAGGATCTCAAAAGGTCCGACATATCTTGGGCTTAGCTTCCCTTTCTTTCCAAACCTCGTTAGTCCTTTCCATGGTGATACATTCAGTAATACCAAGCTTCCTTCTTCAAATTCCATGTCTTTTCTTGATTGGTCTGCATATTTCCTCTGACGATTTTGAGCGGCTATTAATCTTTTCTGGATAAGTTCAACAACTTCCTTTGTCTGCTGTACCAGTTCAGGTCCAAGTATCTTGCGTTCTCCTACTTCGTCCCAATATATTGGAGATCTACATTTGCGTCCATAAAGGGCTTCATAGGGTGGCATTCCAATACTGGCATGATAACTGTTGTTGTAAGCAAACTCTACCAGGGGTAAATGTTCGTCCCAACTTCCTTTGAAATCAATAGCACAAACACGTAACATATCCTCGATTGTCTGGATCATTCTTTCACTTTGGCCATTCGTTTGGGGGTGATAAGCTATACTCATATTCAGTCTTGTTCCCAAACATTCTTGAAAACTCTTCCAGAATCTTGAATTAAACCTTGGATCTCGATCAGATACGATAGACACTGGAACTCCATGACGAACTACAATTTCTTTTAGGTACATATGGACCAACTTGTCGAGCGAAAATCTTTCATTTATAGGCAGAAAATGAGCTGACTTGGTAAGTCTATCCACTATAACCCAAATGGCATCATGATTAGCCCTTGTCCTTGGTAATCCAACTATGAAATCCATGGTAATATGTTTCCACTTCCACTCTGGAATCTCCAATGGTTGTAGCAATCCGCTTGGTCTCTGATGCTCTGCTTTAACTTTCTGACAGGTATAGCATTTGCTAATCCATTCCGCAATTTCCCTCTTCATATCTGGCCACCAATAATTCTTCTTTAAATCTCTGTACATTTTGGTACTCCCTGGATGGATGGAATATCTTGAACTATGTGCTTCTTGTAAAATTTCATTCTTTAACTCTGTCACTGGTGGAATCCAGATTCTAGATGAAAATCTCAAAATGCCTTGATCATCCTTCTGCGTGCATAATTCTTCACCTACCAAACGATTTATATCTTGATCCATTACATCTTTCTGACATTTCTTTATTTTCTCCAACAACTCCGGCTGGAAAGTCATACTGTACACTTTCACTTCCTCAGGTTTGCAAACTCTAATTTCCAATTCCAATTTCTGAAATTCCTTATATATATCTTCAGGTACTGATAACTCATTTAACTTTTCCTTCCGACTTAATGCGTCTGCCACCACGTTTGCCTTACCGGGATGATAATTAATCGAGCAATCATAATCCTTGATCAATTCTAACCATCTCCTTTGCCTCATATTAAGTTCCTTTTGGGTAAATATATATTTCAAACTTTTGTGATTCGTGAAAATCTCACACTTTTCTCCATACAAATAATGTCTCCAAATCTTCAAAGCAAAAACTATAGCTGCTAGCTCCAAGTCATGAGTAGGATACTTTTGTTCGTGTGGTTTCAATTGCCTTGACGCATACGCAATCACCTTGTCGTGTTGCATAAGAACACATCCTAATCCTTTGTAGGAAGCATCGCTATAAATTATGAAATTCCCTTGATCGTCTGGAAGTGACAAAACAGGTGCCGTGATTAATCTCCGCTTCAACTCCTGGAAACTTTGTTCGCACTTGTCGTTCCATATAAACTTTTCATTCTTTCGTGTAAGCTTTGTTAATGGTGTTGCAATTCTTGAGAAATTCTGAACGAATCGTCGATAATATCCTGCCAATCCCAAGAAACTTCTTACCTCAGTGGGTGTTCTCGGTCTCTCCCAATTCGTAATTGCTTCGATCTTTGCCAGGTCCACTTTGATCCCTTCGTTACTGACTATGTGTCCTAAGAACTGAACTTCTTGTAGCCAAAACTCACACTTCGAGAATTTAGCATATAACTTCTTTTTCCTTAAAATCTCCAAAGCCGTTCTCACATGTTCCGCATAATCCTCTTCCGTCTTTGAATAGATTAAAATATCGTCTATAAACACAATAACAAACTTATCCAAATACTCTTTGAAAATTTTATTCATCAGGTCCATAAACGCTGCCGGGGCATTGGTCAATCCAAAAGACGTCACTAAAAACTCGTAATGCCCATACCTTGTTCTGAAAGCTGTCTTTGGTATATCTTCTGGTTTAATCTTCAGTTGATGATATCCCGATCTTAAATCGATTTTGGAGAAATACTTGGCTCCCTTCAATTGGTCAAACAAATCATCAATTCTGGGTAACGAATACTTATTCTTAATCGTCAATTTGTTGAGCTCCCTATAGTCGATGCACAGTCTCATGCTTCCATCTTTCTTCTTGACAAATAATACCGGTGCACCCCACGGGGATAAGCTGGGTCTAATTACTCCTTTCTCTAACAACTCTTGCAATTGCTTTACTAATTCTTTCATCTCAACGGGCGCCATTCTATACGGGGCCTTGGATACTGGTTCTGTTCCAGGTGCTAAATCGATTGCAAATTCAATTTCTCTATCTGGAGGAAGTCCTGGCAATTCGTCGGGAAATACGTCTGGAAATTCATTCACTACTGGGATATCTTCAAGTTTTGCTGGCTCCTGACTTCTATCAATCACATATGCTACGAAATGCTCGCATCCTTGTCATAGTAACTTCTTGGCTTGAATCATCGTTAAGAACTTCTTGACCTGCTTCTGTCCCTTGAACGTTACTATTCTTTCGTCTGGCATTTTCACCATTACTATCTTATTTCGACAATCTATCTGAGCATCATGCTTAGATAACAAATTCATTCCTAATATAACGTCAAATTCTCCCAACTTAAACGGTATCAAATCTACACAAAACTTACTACCAGAAATCTCAATCTCACAATTCCCACAAACTTGGTTAACAGTTACACGTTCTTGATTTGCTAATTCCACAGTCATTATTTCATTTAAATACCCAACTGGACAATTTAACTTACTAACAAAATCTTGTGAAACAAACGATCGAGTTGCTCCCGAATCTATTAACACTTTGGCACATAAAGAATTCACATTAAGCGTACCTGCCACGACATCCGTATCCTGGATCGCATCCTTCACCGACATGTCAAAAACTCTAGCCCTTGGAGTCTCATTCACTATTGGGGTAGATCCCATAATCCTTAATGCATTATTGACTGGGGCTGGTGTCTTGCAATCCCTGGCCATATGTCCTGGCTTCCCACATTTAAAGCATGTAAATCCAATGACTGGAACTTTCACTGCTGGATTCCGGATAGGTTGATCCTTATTTGCTGGCTCTCTTGCTGGCTGATTTTGGCACTCCCTTGAGTAGTGCCCTTTCTGGTTGCATTTAAAACATACCACGTTCAACTTGTTACAAACTCCTCCATGCTTCCTTCCACAAACTTGACAATCTGGAAAAGTTAATCTCAACTGATTCGGCTGATTCACATTAGCTGGACGGTTGCCCTGGCCTCCGTCTCCTGCATTTTGTCTTCTGAAATTAAAATTTCTCCCTGGCTGAAACTTGCCCTTCTTAAAGTTTGAAAACTTCCCTGTTTGTGACTGACCCTCACTTCCCTCAACTTTCCTTTTCTTGCTTTCCTTATCTTTCTGGAACATCTCACTCTCTGTCTCTGCGATCATAGCCTTCTGTACAACTCCTGCATAGGTATCCAATTCAAAAATGGCTACCTTCCCTCTGATCCATGGTTTCAAACCTTGCTAGAATCTTTTAGCTTTCTTCCTATCAGTATCAACATACGACGGCACATACCTTGACAATTCCTCAAATTTACCCTCATAATCTGTTACCGACATATTCCCTTACTTTAACTCTAAAAACTTCAGCTCCATTTGATCCTGAACAAACTGAGGAAAATACTTTTTTAAAAACAATTCCTTGAACCTTTCCCAACTAATAACATCTGTGCCTTCCAATGTCTTCACCATTTCCCACCAATAGGTGGCCTCATTCTTCAGATAGTAACTTGCAAACTTAACCTTCTGTTCATCTTTCACTTTCACTAAGGCAAATGCCTTTTCTATTTCTTTTAACCAAACATTTGCTTCAATTGGCTCTAAGGAACCCTTGAATTCTGGTGGGTTTACTGCCTGAAAAGTTTTGAAAGTTACCTGGGGATTGGTCTGTCTCTGCTGTTATTGTGCCAGGTGAACTGTTTGTTGGGCCAAGATTTGAAGAATCTGGGCTATTGCTGGGTCCATGGGTCCTGGGTTCACATTCTGGGTTGTATCATCTTGGTTATTATTGTTGTTGGTTTCTTCATTCTGGGTGTTGGTGCGGGTATTTCTTTTGGGAGGCATTTTCTGTAAAGAATCAATCAATTTATTTAGCTTTTGGATCAAATATTTGCATAAAAGAACAGTTTTATAAAACAGGAATATCTCTTTTTGAAAACAGTTGTAACTAAGTAAATTGTATGCTTCTTTACAGAATATAAACAGTTATGGAAAACAGGGTACATGGTATCACAGGGTATAACTGGTGCAATAAAATAAATGACAGTGCTGGAAAGGAAAAAGGTACTGATATATATAGATCAAAAGTTTTAGGGTAGTACAAGCGTAAAGACGCTTCGAAAGTAAAAGCAAAAAGGGTACAATAACCTACTCACTAGTCAACATCGCTAGTCTATAAATACAACTCAAAAGTCTACTAATACACACTATACACTACTATCCATACTACATAACCATAACAACACTGCTCATCATCTCCATCTCTGAATCTCTAACTCATGGCAAATCTGGACCTCCTATCTCCTCAAGCTCCTCTAGAACCCACTTAGCCCACTCCACTAGGAAATCAGGGGTGATGTCCTCATGTGTAGCCTCAGCAATCCTCACAGCAGCTGTTCTACGAAATGCCTGGAGCCTCTCCCTAAGTCGCCTCTCACCACTCCCCATCTCTCTGGTACGCATGATATGCAATAACTCCTGGATCTGACCCTGTAGGAATCGCTGCTCCATAAGGCAAGCCTCAAACTGATGATATGGGACAGGATAGGAAGAGAACTGGAAAGGTACTCCTGTGACTGAATGACTAGTAAAGCCTGAATCAGCAGGTGGGGGTCCTCTGACAGGTGGCCTCATGCCTGGAGGTGGAATAGCCTGCAGTGGTACGGGCTGCAACACCGGTGGAGGTAGAATAGCCAATGCTGGTGGAATCACAGGACGTGGATCCGAAAACGGCACTCCAACTGAAGGCTCTGAGTGATCAGCTGATACGGGAATAAAAGAGTCGGCCATCTCTGCTATCTGAAATTATATCATAATATAAGAATCTCGTACCACGACGCAAACTATACTAATACCGGTTATACCATAACACTCAACCTCTCGACGTTCTATCATCCTATACCTTACTTCTAATCCTATCCCTCTACACATTCCCGTCAACCTAGGCTTGTGTCAGTGACTTATAACCTGTAGCTCTGATACCAAACCTGTGGCGCCCTCCAAACCCGGGTCAGAAGTTTGGGGTCCACACACACACCTTAATTATAACCTGCTTATAACAATAATAAAGATAATAATAATATATGCAGTGACCCTACTTACCAACCACCACGGACCGCAACAGGTTAAAGTATGCACACAAGCCACACACACTAATATATTACAAACCATTCAAATCCCAACTATTTCAAACTCAAACTGAGTATTAAACATTATTACAAACTTTTACAAACTTAAATTATTCCAAAAGAAGCCTACTAGCTCAGTTTCCTCAACCTGAACCCCTAGCTCTCGCGCTGGACTGGGGATCCTCTTTACCAACTGGTTCCTTTTTAATTGGAAAGAATATAAACAACATCGCACAAATGAGCTACTAGCTCAGCAAGTCACAATGACAAAACTGAGAATAATGATCATCAGATGAATATGGTTATGATATCAAGTGAATAATGGATTATGATTTAGAATTGGATATTATACTTTTAATTTAAAAAAACCAAGGTTAGGCTGCTGATCAGTCACGCACTAACCCCGAGCAAGGTACACAACATTGCTCTAACTACTGGATCCAAGGCACACATTGACCTAACTTGACCATTATATGGTCTGACCATGAATCTGGTCCACAATTTTATAAAAACAATCCAATTCTAACATAATAACAGAATATGTAATAATAAACAATAACCGAAATCATTAACAACAATAAATGTTTAACAATTAAAGGGTTTAAATCCTTGTAAGGATCAACAAGGTACTTTCAAAGCTTGAATGCTGGGTAATGAAAGAATTGGATAACAAAGGAAACAACGTTTCAGGGTTTCATGGATTTGGTCTTTCAAAGCATAAGATATCATGGATTGAGTATATAATAATTCAGTTCAGTGTCTGGTATTTAGTTTGTATGTATTTGTGGAGTAGTATCGTAGATTTGTGGTTCTTGTTTGGGTATACAATAATCAATGGATTAGAAAGAATATGGTTCATAGTTCAAGAACAATAACTGAAATCAGGATTTAGGTTTCCGTGCTACAAAGCACTTACAATGTCAGCAAGACTATCAAGAATTACAATATCTCGAGAAAGTTTAGAACACTTGCCTGATATTAGCTTACTATCCTGCACTTGTTTTCAATCACAATCGTCTTACTCCTCAACTACCTGTTTCCCTTTCCTACGCCTTGCCTCTTCTGCTCACATATCATAAGCATCTATCAATCATCAACTCACAGGATTCTATTCAACACATACTTCTATCTACCCTTCGTTTTACCCAAATCCGATTAATGGATTGAAATCTATGCAATAACCAAGTAAACACCGAATATATAGACCGATAGTCAAACAACAGGTCACGTATAACACATAATACATCACGTAATCAATGACATATCATTTATAAAGAAGTCTCGGGTCATAAATATACTTTCGCGTATTTAAAATGATTTTTAAAACATTTTTCGGAATTAAAACGGGTCGTTGGATCAATTTCGGAATAATAAACAGGGTTCGGTTGGCCAATTCTGGTTCCGAAACAATTTTAGAATAATTATCGAGCCTTGAAAATAATTTAGAATAATATTTAAAGCTCGAAACTATTTTTCGGAATTTTTAAATCATTTTTAAATAATTAAATCTAATTAAATAATTAATTAAAAATCAATTAATAATTAATTAAATTAATTAATCAATTAATTTTTGAATTAATTGACCAATTAATCAATTAGAAATTAACTGAAATTAATTAACTAATTAATTTAGATTTATTTGTGAATTAAAAATAATTTTCGGAATTAAAATAATAATTTTTAGAATTTTCAGAAATTAAAAACGAATTTTTATAATAAAAATAAATAGGAAATATGATTTTTAAACATTTTTAAAACAGAAATCCAATTTTTGCAAAGTCTGGAAACTACAGGGACCAAACTGCATCGTTTTCAAAACTGCAGGGACCAAACTGCAATTTTGCAGTCCAGTCGCCGAAAAAAGTCGGGGGTGGCCGGAGAAGACGATCCCGGCGTCCTCATCCCACCAACACCTCCAGATCAACACTACACAATACCAGGAACTTGTTCATGCATTCAAAACATTCTAATCATCCCTGTTCTGGCCGGAAATTGGCCAAGAACATCGCCGGTTTCCGGCGAACATCGCAAATCTTTAAAACACAACTCCCTTCGATTCAAGCATTCTCTGTTAACGAGCTATATATCAATCGATTGCAAATTTTATAAGGAACACAACCCACTATAAATCAACAGCTAATAACCCCTGAATCAAAAACCCCCAAATTTCAATTGAAAACATTCATACGGGTTATAAACCCTAATTTTGAAATTCGAAAATTAAACTCAAATTTGAACATGTTATTGAACTCCAAATCAGACGTATGACATATGAAAATCATCAGGAAAACAAGCTCTACAACATGCAATCATCAAATCATACAAACAATCATCCGAACAAAAATTCATATTTTTAATAAAATAAATTCGAAAATAAATAAATTTTTAGAAAAATAACCTTGATTTCTGCAGTGAAACAAAGCTCAGAATCTGATAGAACACCTCAAATCCTTCGTTTTGGTTACTCAAGCTTTAAAAACAGAGATCGGTAACGCCTTCGTTTTGCTGTTTGATTCTTAGAACAGTTTATGTAATTAGGGTTTTTCTCTGAAAATTATATAATTAACTATCTGCAAATGATTTTGATACGAAATAAAATACGGTAAAAAGGCTATTTATAATTATGGAAAATTAGTATCCCGTTGGATCATTCCGGATATAAAACGGTACGTTTATTTGTAAAAACTGATCCAAACGGTATCGGTTTTCGGGACAATTATCCAAATCAGTACAATTTGTACTGCGGTCTTGGTCTCAGCACCTGGTTACACGTATTACGAAGTGATAATTGGGATAGTTTAATAAAAAGCTCCCGTTTATCGAGAATACGGGTTTTATTGATTTACCGAAACGAATATTGTATCGAAAATGTTGCGCCGGGACCCGCGTAGGACAAACCGTAAGCCGGATCGAAAAAGTCGAAACATGGAAAATGCTCGAAATATTATAATTAGGTTAGGAAGGAGTTCTCGAAAGAGTTTCGGGTTCCGAAAATGTAACAACGGTTGACGTCGGTTGGTTCCCGTTTTTATAAAATAGATTTTAATTACCCGGAAAAAGATTTTAGAAATTTCATATCATTCTTATAAATCCATAAACCAACATAAAAATAATTAGGAAGATATGACAATTATCTATATTTTATTTTGGACATATAAAAATTAAAATACTCAATTAATATTATTTTTGAATATTCAAGTACAGATAACACTTAACAATTAACTCACAGAATAGATACTGGGCACACATAATAATATCAAAAATAATTACACGATATATCCTGGATATTACAGCAAAGCTTCAATCACTATTGGTTCTGATTAGATCCGAGATTCCTGATCCCCTTCCTCAGCTTCTTTATATTGAGCTTGTGTAATTTTCACCCCTGCTCTCTTCTTCTTTGATCTTCTGGATGGTCGAGGAGTTGTTTGAGCGGCATCAGAACTTGAAGTTCTTTCCTGTTTAAAATACCAGATGCCTCAGCTTCATTCTCCTTCTGAGGAGTTACCTCTTCAGCTGCTACCTCCTTCTGAAAAATTTCTTTTTCAGCTTCTATTTCTACAGGTTATGATGTGGGAACCTGTGCCTGCTCATCTTCATCTGATTCATCTCTCAGAATCAACCTTCTCTTTCTCCTTGGTGGAGATTGAGGAACAAATTTTGCTCTTGAAGGTTTGGATCTAGATGTTGTAGAAGATTTTACAACTGGCACCTTTTGGGAAGTACCAGAGGTTGGTTTGGTAGTAAATGCTGATGGTTGTGGTTGAGAAGATTGTGCTGGTTGGAAATAGGTTCTGACGGTAGGCTGTGGTTGAGAGTTGGAAGATTGTGTTGGTGGAGGTTGAGAGGGTGCAACTTCAGGAAATTTGGGTGTATATGTGTTGGGGTCAGAGTTTACTAAGAACTATTTTACAGATTCAGGAATTTGAAGGGGTCATAGTAAGTTTTTCTTAGTATTAGTAGATAACAAGTTTGTGAAAGCTCTTTTAGCAAGTTTAAAATGTTGAATTGACTCACTAAAGTTTTGGGGCTTATCAGGACAACAAAAACTGTAAATGAGTTGACAAAATCTAGCAAAGTAAATAGTATTTGGGTCCTCATTCATCCTATCCCCAATTAAACCCAAAATAGCAGTAGCATAATCAAAATGAGTTTGATTAAGAAGTGCATACCCTATTTGCTGACTCAGAATTGGAATGGCATCAAAGTTGGAGCATTTGTTGGCAAAAGCTCTGGTGATGCAATCAAAGAAAAAACTCCACTCATTTCTAATGTATGGCCTCTGCAGTTGTCCCAGCTTGGACAAACTTTTCTCATAGCCAAGACTGGCCATCATACTTTGTAGAAGTGGCTCCTCAATCTGAGCATTGAAAGTGCAATTTTCTGGCAAGTGTAGAGCTTGTCGAACAATTGACAAGTTAACTAGATGCTCATCTTCCCCTATTGTGAAGATAATGCTTGGGGACCCATTTTCACCACCATCATCATATACCCCGGTCCTCTAAAACTCCAGTATTTGTGTTCCTGAGAGTAATTGTGGTTGGGTCAGAGCATACCCAATCTCATTGTTAGCAAGAAAGTCTTGAACGAAGTGAAGATCTGAAGGAGCATCGTCCTTGCTGAGAATAGCCATGTAGTTGTTGGGGACGAACTTGGCTCCATTAAAGATAACGTCCTTAGGTGCCATATCTGTAAGAAATTAAGTGAAAAAATTGTGTGTTTGCAAGGTGTTTGATAAAATGCCTATAAGAAATAGCTTCAGAGAATATTAGAGAGTGAGGGAGAATAAGAGAGATTAGAAAATAAGAATCGTAGGTAAAATATTGTAAAATCTTTTAACTCTCTTATTTATACACTCCACGTGACAACTGCTATTATTGTGAAGCAGAACAGACTTTTTACACCTGGCAGCATGGAAACAGTCAAAACAGTAATGAGTGGGCACGGTAAACGTGCAGTAATTATTGCTCACATGCTATTACTAAAATAAACACGCAACCCATTAACCAAATTATTATCACTATTTTTATCTCACTTAATTATTTTCTGACAAAATATAACCATTACAGTAAATACTGAAAATAAGTCAAGTAATTAAAATGTGACACGTAAGCATCAAACTTTGCATCAAGATTTGCATCAGAATTTGACTATTATCAGAATTTAACGGTCATCAGAACATGGCTTCCGTACTCAAAAAGTGAGTGACTATTTCTATGATTCTTCACACAAATACTGACCGGTTTCTTCAGAGTTTAATCATCAGAACTTTCATCGGAACTTGTCCTCAGAATTTATGCAAATGATACTTAACTGTTTGTCAGAAACAACTTAATCACCACAGTAATTTTCATCATTCATATGGAGTGATAGTGTGTGCATGTGCAAATGATCAGATAAAGATTAAAGTCTGATAAACTTCAGTATATCTTAGAAATAAGGCATAACTAAGAAAAATGCTTAAAATCTGTCTTTAATTTTGAAGTCTACTATAGAAATAAGGCATAACTAAGAAAAATGCTATTAACAAGATTATTAGATATCTTAAGGGACTATCAACTCTTGGAGTAAAGTACCCTAAAGATATTATGCTTACCATGTTTGGCTATATATATATACAGATTATGCGGGTTGTAAGAAAGACAGGAGAAGCATCTCTGAAGCTGTCAACCTAAGTGACATGAGAAGCATCTCAGGAAGCTGTCAACTTCATGGAAGAAGATTGATTTCCTGTTATGATAAAGAAACAACTTCAAATCCAACAACTCTGTGGAACACTCTATGACAAGGCACCTTCACACCAGGTATCATTACTTTAGAGATCATGTCTTTCAGTCAAAGAATTACTGACAGAAACATTTATTAAATCACTTGATTAAGTTAATTTTTCAAAACTGGTTTGTAAGTGTGGGATATCATTCATTACACATTAGTTGGAAATCCCATATGTAAGAAATTCTTCATATAAGTTCACAAGTATTAAATCTTCAATATTTAAAAGGACATGTGAATTTATCAGTAATCCAGTACCTCGTACTTAGTGCTACTATCTTTACATTAAAGATAGTATCATGAACATTTATCAATATTTCAAGTATCATGATTACAATGTCATATACATTTGTGGTACTTAAGTATTATAGCATTAAGTTTGAACTTTATTTTAATTGATTTAAATTATGACTGTAGACAATTCCATTCCATATCAGTCTCATAATTTAAATTATATGAAAATAACATGCATCATAGTTATTTATATCATGTACGAATAATTGTGATACTTTTAGTATTAGTGATATTATTTAGAATTTTTATTCTAAGTAATCAATGCTTATTTCTAAAATCACTAATATTGAAAGTTGAAGTATTTTCTAAGTTATGTGTATAAAACTCTCAATATTTTATATGCTTAGAAAGTATTTCTAAAATTTCTAATTATCCAGAGAGTGATTGTCATGTATATAAGTCATATATCCTATTGGTGATTATTCAAGGATAATTATGAAAATATTTAAGTACTAGTATCTAACTAATAGATATTTAGTATTTATTTATTTAATATTTGCTTTGGGTAGTTTGGATTAAGAAATTTGAAGCAATTCAATGATTTTATTTGCTCCATAATTCAAACTAACTTAAAATAAATAAGCATCGTGATTGATTATAACTAAATCTATCAACAATTGATATCTAGTATATTGATTGTAATTTATGTGTTATAAGTTAATTATGAGATTTTGGTTTTAGTGAATTTAGCTATGTTAGATGTAATAACCCCAATTTTTGGGAAATTTTGAAACCCTTATGAATAGTATTTTTGCTGAATGAGAAAACTTTTCATGCCACACTATGTAGGGGTTCTGATATGGATATTCTGAGATTTTATTAGTACTTTATATGGGATATAAGTGTATGTAAAGATCGTCAGAATCCAAATCCGAACACTTTGATTTTCCCGGAAATACACTAGATACGGAGAGAATTGAGTATAAGGTAACAGGATGAAAAGGATTTAAATTAAAGGATTATAATAGAGGATCATAAAAAGGAATATAATGTATTGAGAAAGGTTAAGGGAACCTAAGTAATAAGATCCCGGGTATGATCCTTCAAACGATAAACGAGAACGAAAGTTAAGCGAACCGTATAACAGATCAGCGGTCATTAGGCAAACAATTAGGAAGTTAATCAAAGGGATTAGAGAGAGTGATGTCACCCAACCAATGAGAAGAGGACAAGGAGGGAAGGATGACATCACCACATGACATAGGCATGACATGGGAAGGAAGGAGGTGTGGTTGAATGAGAACCACACAAAATCAAGGGCAACTAGGTAATTTACTAAAACAAATACAAAAATCAAACCAACCAAGCCAAGCAAATCATTTTTCATCAAAATCAAAAAGAAACCAAGGCATGGTTCTTCATGCTCTCGGCTTTTTACTATTGCAAATGGGCAAGAATTCAAAAACTCAAGATCCAAGCCTCCTAAATTGGTAAGATAATTCCCTAATCATCTTCATGCTTAGTTAGGGCTATATCATGAGTTTAAGCCATCAATTCCTTCTCAATCTTCTTCATTTAATCAAAGAAGAAGACAATGAATAGTGTTTTCAAGTTTTTAACTTGAAGTTTTTCTTGTTTTCCTTGAAGATCCAAGCATTCCTAAGACTTCTCAAAGCTTCTTAAGGCTTCCTAGCTCCTCCCACCACTTCAAGGAAGGTATACCATTTCCAAACCCTAGATTCCTATGTATTATAAGATGATTTTGATTAGTAGGGTGATATTGTAGCTTGTTGTTGTGATTAGAGTTTGGGATTTGAAATGGTATTGAAATGGAATGGTAAATGTTGTTGTTTTGATTAAAAGAACTTAAGATGGTTAAAGTTAAGCTTAGGCATAAGTATTAATGTTAAAATTGAATTGGTTGGGGTTGTTATGATGTGATAAGGATGGATGTTGGTTGTATGTTGGATTGAGGTTGAATTGGGTTGGTTTTGAATGGTTTAAAATTGGGAAATCGCGTAAACATAGCCGTCCTAACGTCCGATTTTCTTTAGACTGTTTTTGTGCATAACATTAGGACCCGAGAACCCCCTGCTAGATTATGACCATTGCCATGTCTAGATAGCTCATGTTATGAGCTTCGTTTTGATATGTAGTTCGTTCGATTCCGATGCACGGTTTAGGAGAAACGACCGTTTCAAGTAACGGCGTTTCGCGAACGAAACTTTTCCCCTCGCCTTACTTTGAAACATAGGTTAAAGACCAAAAAGGACTGATTGAAGTATGAAACATTTATGGTAAGTATGTTAGGCAGTTGGTAAGACACTCGCGAAGGAATCGCCTTAAAACTCGTAAAGGTTAAATTATTAAAAATGGTGGAGCCGAGGGTACTCGAGTGACTTAAGAGAATTAGTAAGCACAAAACGAGCGTTAGAGTCTGAGTTGGTTAGAGTATAGATGTACAAGTGACTTTGGTTTAATTCCAACTTACTTGTTGTTTATAGGTTACCAGACTCGTCCCGAGCCTTTTTCACCCCAAGTTGCTCAGGCAAGTTTTCTACCAGTTATAACTGTTGTTGTGATGTATATATGTATTTGCATTATCTTGCGATAGATGCATGTTGGTTAATTAGCAAATGTTGCAATATATTGAAGCATGCTGCTATGGTATATATATATGCATGCCTGTTTCGTATTCTTTCCATATATATCTGTTGATTCAGTTGATAATACCTATGCTAGAGGATAGCGGTAATTTGCGTATACCCTTAGTATAGGGACCCAAAGGTGGAAATATTTTCTAAAACCGGGAGTCGAGGATCCCGAGTAGATTTTGTATATATGGATATAAATATATATATATATACATATATATATATATATGGTCATAGTTTTCAAAACTATTAATCGAATAAGGTTTATTCGATAACTTTAACTTTATTTTATTATTGAATATTATTTCGAATATTATTCGAAGGCGTATGACTCCTTTATATTAAATGAAAATTATTTGAATATTCAATTGAAGATGTATGACTCACTTTATTTTATTTAATGAATATTACTTGAATATTCCTCCGAGGACTTATGACTCCTTTTATTTTATTATCTGAATATTATTTGAATATTCATTCGAGGGCTTATGACTCAGTTTATATTATTTAATGAATATTTTTGAATATTCATTTGAGGATCTATGACTCCGATTATTTGCTGAGATTTGTTCTTTATTTTATTAAAGAATAAGGTGTAAATAATCAAACTTATTTTCGATTATTCAAATAAAGATAGTACTTTCATATAAGTATATCTTTGGTTATTTAATACTCGTTTCAAGTATAAGTTTTAATACTTCTACTTCAATTATTTTTATAAAGATTATTCTTTATGGGAATATTATTTAAATAATAATATTCAGTCATTTTCTAAATATGCTGGGGATTGATTTACTTCATTAAATCAGCTTTACTCCAAACACTCTTTAAAGTGTTTTCGAGTCTTCAAAATGATTTTTAAAAGTTATAGCGGATCCCAAAACTCATTTTTATATTTAAGATCTTCCGTTTTAAGGGGATTTAAATACTCGCTCAAAACCTGAGGGATCCGGCTCTGTGGTGTATTTTATATTCGCAACACGGTTGCAGTTTTGGTAAATGAATTGATTACTTACCCAACGTTCGGGAAGTAAGTCCATCTATTGAGTCGGCATAAGCAACATGGGCTCAGTGGGCGTCCATGATAGTGTAAGTGGCTCAGTGGGAGTCCATCAAATGCATAAGTGGCTGAGTGGCAGTCCAGCATAAGGTCCTATTACGACCAGGGTGATGACCAGTGGGGAATTCGTCCATCTACTAGTAGAAAAGGTTACTTATGGGTATCTTTGCCTGATCAGCAAGATATCTCGTTTATTCCAAAATTCTTTTCCTTTCCAAATTTATTGGATATTGCAAGTCTGTTCATACTTTACATGACAGAGGTTTTCAGGAAATGTATGGGAGATATATATGAATATATATATATATCAGAACTTAATGAAGTATATCATAACTTCATTTCCTTTAATAATATTTCAAAGATTGAATCTATTCAAATCTGGTCTTGTAGTCTCATCTATGTGATGAACTGTTGAAAGCTCATTATACTTTGAATAGTGGTAGTTCAAGTAGCTTTATAAATGATATAAGTGTAGTAAAGTATTTGGTAACTCCATCTTTTAAACTTATATCTAATTAATAATTGTCTTATGAATGACAAAGATTTTCAGAAAAACGTTGAGACAAGGTTAGATATATGAGATCACCTTGCAACGATATTTTTTTTATACAGTTATACACTGGGACTTTGTGTATATTATGCATGGAAGAGGACTTCCAATATTTTGAAAAGTATATATGTATATATATATACTGAATATTTTGCGACTTCATCGCATTAAGATATCAACTTGGTTCATTTCTTTTGACCAAGACTTTCATGAGTACTAAGAGAAGGCTCATATACTATTAATCATTATACATATTATTTTGGTGGGCTTGCTGCTCACCCTTGCTTTCTTCTTTCATCACACAACAACAGATAGAAAGGATGAACAGGACCAAGCTCCCGATTCGCAACCGATTAGGAGACATTCCGCAGTTTTCTAGAAGCGTTGATGTCGCCATGGCTGAGGTAGGAGCTACCAATAGGCTAGGCTTTCAACTTTTGTTGTACCAGATTTATGTATATTTATGAATTGTAATAGTGGCAAAGAAAATGTAAATTTATTCAGAAAACCTTTTAAGGTGTATGGACAGATAATTGTGGAATAAAATGACTTATGGTTATTTTTGGATGTTCATCTCTGATACTATAACGTGTGGTGTGTGTGTTTATTGTGGGGTCACAGTACAGAGTAGTTGATTAATTATTAAGGTTGGGTGTTACTAAGGGAAATGGAACTCGTGACAACCCGGATCCCCGACCCCTGATCTGGGGGTGTTACAGAAGTGGTATCAGAGCTAAGCGTTATAAACCTCAGAGATGAAGTGATGTTAAGATAATAAGTACACTAAGATAAATAAGAACTCTTGCCAAGTTCATAGTCGGACTACCTAACGTAGTACTGACAGTTAAAACCCTTATGGGAACCCTTATAAATATCGTGATAGTAGCGTAGTTCGTTATCGTATATGGTAGCGGGACTCCGAACCCTGAGGTTGAGAAGTGACAGCGCGATGATGTTTTATTACTAATTGGAGATCGGATTGTGGATCCGATAGAGTGTCCTAACGCAGGACCGGATGATGTTCATATTGAGGATGTAATGGTTGAGGATGTTGTCCTAGATGGGATTGTTGCTGAGGAGGATCTCGTGGAAGATCCTAACAAGAATGAATAAAGGACCATTGAGGAATTGATGACCATGGTTAGGGAAACTACCAGAGGTAGGATTGGCCGGTCACTACCGGAGGTTCGTTCAAGTTTGTAAAGATAGTAGCCCCTTTAACGCGGCTTACTCATAAGACTGAGAAGTTCGAATAGACAGAGGAATGTGAGAACAGCTTTTAAGAACTGAAGCAAAGGTTGGTGACGGCCCCTATGTTGGCGTTGCCGGATGGAAAAAGGAGATTTTGTGATTTGTAAGTGACGCTTCGCATAAGGAATTAGGGTGCTTCTTATATAGCACAGCAAGATAATCGCGTCTGCGTTAAGACAATTAAGGGAATATAAAATTTGATATCCCCACCCATGAGCTTGGGCTCGTGGCAATAGTTTTGCCCTAAAGATTGGAGGCAATATTTGTATGGAGAGGAGTGCGAGATTTACCTAAGCCATAAGTACTCTAGTACATTTTCCCGTAGAAAGAGCTCAACATACGCCAGAGGAGGCGATTAGAGCTAATCAAGAATTATGAGTGGGAGATTCTTTATCATTCGGGGAAAGCCAATGTGGTGGCTGATGCCCTTAGTAAAAAGGGGAGACTCAAGATGATAATGTCTTTGGGAGAGTTGATAAGAGATTTTGAGAAAATGGAAATAGTAGTGAAGGTAACCGGAGCCGGTACCGAAAAGCTGTTTGAGATTGCAATAGAGACCGAATTATTGGAAAAGAGCATATTGTGCCAGAAAAAGGTGATGAATGAAGGCAGAGAGCCAACAAATAAATATGAGATTAATACCGAGAAAGATGATAAGGGAATAATGAGGTATTCCTATAGAATTTGGGTTCTGAAAGTTCAAGAGCTTAAGGATGAGAACTTAGATGAGAGCCATAGTTTGAGGAATAGGATTTAGGGCAAACCCAGAATGTGATAGTCAGGGAGGTTGCCATCAAGAAAGAAAGAACCCATAACATAATAGAGTGGAAAACAAGGTTTTTAATGTATAAGATAACCCCGATTATGGGAGAAGGATGAAACATTTCATATTAAGGAAACAGAAAGTCGAGTAAGGAAAGGAGACCCGAGAAGGTACTCCTATACGGCAATTTATGGACCTGTCTAGACAGAACTTAGACTATTATCCCCAACCACCACCTTGAGGAAACAATGCGATAGGAAATTCTTTCAGGACCTTTAAGTCTCTAAGCTCTCAGAGTTCCAAGGAATAAGCTGACCCAGTCGAGGCAAGAGCCTGGCTAAAGGAAATATAGGAATCATTTGAGATTCTAAATGATTGACGAACCACAAAAGACTGTTTTTATCACTTACCCTCCTAAGAGAGAGACCACCCACTGGTGAAAGACCAAGAAAGGCACGGAGCCAGAGGTTAGAATAAACTGATTTAAGTTCAGTCAATTGTTTTCGGGAAAGTAATTCCCAAAGATAAGGAGATAGTGTAAAAGCTTTGGAGCTAGAACAAAAGTGGATGAGTATGATGAATTATGAATCTAAGTTGTAAAAGTTATCAAGATTCGTTCTGAGGACACGAATCCAGAATGACGGGATGTTTGGAATCAATACTTATGTTGTGATAGTTCATGAAATAATGATAAGAGAAAGGAAAATAAAAAGAAACTGAAGTGGAAAGGAATATAAAGGCAATAGAGTATGAGGAATGATAAGGGAGTTGGGTATGAGGAAACCCTAAAGACTCATAGCAATAGAAATAGAAAAGCATGTAATCGTCAGGATGAGGGTGATTCACCATGAGTTAAAGTTGATGGTTGAAGGCATAAGAGATACATATAGTTTACCCCCTGTAAGTTGGGAGGATTTGAGGAAACCTTGAGATAGTTTGAAAGATAAATAATGAGACGCGGATAGACTGAGGACACAAGAAAGTAAGAAATTAAGAAAATTGGATGAACGAAGTGACCTTCAAGAAGGTGAAGTGTAAGACCGGTGGCATGATACCCAGAAAGGGAGACGCCAGGTATGAAAGATATCCCAACATTGAGGTGACTGTTGAGATAAACAACAAAAGTAAATAAGGAATTATTAAGAAGAAGTTCATGTTGAACATGACCAATATCTTCCAGAACATCCATGTTATCATTACCAAATCAGGAAAGAAAAGCGGATGACCATTGTTATCTTTTGGAGGCCATATGGATTGACCTCAATTTGAATAAGGATGCTATTATGAAGTTAGGTATAGACTATCGAGGTGGGAATGATTGAAAAAGACACCCTTATCAGGGATATATGACTTGATTTATCCATGGAAGGATGCATGTACCTTTTTAAAGGTGGAATTAAGGATATAACATCGGTAACTTAAAATGAATCCTAGGGGACTGCATAAAGGTTGGCATGTCACCCTTAATAAGGACAGTATGAGTTTTGACAGTATGATTGGGAAAGGGTTAAGGTAACAACAACCTTTAAAGAATCAGTGAAGAAATTTTTTTCAAAAGTATACAGACAATGATTATAGTATTAGTATACGGTATTTTGATATGCCCTGTATCTAGGGAATACAGGAGGAACGATTCAAGGATAACCTTAGAGGTTTTACAAGGAGAAAGGTAATATTCAAAATTCTCAAGAATGGAAATGTTGATAAAGGAAATATGACGTAATTATAATATTGCCAAGTGAGGCACGTGTTAAACCATGAGAAAGTATGGATCGAACCAGTAATGGTCGAAATTGTTCAGGGCAATTAGGACTTAAGATAAAAGATGTTCTAAGTATGATTGAGAGTCAGTCTTGACAGTGATTAGCCTCTAAAGACTGAGGCAATAACTTATGGAAAAATGGTGATATTTTTTTTTATTTACTCATCAGATATTAAAGAAAAGCATTTTCACATAAGCTGTGATTGAAATAAGGTAGAAAATTTATTTGGAGGTGGTTAAAATGACATTGACTGTAAGGAAATTTTACTATCAGGAAAGGCCAAAGAGGTGGCCGACACTTTAAAGGTAAGTGGATAATTATAGGCGCGTGTGCCAAAAGAATACAGTGATGATGGTTAAAACTGTGAAGGTTGTATTATGGTTTGGAAGATTGACATTCCTTCTGATGACTGTGCAATACCCAACTGTAATAGTAGTTGGTAAAGGTATAATTCGTGTAATCGCCATGAACGGGCTATCTATCTTAGAAGGTCCTATCTTGAGATAAGCCAGGACCATGTTTCAAAAAGGACTAGACGAACCTTTGAGTAAGTCTTCTATTTAAGGCATATGATTTAGAATGGTATTAACCTGCTATCGTTGCTTTGATTGAAACTCTTCTGCAATTTTATCTGCTTCATGTCATGTATGTATGTCAGGATCAGGAGTGTTCTTCATGAATCAGGAATGGTGATTATGTTACCTCCTTAGAATGATTTAATACGACATGTATGGACTCCGTATGGTTAGGTATTAAGATTTTATGGAAAAGTGAATGACGACAGTAGGTCAGTGGTGGACCATAGTAAGGCAGCAATGATTCTGCGAGTAGTGAGCTGATTACAACCATGAGAGTTGTATTGGAATAGGTGTTGAGATTGAGTACCACTAATCGGGTCGTGGTAGTGTATAAGTTATCATTGATAGACTAATTAAGTAGAGTATCTACCTATTGTATATTTATTCTACTTATCAATAGAGAGTCGTATTACTATACGAGGAAGGTTGCAGTGCAAGCATAGAATTTTAGTAACGGTGATGTCTGGAATGAAAACCCAGATTCGATTTTCGATGTCGAGGGAGTTTCAAAGGTGATTGTGTATAAGCTCGAGGAAGAGCATGGGTCCATAGAATGATGGACGGAATAGCAAAAAATATTTAGGCATGCAAAATGCGATGCTATAATGCTTAATATTGATTTATATACGTATATGATTTGTTCTCCTATGACAAACCTCTATAGTTCAGAGGTAGGTTCCAAGCCAGATATTTTGTGGCAGTATATTTTTTTTCATATATACAATTCTCTTCAATTCGTTCTTTTCTCTTCTTTTCACTTCATGTAAGCTGAGAAGAACAACCCTTCCAGAAAGGGGAGGTATTGCCGAATGACTATCTATCTGTGTGATAGAAGCCTAGTAGGATACCATCTATTGTTTAATTGCTTGTCAAGTACTAAAGGCTGGCCACCTTCTGTACTAACTATGCGATATAATAAGTGTTCATGATCATAGTGATCTCTCAACAAATTCATTTACTTCTATATGATTGATCAAACTTTGGGAAATAGAAACAGCTGAAAAAGGATAATAAAATTGTGATAGTATTCGGGATGGAAACACATTCGTGATACTAAGGTTGACGTGGTTATTAAAAGGTTATAGAACGCTAACGAGCAAAAGTATAACCAGTATAATATTAGGAACGGAAGGTGATAGCGATTACGAACTGGAAAAGAATGGGTACTGAGAAGCAAAAGCTATAATGATTAGAAGCTATGATGAGAGTCTGTGTAATAGACTTGAAAGAATTTGGAATGATCACTTAACGCGGATTAAGTTATCTTACGACAATAGATCATATGTCAGTATTGAGGTATCGCCTTATGAGATCCTTGAGGGAAGACAATGTCGATTTCCCTTATGTTAGGATGAAGTTGTAGAGCGCAAGATGCTCGGACCCGCAGTAGTCCAAAGGACCAGGGATATAATAGATCTAATCAGAGGACGACTGGTAGTAGCCAGGAAGGACATAAGAAGTATGTTGATTTGACACGAAAGGACAAAGAATAGGAAGGAGACAACCTTGTATTGTTAAAAGTATTCCCTTGAAAAGAATTAATGAGATTCGGAAAGAAAGGAAAGCTAAGTCCACCAATTGTTGGACCCTTGGATATATTAAGAAGTGTTGGGAAGTTAGCATATGAGCTAGCCTTACCCCAGAACATGTAGCAAGTCATAACGTGTTTCACGTATCAATGTTAAGAAAGTGTAATTCGGATGCTAGACAAGTAGGGGCATATGAGCGCATAGACATGCAACCAGACGTAACCTATATGGAGCAACCAGGAAGGGTATAGATTAAGAAGGAACGAGTGCTTAGGAGAAGGGTTATCAAACTAGTAAGAGTTTGATGGTAGAACCACAATGTGGAAAAATTGACTTGAGAGTTAGAAAGTGCAATAATAAGAAGGTATCCCTATTCAATTCTATCTGATTCCGGGACGGAATCCTTTTAAGGAGGGGAGACTGTAATAACCCCAATTTTTGGGAAATTTTGAAACCCTTATGAATAGTGTTTTTGCTGAATGAGAAAACTTTTCATGCCACACTATGTAGGGGTTCTGATATGGATATTCTGAGATTTTATTAGTACTTTATATGGGATATAAGTGTATGTAAAGATCGTCAGAATCCAAATCCAAACACTTTGATTTTCCCGGAAATACACTAGATATAGAGAGAATTGAGTATAAGGTAACAGGATGAAAAAGATTTAAATTAAAGGATTATAATAGAGGATCATAAAAAGGAATATAATGTATTGAGAAAGGTTAAGGGAACCTAAGTAATAAGATCCCGGGTATGATCCTTCAAACGATAAACGAGAACGAAAGTTAAGCGAACCGTATAACAGATCAGCGATCATTAGGCAAACAATTAGGAAGTTAATCAAAGGGATTAGAGAGAGTGATGTCACCCAACCAATGAGAAGAGGACAAGGAGGGAAGGATGACATCACCACATGACATAGGCATGACATGGGAAGGAAGGAGGTGTGGTTGAATGAGAACCACACAAAATCAAGGGCAACTAGGTAATTTACTAAAACAAACACAAAAATCAAACCAACCAAGCCAAGCAAATGGGCATGGTTCTTCATGCTCTCGGCTTTTTACTATTGCAAATGGGCAAGAATTCAAAAACTCAAGATCCAAGCCTCCTAAATTGGTAAGATAATTCCCTAATCATCTTCATGCTTAGTTAGGGCTATATCATGAGTTTAAGCCATCAATTCCTTCTCAATCTTCTTCATTTAATCAAAGAAGAAGACATTGAATAGTGTTTTCAAGTTTTTAACTTAAAGTTTTTCTTGTTTTCCTTGAAGATCCAAGCATTCCTAAGACTTCTCAAAGCTTCTTAAGGCTTCCTAGCTCCTCCCACCACTTCAAGGAAGGTATACCATCTCCAAACCCTAGATTCCTATGTATTATAAGATGATTTTGATTAGTAGGGTGATATTGTAGCTTGTTGTTGTGATTAGAGTTTGGGATTTGAAATGGTATTGAAATGGAATGGTAAATGTTGTTGTTTTGATTAAAAGAACTTAAGATGGTTAAAGTTAAGCTTAGGCATAAGTATGAATGTTAAAATTGAATTGGTTGGGGTTGTTATGATGTGATAAGGATGGATGTTGGTTGTATGTTGGATTGAGGTTGAATTGGGTTGGTTTTGAATGGTTTAAAATTGGGAAATCGCGTAAACATAGCCGTCGTAACGTCCGATTTTCTTTAGACTGTTTTTGTGCATAACATTAGGACCCGAGAACCCCCTGCTAGATTATGACCATTGCCATGTCTAGATAGCTCATGTTATGAGCTTCGTTTTGATATGTAGTTCGTTCGATTCCGATGCACAGTTTAGGAGAAACGACCGTTTCAAGTAACGGCGTTTCGCGAACGAAACTTTTCCCCTCGCCTTACTTTGAAACATAGGTTAAAGACCAAAAAGGACTAATTGAAGTATGAAACATTTATGGTAAGTATGTTAGGCAGTTGGTAAGACACTCGCGAAGGAATCGCCTTAAAACTCGTAAAGGTTAAATTATTAAAAATGGTGGAGCCGAGGGTACTCGAGTGACTTAAGAGAATTAGTAAGCACAAAACGAGCGTTAGAGTCTGAGTTGGTTAGAGTATAGATTTACAAGTGACTTTGGTTTAATTCCAACTTACTTGTTGTTTATAGGTTACCAGACTCGTCCCGAGCCTTTTTCACCCCAAGTTGCTCAGGCAAGTTTTCTACCAGTTATAACTGTTGTTGTGATGTATATATGTATTTGCATTATCTTGCGATAGATGCATGTTGGTTAATTAGCAAATGTTGCAATATATTGAAGCATGCTGCTATGGTATATATATATGCATGCCTGTTTCGTATTCTTTCTATATATATCTGTTGATTCAGTTGATAATACCTATGTTAGAGGATAGCGGTAATTTGCACATACTCTTAGTATAGGGACCCAAAGGTGGAAATATTTTCTAAAACCGGGAGTCGAGGATCCCGAGTAGATTTTGTATATATGGATATAAATATATATATATATACTTATATATATATATATATATGGTCATAGTTTTCAAAACTATTAATCGAATAAGGTTTATTCGATATCTTTAACTTTATTTTATTATTGAATATTATTTCGAATATTATTCGAAGGCGTATGACTCCTTTATATTAAATGAATATTATTTGAATATTCAATTGAGGATGTATGACTCACTTTATTTTATTTAATGAATATTACTTGAATATTCCTCCGAGGACTTATGACTCCTTTTATTTTATTATCTGAATATTATTTGAATATTCATTCGAGGGCTTATGACTCAGTTTATATTATTTAATGAATATTTTTGAATATTCATTTGAGGATCTATGACTCCGATTATTTGCTGAGATTTGTTCTTTATTTTATTAAAGAATAAGGTGTAAATAATCAAACTTATTTTCGATTATTCAAATAAAGATAGTACTTTCATATAAGTATATATTTGGTTATTTAATACTCGTTTTAAGTATAAGTTTTAATACTTCTACTTCAATTATTTTTATAAAGATTATTCTTTATGGGAATATTATTTAAATAATAATATTCAGTCATTTTCTAAATATTCTGGGGACTGATTTACTTCATTAAATCAGCTTTACTCCAAACACTCTTTAAAGTGTTTTCGAGTCTTCAAAATGATTTTTAAAAGTTAGAGCGGATCCCAAAACTCATTTTTATATTTAAGATCTTCCTTTTTAAGGGGATTTAAATACTCGCTCAAAACCTGAGGGATCCGGCTCTGTGGTGTATTTTATATTCGCAACACGGTTGCAGTTTTGGTAAATGAATTGATTACTTACCCAACGTTCGGGAAGTAAGTCCATCTATTGAGTCGGCATAAGCAACATGGGCTCAGTGGGCGTCCATGATAGTGTAAGTGGCTCAGTGGGAGTCCATCAAATGCATAAGTGGCTGAGTGGCAGTCCAGCATAAGGTCCTATTACGACCAGGGTGATGACCAGTGGGGAATTCATCCATCTACTAGTAGAAAAGGTTACTTATGGGTATCTTTGCCTGATCAGCAAGATATCTGGTTTATGCCAAAATTCTTTTCCTTTCCAAATTTATTGGATATTGCAAGTCTGTTCATACTTTACATGACAGAGGTTTTCAGGAAATGTATGGGAGATATATATGAATATATATATATATATATCATAACTTAATGAAGTATATCATAACTTCATTTCCTTTAATAATATTTCAAAGATTGAATCTATTCAAATCTGGTCTTGTAGTCTCATCTATGTGATGAACTGTTGAAAGCTCATTATACTTTGAACAATGGTAGTTCAAGTAGCTTTATAAATGATATAAGTGTAGTAAAGTATTTGGTAACTCCATCTTTTAAACTTATATCTAATTAATAATTGTCTTATGAATGACAAAGATTTTCAGAAAAACGTTGAGACAAGGTTAGATATATGAGATCACCTTGAAACGATATTTTTTTTATACAGTTATACACTGGGACTTTGTGTATATTATGCATGGAAGAGGACTTCCAATATTTTGAAAAGTATATATGTATATATATATACTGAATATTTTGCGACTTCATCGCATTAAGATATCAACTTGGTTCATTTCTTTTGACCAAGACTTTCATGAGTACTAAGAGAAGGCTCATATACTATTAATCATTATACATATTATTTTGGTGGACTTGCTGCTCACCCTTACTTTCTTCTTTCATCACACAACAACAGATAGAAAGGATGAACAGGACCAAGCTCCCGATTCGCAAGCGATTAGGAGACGTTCCACAGTTTTCTAGAAGCGTTGATGTCGCCATGGCTGAGGTAGGAGCTACCAATAGGCTAGGCTTTCAACTTTTGATGTACCGGATTTATGTATATTTATGAATTGTAATAATGGCAAAGAAAATATAAATTTATTCAGAAAACCTTTTAAGGTGTATGGACAGATAATTGTGGAATAAAATGACTTGTGGTTATTTTTGGATGTTCATCTCTGAGACTATAACGTGTGGTGTGTGTGTTTATTGTAGGGTCACAGTACATAGTAGTTGATTAATTATTAAGGTTGGGTGTTACTAAGGGAAATGGAACTCGTGACAACCCGGATCCCCGACCCCGGATCTGGGGGTGTTACATTAGATCTCAAGAATTCACTGAGATCAGAATCATGATTGTAGCATGATTAGTTGTGCTAATTCTTGACTTATATCAGTTAATGATACTTAGTTAAGAGTTTAACTATGAACTAATTGTGAAGTATTAGTATTTGTGACATTACTTAGAATTCCTCTTAGTAATCAATGCTTATCTCCAGTCACATATACTAATATACAAAGTATGGAAATTTTTCTTAAGTACAACTATGGTTAGAATGTTTGATTGCTTTATTAGATGTAACCATATGTTGTCAAGTTAGAATAATTTTTATACTTACTTACAAATTCCTGAACACTTTGATAATAGATGCAATACTCAAGGGATCAAAGTATATGGAACTTAGAATATTTTTCTAAGATTGCAAACAAGTCAATGTTGGTTAATGTTGCTTTATTTATCGAACCGGTATTGGTTGAGATACTACAGTTGTTAGGAGTTAACAATTGTATGATATATGAAATTGAATGCTGATGTCTTTTTGATAGATAATTGGTATTTAATTCATTGATATCTTATTTTAATATTTACAATAAGATGCAACATAATTATTGGTATCTAAAGTACTTGACAAGTATCAGACAATGATATATTGTTAATATTTTGTTGCAGATAATTGTGAGATTTTAAGTTCTAGTGGTTTTATATGAGTTGTTATATCTGACAGATTCACTACAATTTGAAATCAGCAGCATAGTCAGTCTTATTAAGGTTATTTATCAATAAACCATATTGTTGGTAATAGTTTTATAAAGATAGATTATGGAGCTTTTGACATAAATGAGAATCGCTTAGACTTTACCCTAAGTGATTAATGCTTTTACAAAAACTCATTCATATTAAAAGACCAAATCTTTCTTTCTCTACTTATTACTGCTAGGTCATTAGTCTGTGTCTTATCAAATCATTTATCTTTTTAGGCATAAAAACAGACTTGTACACTCGAACAGTTTTAGGAGAAAATCAAACTTCTTTCTACATTGGTGATTTCTTATTTCATTAAAATATTTGTGAAATCACTATTGTACATCATCTATCTCAAAAGATTAAATGCATGAATTTTATTCATTATAGATCTTAAGTGCATTTTATCTCTATATTGTCATATGTTCTGTGATACAGGTTCAGCCTCCAATGGCTTTCTTTCATTGATAGTCATGAGCTTGAAAACCCACAACTTCTATCCCAGACTGTAAAGATAAACACAGAAATAAATCATCCAACACTCTTTTACCACTAAAATCAAGTATGAATGAGCGTAAGGGAGAAAGTGCCTTAGTGCACCACATAAGGAAGGTTCTGACATCAACCCAGCAGCTCTGTCTCCTACAAAGATGAGTAGTATTTAAACCGAGACAACTTCTAGCCCCCATACATCTTCTCTAAAAGATGTAATGGCTGAAAAGGCACAAAAACAGTTACTAGATTCATCCTCTCAACAGGGTACGTCTATTGAAATTCGCCTATCGGCCAGGGTATCCGATGTAGTGTCACCACCTCAAACATAAGTAATTCTTGATGCACAAGGAAAGGTTACACACACAAAGGATGAGTTGGTGGAAACAAGAGTTTCGACCATTTTACGGTCATATTCGATTGTTCAAGGTTATTTAATGGACCAATTGCCTTTACAGGTGTTAGGAGAGGATACTGATCCAATAGCCATATGCCAGTGGTCAGTGTCTACCTCCCCAGGACTAATAAACCTGGATACATCGGCGGATAGTGGATCTGACATAGGTGCAGATCGGCAACTTGTTGACAATGATTCAGATATTACCTGATGAGTCATAAGGAAATGTCTTCATAGACATTAGAAGAAAACTTTGATCAGCTAAATTCTTTGGATCATTGTTTACCTTCCTAGAGTTCAAATCTATAACCCTAAAAGGGAAACTAGCAACTTGTAGATTCTGACTCAGATTCATCTGACGAGTTTAAAAAGGATGGGGATTCGCGAACTCGCATTGCACCACCTGTGACTTCCTTAAGGATGGCTAAGGTGATTTTCCTTGTAGGTACAGCTGGATTTTGGAGCTATGAGAGAAGTGATACACTTATGAGAATGAGTGTAAACACGAGTGGAGAGAAGAGTGAAACACATGTGAGGTACACGAAACAGAATCACACACTCACAGTGAGGAAGCAAGAGAAACACCATATCCCATTCCCTATCCCTAAATGTGGTTCTTGATACTTCGAGTCTCGATTCTGTTTATGATTGGAACTTAACTCTTAGGAACCTAACATTTACAGATTGGATTATAATACTTCGAGACCTAACAAGTTGGTTAACAGGATGATCAATAGTGAAGCCATTTTGCAGAATTTCAAGGGACATGGTTGATCAGACTATGACTTGTTATTTCTTTTCCAATCAAGTGAAATATGAGAACTCCTTCAGACGACAGCATACATTCCTTCTCTAAGGGGGAGATAAAAGCTTATATAATAGTTTGGAGGATTCCTCAATTAAGGGGGAGAAATAGCAGGGAGGAGGAAAAAGGTAAAGCACATGTACACTACACAACACCATTGTTGTTTGTAACTACGGATCCTATTGTACGGGAGAGGTGGTAAACACAAGGTGATTTCCTAATGATCAGAAGAAGTGGTTTAATTAATCACTATTCTTCATAAGGGGAGAAGTTGTTTTACAAAAGGGGAGTACCATTGGTTTTTATCTGCGGATCCTATTGTACAGGAGAGGTGGTAAACGAAGGTGATCTCCTTTAAGCAGTTGATTCTCATAGGGGAGAAGCAAGAGAGATATGCGCTTCTCAACAGGAAATGTGGTTCTACAAAAGAAGCTGCTGATGATTACTTCAAGACTGAGAAGTGTTATCTGGCAGAGAGTTGAAGAACTAAGGAAATGAAGATAAAAATACTTGAAGATCAGTTTAGTGCTAGAGGAAAAAGCATCCTTCATTTAAATTACTCAAGAAATCTGGAAATACGGTATTTGATCCAGAAAACCAGCAACATTATTTACAAGTCCCGGTACATTACTTTTTCTACTTGTTAGTTGAGTTATTCTCTCTATTTAATTTCTTTATTAGGTTTAACAATCAAATAGAGGGAGATTGTTGGTGAGACTGCGTAGGTGTATGAACAGTTACGTGATAACTCAACATGAGAACAACACTAGAACTGGACAGGTTAATAATACTACGTCTACACAAGAAATCAGGAAGAATGAAGACAAGGCAAATACAAAGAATCAGAAGATTAGAAGAAGGCTTGAAGTCTGTTTACAGGTCACTGAAAAAAGTTCATTAATATGTTCATGCCTCAGTGAAGAATAAAGGTTAAAGACTTTCATAGTTTCAGAAATGATGAAGATTCAGTGTATAAAGTGTTACCAGAAGATTTCAGTGTATTGGCATTGATTTAAGATAGACAGTGTATGAAGCATAAGAATCTGAAGAATTGAAGACATGGTGTAAATAGAGGTTAAAGAAGATAGTTGTAGTCTTGAAGTTATACTCACTGACAGGAGCTCATTTATATGTTCAAGTGTCGGTGAAGAACAGTGAATGAAGTGTTCAAGATTGTAGTCGAAATGAAGATGTTGTTTAAAGTACCAGAAAGGATTCCAATGAAAGTACAGTTGTTTATTGACGGTCAGTGTTAAAAGCAATGGATATTTAACCAATCTGTATCAACTCAAAAACACAAGACAAATTGAATTAGGTTCTCTCAATGCTAGTTGTTTGTGAACCAGACCAGTGCACCAAACATCAGTATACAAGAAGGGATTTTAATTCAATGACAGAAGAAAGTGTTGATGTAGTGAAGAATGGGTTGATAAGAGCAAGAATAGTCTAAGTTATGAAAGTCCTTCATAGGTCGCCATAGAAGTGTTTTAAGACCTTGGTCACCACAGAACTGGTCACCATAAGCTCCAGTCGCCACAAAGGAAACCTGTCACTACCTGGTAGCCATAGAGCTTTAACATTTACAGGACTTCAAGTGGTTCTCTTGGTCGCCATAGAATTCATATGGTCGCCATAGAAGTTCTCTTGGTTGCCATAGAATTCATATGGTTGCCATAGAGGTTCTCCTGGTCACCATAGAATTCATCTTAGTACACTGGTCTCTATAGAGGATACACTGGTCATCATAGAGGATACACCGGTCGCCATAGAGGATACGCAGTCGCCATAGAGCTCTACAGAGAGACTGGTCGCCATAGAAGCTTGCCCTGGTCGCCATAGAAGAGTTGTATTCATTGATTTTATTGCAGCAAATTAAAAGGATTGTGTGGACACAAGACTGCCACCTGTCCAATAAATTTAAAAGTCTACACAGAGAAGCAGAATATATAATAATTAATAATTATCATTTTTATGAGTTCTGTTCATCTTCTCTCTCACGAGAGGTGATGAAAACAAGAAGCAAATATTTATAGAGAAGCTCTGCCACCTTGGATATCCGTTTAACTTCTCACTGGAGTAACATTATAATGCCCGATTTAACTCTTGTATATTCATAGGGGAATTATAATCGTTACCCGGTAATTAAATCCTTAGACAAACAAAAGCTAGATCATTGTATAGGATTTGATTTGTAAATCTTTGTAATAGCTAGGAACTTTGTTGTTCTTAGATTATAGACGGTTAATTTATTTACCGAAGTGTAGCAACACCCCTCGAGGATTTATATACGAATATATATTTCTCCGAATATCTTGTGTTCCTTGTTTTTATCGTTCCAAACACTATTCATCTCAAGAACATGAAACCATTAACCGAGCACTAAATCTATATCCACTAAAGATTCGAAAGAATTATTAATTTAGTGATTATCGTATTCAACCCCCCTTCTACGATAATTTGGGACCTAACAATTGATGATGATTTCACTAGCTTCAGATTTGGATTTGAGAAAATATATCCAAGAGAACTTTAAGAAATCATCCACAATTACTAGACAGTATCTTTTCCTTGATATGGACAATACATTGACTGGTCCAAATAAGTCCATGTGCAGTAGTTATAAAGGTACTTCAATTGTTGAATCAAGCTTCTTTCTAAATGATGCCTTAATCTGCTTTCCTTTCTGACATGCATCACACAATCCATCCTTTGAGAATTCCACTTGAGGAATACCTGTTACCAAATCTTTTCTGACCAGCTCATTCATAGTCTTGAAGTTAAGGTAGGATAGCTTATTGTGCCATAGCCAACTTTCATCTTCACTTGTCTTGCTAAATAGACAAGTTACAGATTCAGCATTTGATGAGTTGAAGTCAGCTAAATACACATTTCCTTTTCTCACTCCAGTAAGAACCACTTTGTTGCTTTTCTTGTTGGTCACAACACAGGCTTCAGAATTGAATGTTACTGAGTTACCCTTATCACAAAGATGGCCGATACTTAGCAAATTATGCTTGAGTCCATCCACTAGGGCAACTTCCTCAATAATGACATTATCTTTTGAAATCAAGCCATATCCCACAGTATAACCATTGTTGTCATCTATAACCCAAGCTGATGAAATTCATGGATGATAAAGGTGTTAGGAGATTCTTCAGACTGGATGAACAATTGAGCATCTCAAGCAATGAGACTCTATTGGAAATGCAAGGAAAGCTGGATCTATCAAATGCTGAAGAATTTGAATTTCACAGACAACTCCAAAATAAAATAGAAGGAAACAACTGGAAGCTTGGGAAGAAATCAAGGCAATCAAGGAAATAGAAAACATCTGCTCAGACTAAAGGAGCACCTTGATAATGATTGTGAGAACTCTTTGTACACTTTACTTTGTTCAATTTTCAAATAAACTGCAGCCCTTACTAGTTTTATCTACCATAATTCAATTTGTACATTTATGGTGTTTTGTTATCATCAAGTTTCTCTTAATTTATGGCTACAATTCCAGTAGATATAAATTGGGGGAGATTGTTAGAAATATGTTGTAAACTTGATGATAAGTTGAACAAAACACCTTAGTAGATTTAACTTAGTGTTTTTGTAGCTCTCGGCGGATGTTCTACAATAGCCCCGACGGATGATCTTTATAGTCCCGATGGATTACCTCTGAACATCCATCGAGAGTGTAGCTTATGTAATAATAAGTACTGTAGCACATTTTTGCAAACAACAATGTTTTAGTTGAGTAGATGTTGTAGGATTCTTTAAGTCATTTTAACTACTAGATTGATATGCATAATAGGTTGGCTAATTTTAAATATAAGATGTCTTGTAATTATGTATATGTGAAATAGAGTCAAGTGACAGAAAGACTCCCGACGGATGATCTACAATGGCTCCCGATAGATAATCAACAAGGCTCCCGACGGATGACCAACATTGTCCTGACGGATGATCATAAATTCAAAAGAGCAGTTGACAGTGACAACACAGTCACATGCGTCGGTATTTGTAAATGGAATGTGGCAGCCTAATTGCAGGACTTAGAGAACAAAGAAGCATTATCATTTCCATGAAATTATGAAGATATTCAAAGATGCCGGATAGAGTAATGTAGCAGCATGAAGTTAGACTAGATTCAGATTATCTTATTGTCTTGTATTACTATCATATAACTTGGTAATATGTAAACCAAGAGTAGCAAGTTGAAATGAATCGAAGTTAGAAAGAAAAACTAGAGAAATAGAAAAAGCAAAATCTGTAAAGAATTTCTCAGTTGTTCTTATTGTTCAACTTGTAAGCAGCTGTGTGTTATTCAAGCATCACAGAGTTCTCATCTTTATATATATCTATATCTGGTGGATAAGTTCAAATCCACCATAAAGTTTTAAATCCTTGTGTTTTATTCCTTTGTGTTTTAAATTCTATTTTACTTTCATTCCGCACTTCTTACAAAATCAAACACAGTTATATATTAAGTAAGAACATTCTTAAAATCAGAAAAAGAGCCAGAATTACATTCAACCCCCTTCTGTAATTATTGTTGCATTATTTGGGAATACCAATTGGTATCAGAGCAAGCTCTTGAAGTACAAAGAGTGTAAAGATCACCACAATCAGGAAGATGATCAGAAAGGATGTTGGAGTGAAAATTCCATTTCTGGACAAAGAAAACTATCACCGCTAGAAGGTGAAGATGCACCTACATCTTCTTTCTCAAGATGAAGCTTATGTGGACTGCATTGAGAGAGGTCTTCATGTTCCTATGAGAGCTGCTACAGGAAATGAGCCATCAGTTCTAAAGCCCAGACATGAATGGTCTGATCCAGGCATTGAACAAGTCAGGAAAGATAAAAAGGCCCTGAACATACTGTTTAATGGTGTTGATGGTGATATGTTTGACAACATCATAAACTGCAAAATGGCAAAAGAGGTTTGGGACACAATTCAAATTATTTGTTATGGAACTGAGAAAGTAAGAGAGAACAAAATTCAGCTCTCGATTCAGCAATATGAGCATTTTCACTATGAAGAAAGTGAGTCACTAACTGATATATTTAGTAGATTTCAAAAGCTACTAAATGCTCTCAAGTTTCATGGAAGGTTCTATCAAATAAAAGACTCAAACCTTAAATTCCTTAGATCTCTACCAAAGGAATGGAGCCCATGACATTCTCTTTAAGAAACTCTCAAAATTACAAGGAATTCACCTTGGAAAGACTGTATGAAATTCTAAAAACCTATGAGCTTGAAATAGAGAAAGATGAAAAGATAGATAAAGGAAGGAAGAAAGGGGGATCCATTGCACTAGTTGCTGAGCAAAAAAAGGAAAAAGAGATGAAGGTTGAAGGTGTGGAATCTGTATCAAACTCAAGGGTTTGTGAAAGCAAGGGTAAAGGGTCGGTAGCTGAAAATGAAGAACAGTTGAGCCAAGATGACACAGATGACATATATGAGCATCTTGCTTTTCTATCCAGGAGATTTGCCAAGCTAAAATTCAAGAAGAATTTTGGAGCAGCTAAGTCAAACAGAAACATGGTTGATAACTCTAAATTCAAGTGTTTCAAGTGTGGCTTGGTAGGTCATTTTGCTAGTGAGTGCAGAAATCCTGACTCTAGTAAAAAGAAGTTTGAGCCTGTTGATTATAAGCAGAAATACTTTGAGTTGGTCAAGAAAAAGGAAAGGGCTTTCATTACACAAGAAAATGACTGGGCTGTAGATGGATTGGAAGAAGATGAAGAAACAAACTATGTCAACCTAGCCCTAATGGCCAAATCAAATGAAACAGAAGTTAGTTCATCCAGTAATCAGGTAATCACCACTAACCTAGCACATTTAACTAAGTCTGAGTGCAATGATTCCATCAATGACATGTCTACTGAGCTGTATTATTTGCGTGTAACTCTTAAGTCTCTCACCAAGGAAAATGCTAAAATTAAAGAAAACAATTTGTTTTTAAGTGAGAGGAATAATGTGCTAGAGTCTCAATTCATTGAGTTTGAAAAATTGAGAATTAAATGTAAAACTGCCAAGGATGAATTAACTGAATCTTTATAGAAAGAAGAGATTTTAAGAAAGCAACTTGAACGAGAACATGAAGTAATCAATGCATGGAAATCATATAGAGATGTCCATGCTCAAATTACTAAAGTTCAAGGTATAGAATCTTTTTGTGATGCAGCCTGAAAAAAGAACAAGGAGAAGCTTGATTCCAATCTCGTTGAAGGACTTTCAACGGATGTGGATTCGACGGATGAGGAAAATTATCCGTCGAATAATCAAAAGGATTATCCGTCAAAAGATAATGAACTACATCCGTCGAATATAAGTAAGCTAGTTAGCAAAGCTAAGCTAGCTAAGTTGAATAATAAATATGGATCAGTTTCTAAAAACTTTGTTCCAGGAGAATCAAGTCAAGTGAGAAAAGAAAAGAGGGTCAATGTTGGTCATCTGACTATCAAGCAATTGAATGACAGATTAGAGAAGATTGAGGTTAAAGCAGAATCAAAAAGGAAAGCCAATAGAAATATGAAGGTAGGAATTAACAAACATAACAACTACAAACCTGATAAATATGCTCCTAGAAAAATCTGTGTTAAGTGTGGTAGTGTTAATCATTTATCTATTAATTACAAAATTTCTATGTCTACTCATATGTCTGCACAACCTTCTTTTCTAAAAATGACTAACATGCCAGCAATGCCTATAAATGCCTTGCATGCACATAATATGAATTCACAATTTTCTAATATGCCATTTGCACCTAATCCTTATTATGCTGCATTTAGTATGCCTCAAATGCCATTTAGCATGCCTTACTGGAATAACATATTTGCACATAGCATGCCATTTCCTGTTAATCAAAATGTGCATGAAAATTCTGCTTCAGTGAATGGTTTCAAAGGTCCAACTCAAATGACTAAGGATGAATCTGAAATACCCAAGTCAAATCAGGTCAAACCTAAGAAATCAAAGAAAAAGGCTAACAAGGAAGGACCCAAGAAAACTTGGGTACCAAAATCAACTTGATTTAATTTTGATATGTGCAGGGAAACAGAAAGAATCTTTGGTATCTGGATAGTGGTTGCTCAAGGCACATGACTGGAGACTCTACCCTGCTCACTAAGTTCAAGGAAAGTGCTGGCCCAAGTATCACTTTTGGAGATGACAGCAAGGGTTATACTGTGGGATATGGCTTGATTTCAAAGGATAATGTCATCATTGAAGAGGTTGCCCTAGTGGACGGACTCAAGCATAATTTATTGAGTATCATCCAGCTTTGTGATAAGGGCAACTCAGTCACTTTCAATTCAGAAGCCTGTGTTGTGACTAATAAGAAGAGCAACAAAGTGGTTCTCGCTGGAGTGAGAAAATGCAATGTGTATCTAGCTGACTTCAACTCAACAAATGCAAAATATGTAACTTGTTCTTCTCAGTAAAGCAAGTTAAGATGAAAGTTGTTTATGGCACAAAAAGTTGTCCCATCTAAACTTCAAGACCATGAATGAGCTTGTCAAGAAAGAATTGGTTAGAGGTATTCCTCAAGTGGAGTTTTCAAAGGATGGATTGTGTGATGCCTGCCAGAAAGGAAAGCAGATTAAAAACTCATTCAAAAAGAAGCTTGAATCATCTATTGAAGAACCTTTACAGTTACTTCATATGGACTTGTTTGGACCAGTAAATGTGTTGTCTATCTCAAAGAAGAAATATTGCATAGTAATTATGGATGATTTTCAAAGTTCTCTTGGACATATTTTCTAAAGCCCAAAGACGAGGCTAGTAAAATCATCACCAATCACATAAGGCAAGTTAACAATCATCCTGACTTCAAGGTTAGAAGAATCAGAAATGACAATGGAACTGAGTTCAAGAATTATGTGATGCGAGTATTTTGTGAAGAGTATGGAATCATGCATGAGTTTTCTGCAACAAGAACTCCACAACAAAATGGTGTAGTGGAAAGGAAGAATAGATCACTCATTGAAGTTGCAAGAACTATGCTTGAAGAATCAAGGCTGCCAACTTACTTTTGGGTAGAAGCTGTAAATACAACATGTTATACTCAGAATATCTCATTGATCAATCAAGCAAAATGCATGACTCCATATCAGATATTCAAGAATAGGAAGCCAACTCTAAATTTTCTTCATGTTTTTGGATGCAAATGCTACATTTTAAGGAATCAAACTGAACAGCATGGAAAGTTTGATGCCAAAGCAGATGAAGGAATTTTTGTTGGATATGTTGTTGGAAAAGCATATAGAGTCTACAATCTCAGAACAAACATTGTCATGGAATATGTACATGTTTTGTTTGATAATAAGAAGATTGAAGGACTAAAAGATGAAGGTTTCCATGATAGCCTCAAATTTGATAATGTTGAGATGATTAGTGATGACAGTGATGATGATAGTGATCAAGAAATAGTGGTTAAGGATAATACAGAAAAATCAATCTCTAATGATGCACAAAATTCAGCATTAGTCGAGTTACATAATGCATCATCCGTCGGTAGACAATTAGCTTCATCCGTCGGGATACAAAGTGCATCATCCGTCGGAACAATGAGAGAAGCTGAGAGTCAAAATAGATAACTTACGGAAAGAACTCATTCTTCAAACCAAAGACTCACAAACTTAGGGGGAGTTTCTTCTAATCAAATCTCATTCACACATCAAAACAATGATGAGGCCTCTTCATCAAGAGCTAATCTACCACAACAGGGAAAATGGACTAGTGATCACCCTTTTGAGCTCATCATTAGTGATGCATATTCTAGAGTTCAAAAAAGAAAAGCAACTCAAGAAGAATGTTTATATAGCTACTTTCTCTCAAAGGAAGAACCAACTAAGGTAGAAAAAGCTCTGTTGGATCCTGATTGGGTTCTAGCTATGCAGGAGGAGCTAAGCCAATTAGAAAGGAACAAGGTATGGAAGTTGGAACCCAATCCTAAAGGAAAGAATCCAATTGAAACCAAGTGGGTATTCAGAAACAAGATGGATGCAAATGGCATAGTTATCAGGAATAAAACTAGATTGGTCACTAAGGGCTACTGTCAATAAGAAGGAATAGATTTTGATGAGACTTTTTCTCCTGTTGGAAGACTTGAAGCCATCATAATTTTCTTAGCCTATGCTGTCCATGCCAATTTCAAAGTCTATCAAATGGATGTCAAAAGTGCCTTTCTGAATGGAGATTTAGAGGAGGAAGTCTATGTCAGTCAGCCTCCTGGTTTTGAAGAACCAAATTTTCCAGAATATGTCTACTATCTTTTGAAAGCACTTTATGGATTGAAGCAAGCACCTAGAGACTGGTATGATACTTTGTCAAAGTTTCTCTTAGAAAATCTCTTCACAACAGGTACTATTGACAAAACTTTATTCTTTAGATATTTTAATGGCTCTAGTATACTTGTTCAAATTTATGTAGATGATATTATATTTGGCTCTACAGATGAAAAACTTTGAAAAACGTTTGCCAAATTGATGCAAAGTAAGTATGAAATGAGAATGATGGGAGAACTAACTTACTTTCTTGGTCTACAAGTTAAGCAAGTCAGTGATGGAATTTTCATGAGTCAAACCATATATATTTATGATCTTTTAAAGAGTTTTGATTTAATGGATTGCACATTTGCAAAAATTCCCATGGTTACTGCAACTAAACTTGAATTAAACACTACTGAAAAGTATGTGGATATTTCAAGCTATAGAGGAATGGTTGGCTCACTTTTGTATTTAACAACTAGTAGGCCAGATATAATGTTTGCTACTTGTCTTTGTGCTAGATTTCAGGTTGATCCTAGAGAATCTCATTTAATAACTATAAAGAGAATTTTTAGATATCTCAATGGAACACCAAAACTTGGCATTTGGTACCCTAGAGATTCTTGTTTTGATCTAACTGGTTATTCAGATGCAGACTATGCAGGGTGCAAGATTGATAGAAAAAGCACTAAAAGAACCTATCAATTTCTAGGAAACAAGCTAGTTTCCTGGTTCAGTAAAAAACAAAATTTAGTCTCTACTTCTACAGCTAAGGCTAAATATATTGTTGATGGCAGTTGTTGTGCACAAATTCTATGGATGAAAAACAATTTGTTGGACTATGGTCTGCAAGTGGACAGAATTCCTATTTTCTGTGATAACACAAGTGCAATTGCCATTACTGAAAATTGAGTACTATAACGTCTGGAAAAAAATATTATGTAATCACTTTTATCAATAAATAATTATTATGTGATTTTTATGTGAATTTTGGCCAATTATTTGATGATTGATATTAATATTTGGGTGTTTATTTATGATAAAATTAGGATATTTTATTCTTTAATTATCCAGAATAAAATATAGATAGTTTTGGTATTTTATTGGTAATTTTTGGATGGTTATGTTATTTTATGAGAATCTATAGAATTAATAATGAATATTTTACGTAATTATAAAATTACTTTTTAGAATCAGAAATCGTTCCACTTCAACCGTTTTTGCGTTTTTACAACCCGAAACTCTTCCAAAATTTCCTTCATAACCTAATCTGATAATTCGGAACACTTTTCGTGTTTTGACTTTTTCGATCCGGTGCACGGTTTGACCTGTACGAGTCCCGGCGTGAAATTTTCGATACGTTAATCATTTTATAGATCGATAAAAATCCGTATTTTCAAAAGGCGAGATATTATTACCTTATTTTCATATAAAGTGTTTTATAGGAAGCTCTGTTTTGATAATTATCCAAGTCTGGTATTAAAATTGTATCGTTTTATAGTTACTTAGCGGCTAAGTAACCTATTTTCAGATCCGATCTGTAAATATAATTATCGAATTATTAAATAAACAAAATATGTGATGGGTCTGTTAGCTGTGTGTTACCTTATTGTTAATTTTGGGTAATTGTTGGATACGAACCTTATTTGTATAATTAATTATTGAACTATATGGCATTATTTTGTTCTTAAAATGATTTTATTGAATAATTATTCTTATAAATGCTAAAATTATCTCTAAAATTATTTTTGTTCCTTTATAATTTTATTTATAATTTTTAGGAATTTATAAAATTTAGAAATTAATGTTTTATTGATTATTTATTTTTAAATGATTTTATGATTTCATTTAATCGTAAAATCAGTATTTAATTCTAGAATAATTCAAAAATCATGGAAATTTTATTCTATTAACTTTTAAATATTTCGAGAATTTTAAAATTATTTCGGGAATTTTCACAATTTTATTTAACCGCATTTTTGTTCGTTAAATTATAAAATACGGATATGTGGCGCATTTTAGAAACTGTTTTAAAACTTTCGAAATTTTCATTTTAAATTACTTCGGGGATTTTAAGAATATTTTGGCAAATTTTGAAACTATATGTATTCGTAAATTTTCCATCTATTTGCTAAATGCGGTGCCAGAAATAGAAATAACGCTGCAAACACGATAAAATCCCCAAATTTTATCCCTTTCCTCCTCCTTATCCCTCCAGCCACACTCTCTCTCCTTTTTATCTCTCTTCACCGACTTTTCTCTCCCCAATCTCTCTCTCTACTTTCTCTCAATTCTCTCTCATTTTCTAATCTTTCCCCTTCTCAATTTCTCCCCCTCCTTTCTGTCTTAATCTCTCTACTCTCTCTCCCCGATAAATTCCTGTACTGTCTTGATTCCATTAATTTCGGCCTCCGCCCTTCGCTTTCTCCGGCGAGGTGGTGACGCATGGAAGGTTGTCCTTGATTATGTTTTGCATGCATATATACGTGCATGTGTGTGTAATCGTGTATGTGTGTGTTTAGTTGTGTCTGTGTGTATGTAAATTTTGTGTGTGTGTGTATGTTTATGTGTGTGTGTGTGTGTTGTAGTGGTGGTGGGGCGGTGTTGCCTCCTGGGCTATGTGTTTTTCCAATCATGCTTTATTGTTCTGTTGCTTTGCAGCATGTGAGGCGCGTGAGATGGCTGATTCGATTTTTAATATTATTTTATTAATTTCTGCAAGAATTAAATGATTTGGATTTCGTGAAATAAATTATAATTAAATAAAATTAGTTGATAAAATGAATTGCGAATTGAAAAATACGAATAAAGACATAGAAACAAAGATGATAATGATAATTAATAATTGAGTTGTACCAATGATTTGGAATTGTGAATTGTGATTGGATGTTATCGTTTTGATTGGATTGGCGTCAAATTGATTCGACAGGTAGGCCAATAAACAAAGGAGACGCTGCCCCATTTTTGAGAAAATTAATTCCAAAAATACGGGAATGTACCCTATAATTATCGGATGAACAAAGATATATAATTATATTATACGGACCTAATTATGTGTTGTGACAAAATATTTTGTAAATACCAGATCACCCTATTTTCCAAAATGATAAGTGTACATATTTTTCGAAAATAAATACCGAACCGAATTTCGAAGATGTGAACCATAATTGCTATGTATATTTTAATAATACATATAAATATGAATCGGCTTATGAAATCGTATGGGTAGAAGTGATAGTGATATTATGATAAGCGGGGTGATTATCTGAATTAGGGTATTTCAAACCCTGTAGGTCCTAGTCGGAAGACCCAAGGAGTGACGTCGGACTACGAGTGATATAGTGGTTAGACTTTGAGCTCAGTAAAGTTCTAATCGAAGGATCTGAGCGTTGGGATCGTAACCAGAAGAGGATAGTGGTCTGACAACAAAGACAAATGTTCAAGGCAATCCAAAAGTCAATAGATAATAGTGATTAAAGCTTATCAAGGCAAGTATTCCTTATTTTTCACGTAAAATACTGCAAATATTTCTTCATTCCTATTCTAAGTTCAGAATAGTTAAATGTTTTATATTTCGCTGCAATTACTCTTATTATGCAAGTTCTTTTCATTATTGTTCCTATATTATTGATTGCTCTCTTGAGCAAATACCCATTGTTTCGGGTTATTTGCGAACCCTGAATTGGGATGTTTTGAAATCAAAATGATTTGACATCAAAATACTCAACGGGCTGGATAGTGATGTGTGGGATTAAGTGTTCTTAATCATAAGGACCGGGACATAACCGGATCCTTGAGATGGGCCGTAGAGCCTGGGTACCCGACTGGATCTATATAGGGAGATAATGCACTGTATCCTGGCTGATTAGCAGGATATAGGTGTGAACTAGTGTCCAGTCTAATTTGTTTTTTTATTTCCATTAACGACATTCTTTCACGAAAATTTTTATGATTCAAAAACCGGACGAAACCCTGATTCAGGAGATGAATCTGGGAATCGCTTATCACTTTTGGATTTATAATTAAAGGCTGGTAACAACCAATGTCTATCCGTTGAACTCTATCATATAAATAAAATTGTTTAAAATTGTTTAAAGATTTTGTCCGGAAATTTTCCTTGGATATCAATGCTTGAAACTCAAATTATATACTTGTCGGGCATTTTTGGCTCACTCTTGCTTTGTAAATTCCTATTTCTTTCAGAAACAGATAAGGACAAAAGTGAATGACTTTGATAGACAGCAGAAGTTAGAGAAATCTCCGCTACGAAAGGACGAAAATGTTAGAAAAATAAGACAAGGGCATTAGTGCGAAGGTATTTTAAACTTGTATTCTAGTCGTTGTGAACTGTTGAAGGTTAGATTCTTGTTTCATACCATAACCTGTAAATGATCCGGATTTAAGGGGTTATTTAGTTATCATTTTATTTTATGTAAAGATTGTTTAGTGACACCAAATCTTAGCCCCGGATTTGGGTTGTTACAAGCTCAGCATTCAAGAACAAAGCACATAGACATCAAGTATCACTTCATTAGGTAACATGTAATGAGTGGTACTGTGGAACTTCATTTTGTTCCAAGTGTGAAACAACTTGCAGATATCTTTACCAAGCCACTTGATGAATCCACTTTCACTAGGTTGGTAAGTGACTTAGGTATTCTTAATTATTCTTAAATTATTTGTGATAATTTTGGAAGTTGAAATGCAGCCATAAATTTAATTGATTTTTCTATTTTGGATGAAAATTTGGCTAAGTCAAATTTTACATCTCGACGGATGTTCCTTATCCATCGAATTTGATCATCCGTCGAAATAGAATAGCTTGGTAAAAATCAATTACTTTTCTGGATTATTTTAAACCCGACGGATAATTGCTTTATTTTCATCTATCGAATTGTCTACATCTTAGCCGTTAAAGTTCTGAACATTATCCATCGGATATACTTACAGTCTATAAGTATATCACGACGGATAATTGACAGAATTTTGACAGTTTATTTTGCGAAATTCTCATTGGGTCTTTAATTTTTACCTTTAATTTTTATCCCATTTTATCTGAGAATACATAAAATCCTTATCTCGATTTTATTTTAGCTTTTATTTTTCTCTATTGCAATTAACTGCTCTCTTCTTCCTCAGAGCAAAATCCTCTTTCTCTCTGTAAATTTCCTTGCTTTAACAATGGCACCAGTAGTCAAGATCATGTCTCAGTCAGGATTCATTTATGTGAAGAACAATTTCGTGGCTCTTGTGAACAAAGAAATTCCAGCCTCTGAGGATTATCACAAAATGATGGATTTTATGATGGGATGAAAGCTTAGTTATTTCATGCTGGAATCACCCACAATCTACTGTGAAGTTGTGGAGGAGATGTGGACTACTGCTGTGTATCAAGCAACTGAAAAAACAATAACTCTCTCCATTAAAGGTAAGGAATTTTGCATTAATGGTGATACTATTCAAGCATGCTTTAAAATTCCTAAAAACACTACTACTAAACCACACACAGATGCTGATTTAGTTATCTTGCTTAATTCTATTGGCTATGCACTTCCTACCACTAAGTTAAGTGAGATTAGGAGGCTAGGTCTTAGGAAAGAGTGGAGTTATCTGTGTGATGTAGTTACCAAGGTGTTTTCTGGTAAGATAAGAAACTTTGATTTCATCAATACTACCATGCTTAACATGCTCTAAATGCTACTTACTGATAATTACTATAATTTTAATGATGCTGTCGTGTTTGAGTTAGGTTACAAGTTAGGAAAGATTAATAAGAGGTCTAGGCATGTTAATTATGCTAAATTCTTTATGATTATTGTTAACCATATTTGTGAGGATCTTGTGATTGAGAACCCAACCAACAAACTAGATTGTTGGGTTCAATAAAGAAGAGTAATTGTAGATTTAAACAGGGCTGATCACCAGAAGGAAGTGCCCCTTGTTTATTTGCCTATCATGGAGGGCCCTCAGGTAAGTGAGGTAAATACTTCTGTCTCTACTTCTTCCATCTCTCAAGTTTCTTTGCCATTGACTGTGGCTATGACATCTGTGTCATTGACCCAACAGATGCCTACCCAGGCCACAAAATCCAAAACTTCAAAAATCAAATCAAAGAAACCACACTCTGGTATCTCTCAAAAGATGCCAGTTTCAAAATCCACCAAAACCAAAGAGGGGAGTGTGAAGGGTGGTAAGGTTGGTGAGGGACATGGTGAACATAAAAAGAAACCCTAAGAATAAGGATGGTAAGGTGATTGTACCCAAACCTAGCCACACCACAGTTTCCCAACAAACTGTGGTGCTTAATAAGGAAATTAGCACATCTCTAGTTTTATCCTCCCAAAAGGATACTACTATTGAAACAAGCTCCCAACCACGAACACAGGCCAAAAGGGTTAGGGACACATATTCACCCCAAACTTATACAAGAAAGAAGAAAGCTAGAAAACTTGGGGATGCACAGGGATCACACATAGTGCAAACTGCAGCTAAAGACTCAGTCACTGCACCATCTCAAATTCAGCTTGATGTGGCTCCAATAAATGTGGAGTCACAACCAAAATCTTTAACAATAGAAGCACCAAACACACAAAACTCCCCCACCAATTCTATGGATGTGGATATAATTCACACATCAATCCCTGATTCTCCTTCTTTAACTCTGTTGGAGAAGCCAAAACTCAGTACAAGTGAGCATCATCTTCTAGATGATTTATATCACTGAGGCATGATCAACTTCTTGAACTTCTTCCAGTGAATTAACTCCTCAAGTCTGTAGATGAACCTTGTTTCTGAATCCTTTGACAGATATTACTTTGCGAGATCTCTCTGACGGTAGATCCACTATTTACTTATTACATTCTTATTTGAGTTGAGTTGAATCCTCGAATATACAAATAGGCTATGACATATGACTTACAATCTCCCCCTATTTGTTTGTTAGACAATAACACACAAATACCTAGAGGATAACTCAACTAACAAATAAGAAAAAGATATAAACATACATGTAAAGTAAATAGTAGAAAAGTTCTGGACTAGATTTAACATTTTCCAGATTCCAAGTAGATGTTCCTCTAAACTGAACATATCTTCAAGTAGTTCCATCTTCATTTGTACAACCACATTTCCTGTTGAGAAGCCTATATCTCTTGCTTCTCCCCCTATGAGAATCAACTGATTAAAGAAGATCACCTTCGTTTACCACCTCTCCCGTACAATAGGATCCGCAGATAAAAACCAATGGTACTCCCCTAACAGCTTCTTCCCTTACTAGGAAATCACCTTGTGTTTACCACCTCTCCCGTACAATAGGATCCGTAGTTACAAACAACAATGGTGTGGTGTAGTGTACATTTTTAGGATCTTTTTCTTCCTCCCTGCTATTTCTCCCCCTTAGTTGAGGAATCCTCCAAACTATTACTTAAGCTTTTATCTCCCCCTTAAAGAAGAAATGTATGCCGTCGTCTGAAGGAGTTCTCATATTTCACTTGGTTGGAAAAGAAATAACAAGTAGTTTCTTTTTCTACCTCACTGTGAGTGTGTGATTCTGTTTAGTGTACCTTACATGTGTTTCACTCTTCTCTCCACTCGTGTTTACACTCTTTCTCACAAGTGTATCACTCCTCTCATAGCTCCATATTCCAGCTGTACCTGCAAGGAAAATCACCTCAGCCATCCTTTAAGGAGGTCACAGGTGGTGCAATGGGAGTTCACAAATCCCCATCCTTGTTAAACTCGTCAGATAAATCTGAGTCATAATCTACAAGTTGCTACTTTCCCTTTTAGGGTTCCAGATTTGAATTCTGGGAAAGTAAACAATGATCCAACGATTTTAGCATAAAGATCAAAGTTCCCTTCTAATGTCTGTGAAGACACTTCCTTGTGACTCATCAGGTAATATCTGAATCATTGTCAACAGGTTGCCGATCTGCACCTATGTCAGATCCACTATCCGTAGATGCATCCAGGGGATTTAAGCCTGGGGAGGTAGACACTGACCACTGACATATGGCTTTTGGATCAGTATCCTCTCCTAACACCTGTAAAGGCAATTGGTCCACTAACGAACCTTGAACAATCGAATCTGACCTTAAAATGGTCGAAACTCTTGTTTCCGTCAACTCATCCTTTGTGTGTGTAACCTTTCCTTGTGCATCAAGAATTATTTATATTTGAAGTGGTGACACTACATCGGATACCTTGGCTGACAGGCAAAATTCAATAGACGCACCCTGTTGAGAGAATGAATCTAGTAACTGTTTTTGTGCCTTTTCAGCCATTACATCTTTTTGAGAAGATGTATGGGGGCTAGCAGTTGTCTCGGTTTAAATACTACTCATCTATGTAGGAGACAGAGCTACTGGGTTGACTACAGAACCTTCCTTATGTGGTGCACTAAGGCACTATCTCCCTTACGCTCATTCATACTACATTTAGTGGTAAGAGAGTGTTGGTTGGTTCTGTTTCTGTGTTTGTCTTTACAGTCTGGGATAGATGTTGTGGGTTTTCAACCTCATGACTGTCAATGAAAGAAAGTCATTGCAGACTGAACCTGTAACACAGAATATATGGTAATAGAGAGAAAATGATTTACAATAGTGATTTCAAAAGATTTTACATGAAATAAGAAATCACTAATGTAGAAAGAAGTTTAATTTTGTTTTTCAATATGAATGAGTTTTTGGATAAAACATTGATCACTTAGGGTAAAGTCTAAGTAGTTCTCATTCATGTCAAAAGCTTACAAATATCTGCAACATAATGTTAACAACATATCATTGACCGATACTTGTCAAGTACTTTAGATACTAATTGTTATGTTGCATTAACAATATACCACTGCACATATAAAACAATATGATTGTGCCTAGTGATAAGATAGTTATAAATATGACGACTCTACTTATTCATATAAAACTGTAACTGCAGTTAGAGTGCCATACCATGTCCTTGACGATTGCTTGAGCAGTATACTAGTTCATACCAACCTGAAGTGAGACTGTGAAGAAGAGATTGCATAGTCCAATAGATCTGCAGCTGCAAAGTCCATGAACTGTGGTGCATTGACTTCCTCTTTTGACTCACCAACCAGGAGTACACTTGTACACATCTTACTAGAGTCCAATTCCAAGTGTAATGTGCATCAGGTGCCTGATATGTCGTAATATTCTCAAGTCTCGTCACTAGTGCTATATGTTAGATACTGCTTCCTGATAATAACGTAGCACAATATACAAAATTACAATGATAACATTCCCAGCTTGCAAACAGCCATATCCCTCAGATAAACCTTTGTTGTTATCTCCAAAGGTAACCAGGGGGCCAGCTTTCTCAATCCACATTTGATAGCAGGGCTCTATCTCCGGTCATATGTCTTGATGATCCACTGTCAAGAATCCACACTACCGGTTACACCTGTTTAATGCCCTGCACTACAAATGGATTAGACCTTCTTCGGAACCCAAACTTGGTTGGGCCCGGCATACTTGTAGAACTGTCCTTTGTCAGGCAAAACAACATTTTTAATTTTAATTGCCTCAACTTTCTCAATGACTGAACATTTGACCTTGTAAACAGCGTTAACCAATTTCTGTTTAAGCTTAGGCACAAATGTCTCCTTTCTAGCCTTAGAAGGACTAGCAGTCTTAGACCTATCATGCTTCTTGTTATTCACATGCTGACGAGGAGTAGTCTTATCATTAGACACATGCTTACCATTGAAATAAGCATACATCATATTAAAAGCACAAGACATACAATTAGCAACACCACATGCTTTATGAGAGTGATTAACAGCAGGCAATTTATGCATGGTAGACATGGCATTATTGTTATCCAACTCATGTGTGTCTGAGTTAGTCTCAGTTGCTTTCACAACTTTGACTGGAACTTTCGACTCACTTGACTTGGAAACAATCTTCTCATTAGCATGATCCTCAGCACGTATTTCTTCTTGAATAACAGAAGAGGTCGCATCAAATGGTTCAGCAATTGATGCTTTATAGAGGGGTTCATCAACACCCTTAAGCACATGTGGTACTTCCCTCCCTTTAGCACATACATGAGGAGGGGAGTTTATGCCTAATTCTCCAATAGCAGCATTGTAATCATAACCTATTCCAGATGTTTGATTAACAGCTTGCTTACTGTAGAACTCTTTAGCCTTCGAACAAGAATTGAAGTAGGCTCTAACCTTAGTTGTAACACCCCCAGATCCGGGGTCGGGGATCCGGGTTGTCACGGTCTTTCTTTCCACAATATCACTTCACTTAATTAATAATAAATAACCTCATGCTGTGACCCCATACTAACATACACCACAACCCGTTATAGTCTCAGAGATGAAATTGAAATAAGTACAAGTCTTTGAATCCACAATTTAAAATTATTACAACCCAAAATGATTACTTGATAAATTTACAGTTAATTGCCATTATCTGCCACAAGTTATAATTATACATAATTTGATTCTCAAAAGTAGATGGTCTGAACTATAATGGATCTACCTCTGCAGCTATAGCAGCTACAACATCATCGGGAAGACGCGGGGCGCTTCCCACGCGCTTGCGCTGGGTCTGCTGGAGTCTTGCCATCTCTCCTAACTGTTGTTGTGTGATGAAGAAATAAAGCAAGAGTGAGCCTTACAGCTCGCAAGATAATACATAGTGATAACAATAATATAAGTATCTAAATGGATACTCACTAGAATCTTTATCGTGAGTAAGATAATTACTTACTAGATATAATGTAAAAACAAGGAATGAAGTTACCAATACTTCACCACACTTATATCATTTATAAAGCTACTTGAACTACCACCGTTCAAAGTATTATAAGTTTTAAGAAAAACATCCCATAGATGAGACCACAAGTTAAGACTTGAATAGATTCAATCTTTGAAATATTATTGAATGAAAAAGTTATGAGATACTTTATTTAGTCCCGATATATATATCCACATATATATATCTCTAAAACATTTCCTGGAACCTCTGTTATGTAAAGTATGAACAGAGTTGCAATATCCAATGAATTTGGAAGGAAAAGAAAACCTTTGGCATAAACCAGATATCTTGCTGATCAGGCAAAGATACCCATAAGTAACCTTTTCTACTAGTAGATGGACGAATTCCCCACTGGTCATCACCCTGGCCGCATTAGGACCTATGCTGGACTGCCACTCAGCCACTTATGCATTTGATGGACTCCCACTGAGCCACTTACACTATCATGGACGCCCACTGAGCCCATGTTGCTTATGCCGACTCAATAGATGGACTTACTTCCCGAACGTTGGGTAAGTAATCAATTCATTTACCAAAACTGCAACCTTGTTGCGAATATAAAATACACCACAGAGCCGGATCCCTCAGGTTTTAAGCGAGTATTTAAATCCCCTTAAAAAGGAAGATCTTAAATATAAAAATGAGTTTTGGGATCCGCTCTAACTTTTAAAAATCATTTTGAAGACTCGAAAACACTTTATAGAGTGTTTGGAGTAAAGTTGATTTAATGAAGTAAATCAGTCCCCAGAATATTTAGAAAATGACTGAATATTATTAATTAAATAATATTCCCATAAAGAATAATCTTTTATAAAAATAATTGAAGTAGAAGTTTTAAAACTTATACTTGAAACGAGTATTAAATAACCAAAGATATACTTATATGAAAGTATTATCTTTATTTGAATAATCGAAAATAAGTTTGATTATCGACACCTTATTCTTTAATAAAATAAAGAATATATTTCAGTAAATAATCGGAGTCATAGATCCTCAAATGAATATTCAAATAATATTCATTAAATAATATAAACTGAGTCATAAGCCTTCGAATGAATATTCAAATAATATTCAAATAATAAAATAAAAGGAGTCATAAGTCCTCGAATGAATATTCGAAATAATATTCATTAAATAAAATAAAGTTTAAAGTTATCGAATAAACCTTATTCGATTAATAGTTTGGAAAACTATAACCATATATATATATAAATATATATATATATATATCCATATCCATATATATACAAAATCTACTCGGGATCCTCGACTCCCGGTTTTAGAAAATTTTTTCACCTTTGGGTCCCTACACTAAGGGTATATGCAAGATACCGCTATCCTCTAGCATAGGTATTATCAACTGAACCAACAGATATATATTTCAAGAATATGAAACAGGCATGCATATATATACCATATCACATGCTACAATATATCGCAAGAATTTGCTAAATAACCAATATGCATTTATCGCAAGAGCATGCATATATAAATGTATACATCACAACAATAGTATAACGGATAGAATACTTGCCTGAGTGACTTGGGGGTGAGAAAGGCTCGGGACGAGTCTGATATCCTATAAACAACAAGTAAGTTGGAATTAAACCAAAATCACTTGTAAATCTATACTTTAACTAACTTAGACTCTAACGCTTGTTTGCGCTCACCGATTCGCTTAAGTCACTCGGGTACCCTCGGCTCCACCATTTTTAATAATTTAACCTTTACGAGTTTTAAAGCGATTCCTTCGCGAATGTCTTACCAACTGCCTAACACACTTACCATAAATGTTTCATACATTAATTAACCCTTTTTGGTCTTTAACCTACATTTCAAAGTAAGGCGAGGGAAAAAGTTTCGTTCGCGAAACGCCGTTACTTGAAACGGTCGTTTCTCCTAAACCGTGCATCGGAATCGAACGAACTACATATCAAAACGAAGCTCGTAACATGAGCTATCTAAACATGGCAGTGGTCATAATCTAGCAGGGGGTTCTCGGGTCCTAATGCTATGCACAAAAACAGTCCAAAGAAAATCGGACGTTACGACGACTATGTTTACGCGATTTCCAAATTTTAAACCATACAAAACCAACCACAAACCAACCTCAAATCCAACATACAACCAACATCCATCCTTATCACATCATAACAACCCCAACCAATTCAATTTAATCATTCATACTTATGCCTAAACTTAACTTTAATCATACTTAAGTTCCTTTAAATCAAAACCACAACAATTACCATTCCATTTCACTACCATTCCAAATCCCAAACTCTAAATCATAACAACAAGCTACAATATCAACCCATTAATCAAAATCATCTTATAATATATAGGAATCTAGGGTTTGGAGATGGTATACCTTCCTTGAAGTGGTGGGTGGAGCTAGGAAGCCTTAAGAAGCTTTGAGAAGTCTTAAGAATGCTTGGATCTTCAAGAAAAACAAGAAAAAGTTCAAGTTAAAAACTTGAAAACACTATTCATTGTCTTCTTCTTTGATTAAATGAAGAAGATTGAGAAAGAATTAATGGCTTAAACTCATGATATAGTCCTAACTAAGCATGAAGATGATTAGGGAATTATCTTACCAATTTAGGAAGCTTGGATCTTTGATTTTGAAATTCTTTGCCTTTAAAAATGCTAAAAGCCGAGAGCTCTCAAGAACAAGCCTTGGTTGCTTTTGATTTTTTGATGAGAATGATTTTTACTTGGCTTGGTTGAATTGTTTTGTATTTGATTTAGTCAATTACCTTCTTGCCCTTGAAATTGTGTGGTTACAAAGCTACCACACCTCCTTCCTTCCCATGTCATGCTTATGTCATCCTCATGATGTCATCCTCCCTTCCTTGTCCTCTTTCTATTGGTTGGATGACATCATTCCCACTAATCCCTTTGATTAACTTCCTAATCGTTTGCCTAATGACCGCTGATCTGTTATACGGTTCGCTTAACTTTCGTTCTCGTTTATCGTTTGAAGGATCACACCCGGGATCTTATTACTTAGGTTCCCTTAACCTTTCTCAATACATTATATTCCTTTTTATGATCCTCTATTATAATCCTTTAATTTAAATCCTTTTTATCCTGTTACCTTATACTCAATTCTCTCCGTATCTTGTGGATTTCCGGGAAAAACCAAAGTGCTCGGAATTGGATTCTGACGATCTTTACATACACTTATATACTTCATAGAGTACTAATAATATCCCAGAATATCCATAACAGAACCCCTACATAGTGTGGCGTGAAAAGTTTTCTCATTCAGCTAAAACACTATTCACAAGGGTTACAAAAAGTTGAAAATTTTGGGGTTATTACAGTCTCCCCTCCTTAAAAGGATTCCGTCCCGGAATCAAACAGAATACAAATGGGGGTACTTTTCTAGCATTGTGCTCTCTAGTTCCCAAGTTGATTCTTCCATATTATGATTCTGCCATAGTACTCTGACTAGCTTGATCACTTTGTTCCGAAGCACCTGCTCCTTCTTATCCATAATCCTTACTGGCTTCTCCACGTAAGTTAGATCTGGCTGCATATCCACCTGCTCGTACTCCACTATGTGCCTGGCATCCCGATGATACCTCCTTAGCATTGACACATGGAACACATTATGAACTTGTTGCAAATTAGGGGGTAGGGCTAGCTCGTAAGCTAACTTTCCAATCCGTCTTAATATCTCAAAAGGTCCAATGTATCTTGGGCTTAGTTTTCCTTTCTTTCCGAACCTCATTAATCCCTTCCAAGGGGATACTTTCAACAATACTAAGTCCCCTACTTCATATTCCTTGTCCTTTCGGGCTAGGTCTGCATATTTCTTCTGTCTGTCTTGGGCTGCTACAAGTCGCCCTCTGATAAGATCCACTATATCTTTGGTCCTTTGGACCACTTCGGGTCCGAGCATCTTCCGCTCTCCTACTTCATCCCAGTATAAGGGAGATCGACACCTTCTTCCGTACAGGGCCTCATAAGGCGGCATTCCGATGCTAGCATGAAAGCTATTGTTATAAGAAAACTCGATCAACGGCAAGTGATCATCCCAACTTCCTTTAAGGTCTATTGCACAGACTCTCAACATATCCTCTAGTGTCTGGATGGTCCTTTCACTCTGTCCATCCGTTTGGGGATGGTACGCGGTACTCATATTTAACTTGGTCCCCGCACATTCCTGAAAGCTCCTCCAAAATCTGGAGTTGAACCTGGGGTCTCGGTCTGAGACAATGGACGCTGGGACTCCATGTCGCGTCACTATTTCCTTGAGGTAAATGTCCACCAGTCTATCGACTGTGTATCTCTCATTGATAGGAATGAAATGAGCTGACTTTGTCAGTCGGTCTATAATTACCCAAATGGCGTCGTGATTGGCTTTCGTCCTTGGCAAGCCTACAACAAAATCCATCGCTATCCGTTCCCATTTCCATTCGGGAATCTCCAGGGGTCGCAAAAGTCCACTGGGTCTCTGGTGCTCTGCCTTTACTCTTTGGCAAGTCAAACACTTGTTTACTCATTCTGCTACGTCCCTCTTCATGTTGGGCCACCAGTAATATTCCTTCAAATCCCTATACATCTTGGTACTTCCCGGGTGAATGGAATACCTGGAACTATGGCTTTCATCCAAAATCTCATCTTTAAGTTCTTGAACATTCGGAACCCAAATTCGGTAGGAGTACCTCATTATCCCCTTATCATCTTTTTCAGTATGGATCTCCTCTCCAGTCATTGACTCTCTGCCTTCATTCATTATTTTCTCCTGGCACAATCTGATCTTTTCCAATAACTCTGGCTGCATTGAGATCTCAAAAAGCTTTTCAGTTCCGGTTCCGATTACCTTTACTTCTATTTCCATTCTCTCAAAATCCCTTATCAATTCTTTCGAAGTCGTTATCATTCTGAGTCTTTCCTTTCTACTAAGGGCATCAGCCACCACATTGGCTTTCCCTGGATGATAGAGAATCTCACAATCATAGTCCTTGATTAGTTCTAACCATCTCCTCTGGCGCATGTTGAGCTCTTTCTGCGTAAATATGTACTTGAGGCTCTTATGGTCTGTGAAAATCTCGCACTTCTCTCCATACAAGTAGTGCCTCCAAATTTTTAAAGCAAATACTATTGCCGCGAGCTCAAGGTCATGAGTAGGATATCTAACCTCGTATTCCTTCAGTTGTCTCGACGCATACGCAATAACTTTACCGTGCTGCATAAGCACACATCCTAATCCTTTGTGCGACGCGTCACTATATATCACAAAATCTCCTTTTCCGTCCGGCAACGCCAATACCGGAGCCGTTATCAACCTTTTCTTTAATTCCTGAAAACTGTTCTCGCATTTCTCCGTCCATTCAAACTTCTCTGTCTTACGAGTAAGTCGTGTCAAAGGGGCTGCGATCTTCGCAAAGTCCTGTACAAATCTACGATAGTAGCCGGCCAATCCTATGAAACTCCTTACCTCTGTGGCTGTGGTTGGCCTTTCCCAATTTGAGACCGCCTCTATCTTGGAGGGGTCGACCAATACTCCTTCTTTATTGATCACATGTCCTAAAAATTGTACTTCATTCCGCCAAAATTCACACTTCGAGAATTTGGCATATAACTGCTCCTCTCTGAGTATTCCTAGAGCTATCCTCAAATGCTCTGCATGTTCTGCCTCAGTTCTTGAGTAGATCAAAATATCATCGATAAAAACTATCACACACTTGTCCAAGTACTTCTTAAATACTCTATTCATTAAATCCATGAAAGCCGCTGGGGCGTTGGTTAATCCAAAGGACATTACCAAGAACTCATAATGCCCATACCTGGTACGGAACGCTGTCTTGGAAATATCTTCGGGTTTAATCTTTAGTTGGTGATATCCAGTTCTCAGGTCAATCTTGGAAAAATAAACAGCATCCTTTAGCTGGTCGAACAGATCGTCTATTCTAGGTAATGGGTACCTGTTCTTTATACTTAGCTTGTTCAACTCTCGATAGTCTATGCACAGCCTCATGCTCCCATCTTTCTTCTTAACAAATAAAACTGGTGCTCCCCACGGAGACACACTGGGTCTTATCATACCCTTATCCAAGAGTTCCTGCAATTGGATAGCTAATTCCTTCATTTCTAACGGGGCTAACCGGTAAGGTGCTTTTGAAACTGGCGCCGTCCCTGGGGCCAACTCAATAGCAAATTCAATCACTCTATCGGGTGGTAATCCCGGAAGGTCTTGTGGGAATACATCTTCAAATTCGTTGACTACTGGAATATCTTGTAAGTTGGGCACCTCCTTCTGCGTGTCCACCATATAGGCTAGGTAAGCCTCACTTCCTTTTCGTAGCATCCTTTTGGCCTGGGCCATAGTCAAAAATTTCTGCGTCTGCCTCTTTCCTCTAAATATAACTTCTTTCTTCCCGGGGATATTTAACTTAACTTTCTTCCCTTTATAGTCTATCTGAGCATCGTTGCTAGATAGCCAGTCCATTCCCAAAATCACATCAAACTCCCCTAATTTAAAAGGAATCAGATCAACACTGAAAGATTGCTCCCCTATGCCTATCTCACAGGCGGGGTGAATCTGGTTAACAGGAATAATTTCATGATTGGCTATTTCTACTTGTAAGGGTTCTATCAAGGGTTCAGCCTTAAGTCTTAACTTACGCGCAAGGTCCTTTGATATAAAAGATTTAGTTGCTCCCGAATCAAATAAAACATTTGCACTGACTGAATTTAGAGAAAGGGTACCTGCTATCACATCTGAATCTTTCATAGCATCCTGGACTGTCATGTTGAAAGTCCTCGCAGTAGGTGGCTTATTGGAAGCAGCCCTGCTTGCTCCCGAAGCTGCTGGTTTGTTCATTGGGCATTCCTTCTTCCAATGACCTGGGCGTCCGCACTGATGACAATTGGTGGTTGGAACGACGGCAGGGGTTGATGATGGGCTCTTAGTTGAATAGTGGCCTTCCCGACCGCACTTAAAACAGGTTACTGGCCTTCCTTTACACTCCCCAGTGTGATTCCTTCCACATATGTTACAGGCTGGCAATGGGGGTCGAGACTGGTTGAAATAGGACATTCTTGACTTCTGGCCGCCCTGGCTCACACTCACACTCATTGGCCGCTTAAACCCAGTGTTCCTTCCTGGTAGGGACACTGCTCCTCGATTAAATCTAGTTGGGAAGCTCCTTCCTGCGGAACCTCCACCCATGCTCATACTTTTCCTCTTTATTCCTTTCTTCTCTCTTTCCTTCTGCATCTGTTCACTTCCGACTTCTACAATCGTTGCCTTTTGCACCAGAGTGGCATAGTCCGTAAGCTCAAGGATTGCCACCCTATTCTGAATCCATGGTTTCAGTCCCTGCTGAAACCTCCTAGCTTTCTTTTCCTCGGTGCTCACAAACTCCGGCACAAACCTTGATAACTCAGTAAATTTCGCTTCGTACTCTGCTACAGACAAGTTATTCTGCTTTAGCTCCAAGAACTTGAGCTCCATCTGGTTTTCCATAAACCTCGGGAAATACTTTCCCCGAAACAACTGACTAAATCTCTCCCAGGTTATAATAGCATCTGTCTCCATGTTTTTCTTGGCCTCCCACCAGTAGTTAGCTTCTCCTTTCAGAAGGTAGGTAGCAAATACAGTTTTCTGTGCCTCATCGATACTCAAAATCTCAAAAGATTTCTCCATTTCCTTTAACCATGCCCTTGCCTCAACTGGGTCGGCTGATCCGTGGAACTCAGGGGGCTTAAGGGACTTAAAAGCCCTGAAAGAGTTTGCCACTGCATTGTTACTTCCTTGAGGGGGTGGGTTGGGTTGACGTTCCAAATTCTGTCTTAGGAGTTGCATGAACTGGCCCATGGGATCCATGCCTGGGTTTGGTACTGGTTGCTCAACCTCGGTTTCTCCTTCTTCAGCCTCTATCTCAAATCCCTCAACATCATATGTTTCCTCTTCCTCTTCATACAGGGAGTCATCCTGTTCCACATAATCCTCATCTTCCTCTTCACTGTGTTCTTGGTTTCTATTGTCCTGATTATGGCTTCCCTGGTCCTCAGATCCAGGGTTCGCCCTAGTTCCAATCTTTCTTGGCGGCATGATTCTGATAATAATAAAAACAATTATTGGGAAAATTCAACGTTAGGTCACAGTCATATACAACATTGTGCCTTGCACAGCTCTTATAATGGGGAGAACGTATATCGAAATTCTATTATTTTAAGAAAGTTCTGATACGAAGGGCAGTAATAATAATGATAAAACAGTAATCCCGTCACTATGGAACTGAACTGAAAGGAAACAAATATATACATAATGCGAGAATACATAGTTTAATCTGGTCAAAAGTACAACAGTGCTACAGTCATCTGTCCCAAAAGTGATACACAAGAGTCTATCTGTCTAGTCAGAAAAAGGGATGCTATATACAAGTCAACTATCCCGGAAAATTGGCTCTTACTAAGGCCTCGGCTAACTAGACAACTAGACTATTCCATCATCAATCCTGAATCACACACCGGAGCGGGTCAGCTCCCAAACCCTTTCCATCGCACGACGGAAGATATAGTCGGCCTGCCGCCTGGAGATCCTACCATGCCTGTCCCCCTGGAGCGATCTGAGCCTCGCTCGGGATGTGAGCTCTATCCCCGTAAGCTCCCTCCTCAAGGATCGGGGTATAGAAGCCCTAGTCTCATAAGCTCGGGTACGCCTACCCGCCCTCTCTGCATCCAACTCCCTCCTGGCCTCATCTAGTCGGCCCTCGGCAACAGCCACTCGGGTCCTCAATACATCCTGAACATATCCATGAGCTAACGAAGACTGCCTGTGGGCAGGGTCAAGAGGTGGTGAATCCGGAGCAGCTGAGGGTGCCTCCTCGGTCTGCCTAGGCTCGGAAGTATGGGTCTCTGAGCTGTCATCATCAGGAATCCAAGATAGTGGTGGAGGGGTAGGGGCTCTGACCACCGGAAGTGTGGGTAAAGGGATACCAGCATACACTACCATAGATCCAACACGCTCCTCAGCTACTGGGACCTCATCCGGGTCCTCCTCATCTGGAATAGCAATAACCTCTGTCTCTGACTCCTCTGAGGGGTCCTCCTCATCTGAAACAGCAATGACCTCCGTCTCAGGCTCCTCTGAGGGGTCCTCCTCATCCTCCTCCATCTCAGGCTCCTCCTGATCCTCAACATCTAGCAAAGCCTCATCATGCTCACGCTCGAACATCTCAGGGTCCTCTATCTCAGGCGCCTACACATTAAACGAGCTAAGTTACTATCATGATACTTATAAGGGTTCCCGTAAGGGTTTTAACTGTCAGCACTACTTTAAGTAGTCCGACCATGAACTTGGCAAGAGTTCTTATTATCTTTGTGAGTTTGTTATTATATCGACGCATCATCTCTGAGGTTTATAACGCTTAGCTCTGATACCATTTCTGTAACACCCCCAGATCCGGGGTCGGGGATCCGGGTTGTCACGGTCTTTCTTTCCACAATATCACTTCACTTAATTAATAATAAATAACCTCATGCTGTGACCCCATACTAACATACACCACAACCCGTTATAGTCTCAGAGATGAAATTGAAATAAGTACAAGTCTTTGAATCCACAATTTAAAATTATTACAACCCAAAATGATTACTTGATAAATTTACAGTTAATTGCCATTATCTGCCACAAGTTATAATTATACATAATTTGATTCTCAAAAGTAGATGGTCTGAACTACAATGGATCTACCTCTGCAGCTATAGCAGCTACAACATCATCGGGAAGACGCAGGGCGCTTCCCACGCGCTTGCGCTGGGTCTGCTGGAGTCTGGCCATCTCTCCTAACTGTTGTTGTGTGATGAAGAAATAAAGCAAGAGTGAGCCTTACAGCTCGCAAGATAATACATAGTGATAACAATAATATAAGTATCTAAATGGATACTCACTAGAATCTTTATCGTGAGTAAGATAATTACTTACTAGATATAATGTAAAAACAAGGAATGAAGTTACCAATACTTCACCACACTTATATCATTTATAAAGCTACTTGAACTACCACCGTTCAAAGTATTATAAGTTTTAAGAAAAACATCCCATAGATGAGACCACAAGTTAAGACTTGAATAGATTCAATCTTTGAAATATTATTGAATGAAAAAGTTATGAGATACTTTATTTAGTCCCGATATATATATATCCACATATATATCTCTAAAACATTTCCTGGAACCTCTATTATGTAAAGTATGAACAGAGTTGCAATATCCAATGAATTTGGAAGGAAAAGAAAACCTTTGGCATAAAACAGATATCTTGCTGATCAGGCAAAGATACCCATAAGTAACCTTTTCTACTAGTAGATGGACGAATTCCCCACTGGTCATCACCCTGGCCGCATTAGGACCTATGCTGGACTGCCACTCAGCCACTTATGCATTTGATGGACTCCCACTGAGCCACTTACACTATCATGGACGCCCACTGAGCCCATGTTGCTTATGCCGACTCAATAGATGGACTTACTTCCCGAACGTTGGGTAAGTAATCAATTCATTTACCAAAAATGCAACCTTGTTGCGAATATAAAATACACCACAGAGCCGGATCCCTCAGGTTTTAAGCGAGTATTTAAATCCCCTTAAAAGGAAGATCTTAAATATAAAAATGAGTTTTGGGATCCGCTCTAACTTTTAAAAATCATTTTGAAGACTCGAAAACACTTTATAGAGTGTTTGGAGTAAAGCTGATTTAATGAAGTAAATCAGTCCCCAGAATATTTAGAAAATGACTGAATATTATTAATTAAATAATATTCCCATAAAGAATAATCTTTTATAAAAATAATTGAAGTAGAAGTTTTAAAACTTATACTTGAAACGAGTATTAAATAACCAAAGATATACTTATATGAAAGTATTATCTTTATTTGAATAATCGAAAATAAGTTTGATTATCGACACCTTATTCTTTAATAAAATAAAGAATATATTTCAGTAAATAATTGGAGTCATAGATCCTCAAATTAATATTCAAATAATATTCATTAAATAATATAAACTGAGTCATAAGCCTTCGAATGAATATTCAAATAATATTCAAATAATAAAATAAAAGGAGTCATAAGTCCTCGAATGAATATTCGAAATAATATTCATTAAATAAAATAAAGTTTAAAGTTATCGAATAAACCTTATTCGATTAATAGTTTGGAAAACTATAACCATATATATATATATAAATATATATATATATATATCCATATCCATATATATACAAAATCTACTCGGGATCCTCGACTCCCGGTTTTAGAAAATTTTTTCACCTTTGGGTCCCTACACTAAGGGTATATGCAAGATACCGCTATCCTCTAGCATAGGTATTATCAACTGAACCAACAGATATATATTTCAAGAATATGAAACAGGCATGCATATATATACCATATCACATGCTACAATATATCGCAAGAATTTGCTAAATAACCAATATGCATTTATCGCAAGAGCATGCATATATAAATGTATACATCACAACAACAGTATAACGGATAGAATACTTGCCTGAGCGACTTGGGGGTGAGAAAGGCTCGGGACGAGTCTGATATCCTATAAACAACAAGTAAGTTGGAATTAAACCAAAATCACTTGTAAATCTATACTTTAACTAACTTAGACTCTAACGCTTGTTTGCGCTCACCGATTCGCTTAAGTCACTCGGGTACCCTCGGCTCCACCATTTTTAATAATTTAACCTTTACGAGTTTTAAAGCGATTCCTTCGCGAATGTCTTACCAACTGCCTAACACACTTACCATAAATGTTTCATACATTAATTAACCCTTTTTGGTCTTTAACCTACATTTCAAAGTAAGGCGAGGGAAAAAGTTTCGTTCGCGAAACGCCGTTACTTGAAACGGTCGTTTCTCCTAAACCGTGCATCGGAATCGAACGAACTACATATCAAAACGAAGCTCGTAACATGAGCTATCTAAACATGGCAGTGGTCATAATCTAGCAGGGGGTTCTCGGGTCCTAATGCTATGCACAAAAACAGTCCAAAGAAAATCGGACGTTATGACGGCTATGTTTACGCGATTTCCAAATTTTAAACCATACAAAACCAACCACAAACCAACCTCAAATCCAACATACAACCAACATCCATCCTTATCACATCATAACAACCCCAACCAATTCAATTTAATCATTCATACTTATGCCTAAACTTAACTTTAATCATACTTAAGTTCCTTTAAATCAAAACCACAACAATTACCATTCCATTTCACTACCATTCCAAATCCCAAACTCTAAATCATAACAACAAGCTACAATATCAACCCATTAATCAAAATCATCTTATAATATATAGGAATCTAGGGTTTGGAGATGGTATACCTTCCTTGAAGTGGTGGGTGGAGCTAGGAAGCCTTAAGAAGCTTTGAGAAGTCTTAAGAATGCTTGGATCTTCAAGAAAAACAAGAAAAAGTTCAAGTTAAAAACTTGAAAACACTATTCATTGTCTTCTTCTTTGATTAAATGAAGAAGATTGAGAAAGAATTAATGGCTTAAACTCATGATATAGTCCTAACTAAGCATGAAGATGATTAGGGAATTATCTTACCAATTTAGGAAGCTTGGATCTTTGATTTTGAAATTCTTTGCCTTTAAAAATGCTAAAAGCCGAGAGCTCTCAAGAACAAGCCTTGGTTGCTTTTGATTTTTTGATGAGAATGATTTTTACTTGGCTTGGTTGACTTGTTTTGTATTTGATTTAGTCAATTACCTTCTTGCCCTTGAAATTGTGTGGTTACAAAGCTACCACACCTCCTTCCTTCCCATGTCATGCTTATGTCATCCTCATGATGTCATCCTCCCTTCCTTGTCCTCTTTCTATTGGTTGGATGACATCATTCCCACTAATCCCTTTGATTAACTTCCTAATCGTTTGCCTAATAACCGCTGATCTGTTATACGGTTCGCTTAACTTTCGTTCTCGTTTATCGTTTGAAGGATCACACCCGGGATCTTATTACTTAGGTTCCCTTAACCTTTCTCAATACATTATATTCCTTTTTATGATCCTCTATTATAATCCTTTAATTTAAATCCTTTTTATCCTGTTACCTTATACTCAATTCTCTCCGTATCTTGTGGATTTCCGGGAAAAACCAAAGTGCTCGGAATTGGATTCTGACGATCTTTACATACACTTATATACTTCATAGAGTACTAATAATATCCCAGAATATCCATAACACAACCCCTACATAGTGTGGCGTGAAAAGTTTTCTCATTCAGCTAAAACACTATTCACAAGGGTTACAAAAAGTTGAAAATTTTGGGGTTATTACATTAGTCTCAAGACCGGTGATCTTGTCTTTGAGAATAGTTTCGAGTTTTCTATAACAGTCAACTCTATTCTCTAGAAAAGATACCTGTTCTTTTAATTTGTCTTGATTAATGTGCACAAGTCTTAATTCATTGACCTCTTTCTCAAGGTCTGTGATATGTAAACTTAACAGTTCATTATCACGACGTGCACAATCTAAGTTACCTCTTAGATGATAAACCATTTCAGCATCAGAAAGTTTTACCTCTTTCTTGACGATGAAGCTTTTCCATCAATAGCCATAAGAGCAAGATTTCCTTCATCTTCATCTTCACTGTCAGTATCATCCCAGCTTCTTCCCTTTGCCAGATAAGCCCTTTCAGAGTTCTTTCTTACTTGCTTTGGCTTCCTATATTCTGTGGCAAAGTGTCCCAACTCATTGCAGTTATAGCATCTAATGGTGCTCTGATCAACCATCCCTATTTTGTATCCATCACTGCTGGTGTTAGAGGATGAAGATCCACCTTTCTGGAATTTGTTGTAGTTGGACTTGTACTTAAGCTTGGGATTCCTCTTGAATCTGACATGGGAGAATCTCTTGACAATTTGGGCCATTGATTCATCTTCCAATTGCTCCAGCTCTTCCAAGGAATAAAAATCATCACGTGATTGATTTGTAGTAGGAGGATCATATTCTGCTACTAACTCATTTTCCTCACCCTTGGAAAACCGTACCATTCTTTCTAACTGTTGAGATTGTTGTTGTTGTTGACCTTCAGCTACAAGTGCATTAGATGTGCTGACCATTCTATCCTTCCCGTAGACTTCCTTCTGTTGAATCTGCTCCAACTCATAAGTTTTTAACACTCCATAGAGCCTGTCCAAAGAAATCTCACTCAGATCTCTAGCTTCTGTAATGGCAGTGATTCTATGTTCAAGATGAGCTGGCAGTGTTAAAAGGAACTTTTTGTTGACCTCCCTGATTGAATAATACTTTCCATTGATGTTCAGGTTGTTGATCAACGCATTGTACCTCTCAAACACTTCAGTAATTCCTTCTCCTGGATTTGATTTGAAATGTTCATATTCAGAGGTTAGGATTTCCAACTTGTTCTCCCTAACTTCCTCTGTGCCTTCATTAATTACCTCAATAGTTTCCCACATGTGTTTAGAATTTTTACAGTTCATCACATGTCTGTTCATCAATGGATCAAGGGAATCAATTAATATTAATTGAAGGCTGGCATCCAAGGAGGCTTCTTCCTTCTCAGCAGGAGTAAAATCTTCGGGCTCTTTTGGATAGGTTCTAGCTTTAGTAGTCACCACACCATCTATTATTACCTCCGGTTCAATAACCATCGGAGTTTTTATACCCTTCTTTAACAAGTTTGAATATTTGGGATTTGCAACTTGTAAAAATAATAGCATCTTCTTCTTCCACATGATATAATTCTCTTTATCAAATTGTGGAATTTTAACGGTTCCAACTTTATGTGAAGTCATTATGAATTTTTGAATAAATAAAAATTCAAGGAGTTGAAAAATCACAAAAGTCTAGGATCTTGATTTGTTCGTTAATCAGAAGGCTCTGATACCAATTGTTAGGTCCCAATGTGTTTGTAGAAGGGGGGTTGAATACAAACAGTACCAAATAATCGAATAAATGCGGAATAAAAAATGTGAAACAAAATTCAAGTTAAATAAAAATATTATTAAACTTGAAAGGTGTTACAACAACTGTATCGATTACAAGGTATTAATCTCAAATCAATTATCACAAATCTAGAATAAATTCGACATGAACTTTTTCTATTTTTGCAATAATTAGAATCAAATGCTAAACGCGATTTGAGATTAAGTTCTAGGGATTTTGATCCGCTAGATTGTTACACAAGAACAAGATAAATAATTCTAGTGGTTTGGATTTAACATTAACAAACTAGAATTTTGATCTTGATGTAAGCAGAGAAGAAAATAAAATGTTTCAAGGCGGCTGCTTTCTTTTCTTTGTTCTTGAATATGTTCTGTATGATTGAGATTATTGAGTTGAATGACTTCTGCTTCTATTTATCAACAGCCGAATTAATTGAATTGGAATGACAATCCTTTAAGCTTGTATGACAATCGGTGAGACTATCCTTTTGAGCTAGCAAGACAATTGTTTGAACCAGCATGACTATCGATAGGACAATCTTTTGAACTGACATGACAATCGGTATGACAATCCAGATTGTCATGCTAGTTCATTTTCAATTGTCTTGCTGATTTAAGATTGAATTTAATCCAATTAAACTTCTGAAAATTCCTAAAATTAATTCTGAATTAATTAATCAATTAATTTAATTAATCAATAAATTAATCTTTGTAGATATAATTTATTTTCTTAATTAAATTATATGACTTAATTAATTAATAGAGAATTAATACTAACCCTGAGCAGCATCCATTCTTCTGAATATCTTCTGAAAATCACTGAGAATTATGAATCAATTCCACCACTTCAACGTTGACACTCGATGTACTGTCTGGTTCATGAGTGACTAACTTCCGTGACGTTTCTTCATGTCTTGACTTTGACACTTTGATATTCTTCAGATTAAATCCTTGTAATTAATGATACTCTGACGAGATCTCTGTCACTTGATTAAATCCACGATCTTGATTTATATCACTGAGGCATGATCAACTTCTTGAACTTCTTCCAGTGAATTAACTCCTCAAGTCTGTAGATAAACCTTGTTTCTGAATCCTTTGACAGATATTACTTTGCGAGATCTCTCTGACGGTAGATCCACTATTTACTTATTACATTCTTATTTGAGTTGAGTTGAATCCTCGAATATACAAATAGGCTATGACATATGACTTACAGATGCCATCTCAACCATGCCACCCACAGTTGATGATGATGTTGATTATGGAACTGGTGGTCCTGAAGACATATTTGGGGATGAAAATGATGATGATGATGAGTCTATGAACATAAAGGGAGAGGCAGGCCCTAGCTCCAGGTCAAACATTCCATCTTGGGTGTTTCCCAAAGAATATGATGAGCAACACTTCAAGACTACTCTCTTTCATATCATTCAACAAACTCAGACAGCTCTTCAAGTTACAACCAATGCCAACACCAAGAAGCTTCTTCAAGCACATCTCAATTCTCTTCAACTGCACTAAATTCAATATCTTCAACACAATCTGGATGTCACTGCAATTAAAATAGAGATTGATCAAGTCAAGAAGGATGTTTCTGAGAGATTGGATGTTAAATTTCCTAACACAACCCTGCTTGACATCAACAGACAACTAAGAAAAAACTCTAATCTTGCCAGCAAAGTGGACTCCTTGGACAGAATACTCAAAACATTGGAAGCTTCCATCACTGCAATCCATTTACATTAAGCTCAACAAACTCAGTTGCTTCAAAAGCTAATGGCTGCACAGACTTCTACCTCTACTCTACTTGATGGTAACAAAAAGGGGGGAGAAAGACTCAATTGTTCAAGTTAGCCCAGAGGAGCCAACAAGTGAGGGGGAGAATATGCTAAACATACAAGTTAGTCAAGTAATTGTTCCAGAAACTACTTTTCCTAAGCCACAAGTCTTGGAAAGCATTGATCTGATCCAGATAGTAGTTGCTAAATTAGAATCAAATGAAAAATTCAAAAAGCTTGATGTTGCAACAGTTGAGAAGGAACTGGATGAAAAATGGAAGAAAATTGATAAAGAGATAACAAAGAAGTTTGTTCTAATTGAGAAGAAAGACAGGGTCTTCTCTCACTTCTCTCAATTGAGACAAGCATCTGTAAATGAAATGAGTTTGGGTAACATGGAAAAGGGTCAACCTTCATGTATAAAGTCTCCAAAACCTAACTTAGTTTTGAAGCCCAAAAGAAATTATCCAAAGTCATCTTACAAGAATCCATTGGACCTTATATTTGAGACTCTAAGGTCAGATGAAATTGGCAAGGTCCATTTCATTCTTCAAAGATCCAACTGACTCAGTACTAAAGAGAAGAATTGCTAAGAACTACAGGAATGGGAAAGAAATCTGTGTGGTGGATGGACACCCTTAGTTTGCAGAAGCAAAGAAGGAAGAAAAGGAAAGAATCAAGCAAGAAAAGAAGCAAGCTGCTTTAGATGCTAGAAACTCAAACAGAAGAAAAAACAAGCTGCTACTGTAGCCAAGATTCAAGCTGTGAAAACTGCAACTGAGATTTCTGAGAAACAACATGTGGTAGCTGAATATCAAGATCAGAAAATGCACAAGGAACCTTAACAGAAAAGGAAGTTCAGATACAAGATTCTTCCCAAAAGAATGTTAGATTTTGATGATGACAAAATGGAAAATTACATTCCCGACCAGTCTACATCTACAACTCAAACATCCAAGCCCTTAGTGGTGTATGAGGAATTTAAGGTGGATCCTAAAAAAAAATCATGGTGAGCCTATAGTTCCCAAGGATGAGCCAATAGACTGGGAAAGTTTTCCTGTTCCTGAATTTAATTTACCAATCTTCAACAAGCTAAAGAAGACAAAGACAAGAGCAATCAAGAAGGTCAAGCCTGTGAAACTCAAAACCAAAACCTTAACCAAAGCTCAACCAACTTTCAACAAGAGAGATCTGCTATACATCTGTAATATCAAGGAACTTTCAGATATCAATCTCTATATGGATGAATTAGAAGAAGTAAGGGGAATTGATGCTCACAGAAATCTTCCTGAAAGACTGGTGTTCAAATACAAGGGTGGGAAAGAGATCATATGGACCCTTCACAGGATTCTTTAAGAAAGTTGTACTATTTTGATAAAGATCTTCTCATCTTTCAAGAAAAATTTTGGATTCAATGTGACTGCCAAGAAATTGGTTCTAAAGAAGATAGAAGAACTAAGGAGCAGAAAAGCCTCAAATGCACTCCCAAGGACTCTATCAATTCCCTTCACAAGAAATACAGTGCAATTGAGGCCCTATTGGCTGATGGAATTCATGGATGATAAAGGTGTTAGGAGATTCTTCAGACTGGATGACCAATTGAGCATCTCAAGTAATGAGACTCTATTGGAAATGCAAGGAAAGCTGGATCTATCAAATGCTGGAGAATTTGAATTTCACAGACAACTCCAAAATCAAATAGAAGAAAACAACTGGAAGCTTGGGAAGAAATCAAGACAATTAAGGAAATAGAAAACATCTGCTTAGACTAGAGGAGCACCTTTATAATGATTATGGGAACTTTTTGTACACTTTACTTTGTTCTATTTTCAAATAAACTGCAGCCCTTACTAGTTTTATCTAACATAATTCAATTTGTACATTTAGGGTGTTTTATTATCATCAAGTTTCTCTTAATTTTTGGCTACAATTCCAGTAGATATAAATTAGGGGAAATTGTTAGGAATATGTTGTGAACTTGATGATAAGTTGAACAAAACACCTTATTAAATTTAACTTAGTGTTTTTGTAGCTCTCGACGGATGTCTATAATAGTCACGATGGATGATCTTTATAGTCCCGAAGGATGACCTCGGAACATCCACCGAGAGTGTAGCTTATGTAATAATAAGTATTGTAGCACATTTTTGCAAACAACAATATTTTAGTTGAGTAGATGTTGTAGGATTCTTTGAGTCATGTTGACTACTAGATTGATATGCAGAATAGGATGGCTAATTATATATATAAGATTTTTTTTAATTCTGTATAAGTGAAATAGAGTCAAGTGACCAAAAGACTCCCGACGGATGATCTACAAAGGCTCCCGACAGATAATCAACAAGGCTCCCGACGGATGACCAACATAGTCCCAACGGATGATCATAAATTCAAAAGAGCAGTTGACAGTGACAACACAGTCACATGCGTCGAGTGTTTGAAAATGGAATGTGGCAGCTTAATTCCTGGACTTAGAGAACAAATAAGCATTACCAGTTCCATGTAATTATGAAGATATTCAAAGATGCTGGATAGAGTAATGTAGCAGCATGAAGTTAGACTAGATTCAGTGTATCTTATTGTCTTGTATTACTATCATGTAACTTGGTAATATATAAACCAAGAGTAGCAAGTTGAAATGAATCGAAGTTAGAAAGAAAAACTAGAGAAATAGAAAAGGCAAAATCTGTAAAAAATTTGTCAGTTGTTCTTGTTGATCACTTGTAGGCAGTTGTGTTCTATTCAAGCATCACAGAGTTCTCATCTTTATATATATATCTCCGGTGGATAAGTTCAAATCCACCAAAAAGTTTTAAAGCATTGTGTTTTATTGCTTTGTATTTTGATTTCTATTTTACCTTCATTCTGTATTTCTTGCAAAATCAAACACATTTATATATTAAGTAAGAACATGCTTAAAATTAGAAAAAGAGCCAGAATTTCATTCAACCCCCCTTCTGTAATTCTTGTTGAATTGTTTGGGAATAACAAAAACCATTAATCATTGCAAAATTATCATGCACAGGCTGGTTAACATGAAAAGGCATATTTTGTGCAAACATGTTATTCCAGTATGGCATGCTAAATGGCATTTATGGCATATTAAATGCAGCATAGTAAGAATTTTTTGCAAATGGCATATTAGCAAACCGTGCATTGAAATTATGTGCAGGAATAACATTCACATGCATTATAGGCATACTGGGAAATGAAGGAGGTGCAGACATGGAAGCAGGCACAACAAGTTTACAATTAATAGACAAATGATTAACACTACCACACTTAACAAAGATTTTTCTTGGTGCATATTTATCAGGTATGTAGTTGTTATGTTTGTTAATTCCTACTTTCCCATTTTTATTGTTTTTCCTTTTAGACTCTACTTTCACTTCAATTTTCTCCAATCTGTCATTTAATTTCTTAATAAACAGATTCCATACATTGACTCTCTTGTTCTGTTTCACTTGATTTATTTCTCCTGGAACAAAGTTCTTCGAAACTGATCCGTATTTTTCATTTAATCTAGCTAGCTTGGCTTTGCTCATTGGATTAATTTCACTCAACGGATGTGGCTGATTGTCTTTTGACCGATAATCCTTTTGATTATTCGACGGATAATGTTCTTCAGCCGTCGAGTCCACATCCGTTGAAAGTCCTTCAACCAAATTGGAATCAAGTTTCTCCTTGCTCTTTTTACAGGCTGCATCACAGAAGGATTAAATACCTTGAACTTTAGTAATTTGAGCATGAACATCTCTAGATGATTTCCATGCCTTAATTACTTCTTGTTCTCGTTCAAGCTGCTTTCTTAAAATATCCTCTTTCTTTAAGGATCCAGTTAGTTCATCTTTAGCAATCTTGCACATTATTTTCAGTTTTTTAAACTCAACAAATTGAGTTTCTAACACATTATTTCTTTCACTTAAAAACAGATTGTTCTCTTTAAGTTTAGTGTTTTCTTTAGTGAGAGACTTGAGTGTAACACGCAGATGATATAATTCAGTAGACATATCATTTATAGCATCATTACACTCAGCTTTAGATAAATATGCTAAATTAGTAGTAATTACCTGATTACTGCATGAACAGACATCTATTTTATCTGATTTGGACATGAGTGCTAGATTGACATAGCTTGTATCTCCATCCTCTTCTAATCCATCTGTAGCCCAGTCATTTTCCTGTGTGATGAAAGCCCTTTACTTTTGTTTGAGCAACTCAAAATATTTTTATTTGTAATCAATAGGCTCAAACTTCTTTTTACCAGAATCATACTTTCTACATTCACTAGCAAAATGACCTGCCAAGCCACACTTGAAACATTTAAATTTGGACTTATCAACCATGTTTCTGTTTGACTTGGCTACTCCAAAATTCTTCTTGAATTTGAGCTTGACAAACCTCCTGGATAGAAAAGCAAGATGCTCATCTATGTCATCCATGTCATCCTGACTAAGATGGTCTTCATGTTCAGCTACTAGCCCTTTTCCCTTGCCTTCACAAACTCTAGGGTTTGGTGCAGATTCAACAGCTTCAACCTTTATCTCCTTCTCCTTTCCTTGCTCAGCAACCAATGCAATGGATCCTCCATTTTTTCTTCCTTTTTCCAGCTTCTGATCTTGTTGTATTTCAAGATCATAGGTCTTTAGAATCCCATACAGTCTGTCCAAGGTGAATTCCTTGTAATCTTGAGAGTTTCTTAATGAGACTTTCATAGGCTTCCATTCCTTTGGCAGAGATCTAAGGAATTTGAGGTTTGAGTCCTTTGTTTGGTAGACCCTTCCATGCAACTTTAGAGCATTCATTAGTTTTTGAAATCTACTGAAAATGTCAATGAGTGTCTCACTTTCTTCACTATAAAAATGCTCATATTGTTGAATCAAAAGTTGCATTTTATTTTCCCTTACCTGCTCAGTACCATCACATATAACTTGAATTATATCCTAGACCTCTTTGGCAGTTATGCAGTTTATGATGTTGTCAAACATGTCACCATCAACACCATTAAACAAAATGTTCATGGCCTTCTTATCCTTATGAACTTGTTCAATATCTGGATCAGACCATTCTGCTCTATGCTTTGGGATGGATGCTTCATTTCCTGTAGCAGCTCTCCTTTCCTGTAGCAGCTCCCATAGGGACATTTACTCCAACATCTTTTCTACTCATCTTGTTAGTTGTTGTGATCTTTAAACTCTTTGTTCTTCAAGAGCTTGCTCTGATACTAATTATTATTCCCCAATAATCTAACAAAGAATTACAAAAGGGGGTTGAATGTAATTCTGGCTACTTTTTCAATCACAAAGTAATCAAATACAATTATTTAAAAAGTTTCTGGAAGATTAAACTTTTCCACCAGAGATATATATTAATATGAGAATTCTGTGATGCAATGTTTGCACACGGCTGCTTACAAGTTGAACTTACAAAGAACAGAGAAATTCTTTACATATGTAGCTTTATCTATTTCTCTGGTAATTGCTTACTAAATTGGATAAAATTCAACTTGCTACACTTAGTTTATATACCACCAAGATATATAGTAAAAAGACAAACAAATAAGACAAAATGTCTCTAGTCTAATTTCATGTTACTTCATTTCTCCATCCAACATCTTTGAATAACTTCAGTTTAGCATGGAAATGGAAATGCTTCTTTGTTCTCTAAACCCTGCAAATAGGATGCCACATTCCATTTGCATCCGTTGAAACTCAGATTGATCATCCGTTGAAACTCTGGTTGATCATCCGTTGAAACTCTAGTTGATCATCCGTTGAAACTCTGGTTGATCATCTGTTGAAGCTTAGTGAAACATCCGTTGAGACTGTCTTCATGGCAGTTAACTCCATTTCATTTATACAAGATTACAAGGCATCTAGTATATACAATTAACCAACCTATCTTGCATATCAAGCTAGTAGTCAACATGACTTAATCATTCTGTAACATCTAGTTCACTAAGGCATTATAATATGAAGGAATGTGCTACAAAACTTATTATTACATAAGCTACTCTTTTAACGGATGTTGAATTGATCATCCGTTGAAAGCTACAAAATTCACTTAAATAAAATCCACTAGGTGTTTTGTTCAAGTTATCATCAAGTACACGTCATATTCCTAACAGGTATTAACTGAAGAAACAATAATACGGAATTTAGTACAAATTATAAATATACTTGTTATTGTTAAATCTGTGCAAACTTCTTATAGTTATACAGTTCTGTTCTTAGTCAAAAATGTTGAAAAGTAGGCATGTGGCCAAGTAATGATTATGTCTCCGGAAGCTTGTGCATCTGCATTTCTGAACTTCATTGTCATTAATATACGCACTCTTGTGTATCCTGCTGTGGGACGACTAATGCAACAGATATGAGTTGTTGGAAAATACTTGGATCAAGAGCATGGCTAAAGTAGTTGAGATAGCTTGAAGAAATTGTTTAAGAAAAGAAGTATAGCTTTACGAAAGTATTCAATTAAAATCTTTGAACTTATGACAAGGTGAAATTGATATTGGGTGTTTAACTTTGCAATTTGTATTATTGTATTGTACATATTTGAATGGTTAGGTTTTGATTTTGCAATTTGTTTTTGCAACTAATTTATATAGAATGTTAGGCCTCAATGATACTATAGAGGGGGGTTGAATATAGTATCTACAATCAATTCGATTATGAACACAAGTATGTAACAGAAAACAAGTTTATTCAATATACCAAACTCTGTTATAGTAGGTTTAATCTACTCTCTCAGTGATGTATGATATCACTAAGAGCTGCTAGGGTTACAATGAATAATATTCTCGTGAATGATAACACTTATAGTGTAAACCCTAATATCTGTTTATATAGTACACAGTTACAAGATATCTTCTAATTGATATGAAATATATCTCTTCCTAAAATATATCAATCAGATATTATCTTTTTACAAGTCTTCTAGTCGTCCAACTCCTAAAGCATATCTTCATTTGTTTAGTCCAGATCCTCTCCTATAAATCAGCCGCACTTTACTTCTGAAGCATATCATTCCTTAAGTTTTGATATCACAAGTTCTGATACCTTAAGTTCTGATATCTTCATATCTTCAGTAAATCCTGATTTCCAGCTGAGTCCTCATAAGTCCTGATATTATGTTCTGAAACTAAACACATCAGATTAGTCATGACATCACAAATATATCTAACAATCTCCCCCAACTTGTAAATTATGAAAAATATACAAGTTAATAGATTTGATGATGTCAAAAATATTTAAGTACAAATGCAATGAGAGTTTATTTAGACAATTAACTACAACTTACAGTCCTTGCAGCTTTTACCAATTTTACTGAATCAATCTAAATCCAAAATGATTCTTGACAAATTTTGATATCAGCTTCTCTTCTGCATTTCTCAGGACTTGAGCTAATTTACCCTTGACTTGCTGCAGTTCTTCATCTTGACTTCCAATATGGTAAATGGCTGCTTTGAGTGCAGGAATTGATGTTCTTTCAAGTCCATCTCCAAGTCTGATAACTCTAGGATGTGAAGGGTCTTCATTGTAGCATAAGCATCTTCCTTTCAGAATTACTTCTACCTTAGCAGAATTCTTTCTCATAGGAATTTCTCTTCCATCATCTTCAACTACCTTTGGAATAAATTCTGCAACCCTTAATCCAGAGATTCTGGCTTTATCCCTTATGGCTTCATCAAGAAATTTGACCATCTTCTGGTAACCTCAGACTTTATCTCCAAAAGATAACGAATGAATTGAAGTTCTTTAAGAGATTTGTTCAGCACATCTGATTCTGACATTCTGTATGTTCTTCCATCTTTAAGTACTCTTATCATGAGTATCCAGTACCACTTGAGCAGATATAACCTTGTCAAGGTGTTTATGTGTAACTTCCTTAAGTGGTTTGTCAGTTAATAAAAATGGATCTTTGATAGTTACTTCAACTCATGTTTTGATCTTGGCTTCGCTTGATCCTAACCCAAATCTGTCTCTTGCTTCTCTAGCATTCAATCCAACAGTCATGAAATCATATAGCAGTTGACTTTTCTTAGGATCTGATGGTTTAAAAATTTTCCATAGGAGTTTCTTCTTATCAGCAATTGTCATCTTGTTCAAATCAACTTGAGCTCTGTCAGAGGTTGATGTCTTGATGACTTGTTCAGGATTTGTAGATTCTTCTGTAGCTTGATGTTCTGAAATATCTTCACTCTGAACAACTTGAGCTATGTCAGAGGTTGTCTTAGATTCTCCTATTATCTTCTTTCTCTTCAGAGTTTCAACAGTTTCATCTTCAGCAACAGCGTCATCAAAGACTTAAACCATCTTGCACACAGGATTCATCAGAATTTGAGGAATCTCCATTTTTTGTTTCTTGACTGTCTCCCCAACTTTTCCTTTTACCTTGTATTTGGGATCAGTAGTAGTTTGAGATCTATTCCTTGATATAGGAATCTCTGTGGCAGATCTTTCTTTTATCACTATACCTTTCTCCTTAGGTCTGGGAGGCCCTTGCTAGGGTTAACCTGGTCATCTCCTTTATCATCCTTCTTCGAGTCTTGACTTCCACCTTGAATGAGAACATCAGACTTTGTCATCAGAATTTGATTATTAGAACTTGTTGTCAGAACTTGATCTTCAATTTCAGAACTTGTGAGCAACAAGGTTTGATCTGTAGCTGAAGTCTTCTTTCCTTCCTTATCACTCCTCTGAATAGTAGATGTATCAAAAATCTTACCATCAGGTACTTTAACTTGCTTTCCTTGACTTTGACCTTTGCCCTTGCTAGGATTTCCCTGGTCATCTTCAGAATCATCCTTCTTCTTCAGTGCCTTGCTAATTGAGCATTTGGACTTAACTACCTTCTCCCCCTTTTTGGCATCATCTGTCAGGAGTAGTGAAACAAGGAGTTCCATTGAAGATTGGATTTCATTGAGATGTGTTTGTTCAGAGGCTTGATATTGCAGGACCTCATCCAGTTGGGCCTACTGCTTTTCTTGAACAAGCTCAATAGCCTCCACTTTTTCTTGAATTGGTCTGATAAACCTATTCTTATCTAGTTTGAGCATCAGGTCTAGCTTATTAGCTGTTTCCTGAAGTTTATTAACCTTTTCATGAGTCTTGGAGTATAGACCTTGAAGATTTTTAGTATTGAGAGCAGTGACTTTTAGTTGGTGCTTGAAATCAGAACTTGTCAGCAACTCATCAACTTTTGAAATATGTTCTGACAGAACATATGAGCTGGGAATGAAGTCAGATTCATTCAACTTCTTTGTCCATTCAACTCCTCTAAAGGTTTCCTCCCATGGAACAGGAGCATCTTCTTCATTAAATTTAAGCAGTCCCTCCTTGCCAAGAATTGGAGCATTTACTGGAGCACTATCTCCAGAATCTGATAAAATCTCATCATTTTCTGATAACACGGGAGTGTGTGTTACTGAAGGAGATTCTGGAGCTTCTGTTTCCAAATTCTGATCTTCAGGTTCCAAATTCAGAATTGGTGTAGTAGGAATTTCAGCCTGTAAAATTGGTGAAACAGGAGATGTTGGCTGTTTTGCTGGTGGAGCTTCCATATAGAGAACAGAAGGTATATTCAACCTGTGAATGGTAATTTCAGGACTTAACCCTGAATCTTCAACTAGAGCAGTTTCTTTGAATGGAGAGATAGAAGGTGAGATCACGGTGTCTTGAACAGTGTCTTCAGGTTGAGGTGGAGCTGTCAAAGCTTCAATGACTGTAGGTTCTGATGAGATCAGAGATTCCTGATCCCCTTCCTCAGCATCTTCAGTATCCTCATATTGAATTTGTGCAAAATGCACACTTGCTCTAGTCTTCCTTGATCTTCTAGATGAAGGAGTGACTTTATCTGTATCAGAACTTGAAGGTCTTTTCCTTTTCAAAATTCCAGAACCCTCAGCTTCATTCTCTTTCTGAAGAGTTGACTCTTTAGCTTCTATTGTCACAGATTCTGATGCAGGAACCTGCACTTGTTCATCCTCATCGGATTCATCTATCAGAATCATCCTTCTTCTTCTCCTTGGTGGAGAGTTAGACACAGAGATAGTTCTTTTGGTTGTGGGCCTAGAGGATGTCTCAGATTTTACAACTGGCACCTTTTGAGAAGTACCAGAGGTTGGTTTGGTTTTTGATTTGAGAGGTGAGGTTCTGATAGTAGGCTGTGGTTGAGTATTGGAAGGCTGGGTTGGTAGAGATTGAGAAGTAGTAGGCTGTGTTGGTGTAACATCAGGATATATGGTTGTGTATGTGTGAGGATCGGAATTTACTTAGAACTATTTTACAGATTGAGGAATTGGAAGAGGTCTTAGTATGTATTTCTTATTATCAGCAGATAACAAGTCTGTGAAGGCCCTTTTATGAAGTTTAAAAGGTTGAATCAAGTCACTAAAGGCTTGGGGCTTATTAGAACAATAAAAACTATAAATAAGCTGACAAAACCTAGCAAAGTAAATAGTATTTGGGTCCTCTTTCAACCTATCCCCAATAAAACCCAAAATAGCAGGAGCATAATCAAAATAGGTTTGATTAAGAAGTGCATACCCTCTTTGCTGACTCAAAATTGAAATAACATCAAAGTTTGAGCATTTGTTGGCTAAGGCTCTGGTGATGCAATCGAAAAAGAAGTTCCACTCCCTTATGATGTATAGCCTCTTCAGTTGTCCCAACTTGGACAGACTTTTCTCATAGCCAAGATTGGCCATCATACTCTGTAGAAGTGGATCCTCAATCTGAGCATAGAAAGTACAAGTTTCTGGAAAATGCAGAACTTGTCGAACAGTAGACAGGGTAACCAGGTGCTCATCTTCCCCAGTTGTGAAAATGATGCTTGGAGACCCATCTTCACCACCATCATCATAGACTGCAGTCCTCCAAAACTCCAGAATTTGTGTTCCTGAGAGTGCTTGTGGTTGGGTCAAAGCATACCCAATCTCACTGCGAGCCGGAAAATCTTGAATGAAGTGAAGATCTGAAGGAGCATCGTCCTTGCTGAGAATAGCCATATAGTTGTTGGGGACGAACTTAGCTCCATTAAAGATAACGTCCTTTGGTGCCATTTCCGTGAGAAATTAAGTGAAAAGTTGTGTGTTCGCAAAGTGTTTGATAAAATGCCTGTAAGAAAGTCCGTCAGAAAATAGAGAGAAAAAGAGAGAGAGAGAGTAAAAGAAATAAGTAATAAAGTAAAAGAGAAGGTAAAAGATTTATATAATCTTTTATCTATAATATATATACTATTTCCACTCAACGGCTCTTTTTGGAAGTAAAATTGGCATAGTTACACTTGTCACGCAGTAAATGGTCAAGGCAGTAATTAGTGGGCACGAGAAATGTGCAGTAATTATTGCACACATGCATATGAAAAAACCAACATGCAACCCATTAATCAAATGATTATTACTATTCTTATCTCACTTAATTATTTTCTGATAAAATGACCGTTACAGTAAAAACTAATAATGAATCAACCAATTAAAATGTGACACGTAAGCATCAGAATTTGTATCAGAACTTGACTATTATCAGAATTTAACGGTCATCAGAACATGGCTTCTATACTCAAAAAAATGAATGACTATTTCTGTGATTCTTCACACAAATACCAACTGGTTTCTTCAGAGTTTAATCATCAGAACATAATCAGAACTTGTCCTCAGAATTTATGCAAATAATACTTAACTATTTATCAGAAACAACTTAATCACCACAGTAATTTTCATCATTCATATGGAGTGATAGTGTGTGTATGTGCAGATGATCAGATAAAGATTAAAGTTTGATAAACTTCAGTATATCTTAGAAATAAGGCATAACTAATAAAAATGCTTAAAATCTGTCTTGAATTGTGAAGTCTACTATAGAATAAAGTTATGCAAGAATCCACCTCAACTGTTTGTGCTTATTTTATGCATCTTTTGAAATTCTTTTGACAATGGCTTCTCAGTGTAAATGAGTTACAACTGCCATCAGAATTTATGTTGTTATCAGAATATTTCTCCAGTAATCAAAGAATGTGAAAAGTCACCAAGAAAAAAAATTTCTTTTCTAATGCATATAACTTAATACCAGCAATGCACTTGGATCTTCCCTTTCACATATTTACTCTAGATATCAAAGGAGTACCTGATTTCAATTTTTTCTTTTCTTTTATTTTCTTCAGATAAGTGAGGCTTATCAAGCATGTAGTTCATCCTTAAGATTTACTGACATCAAAATTTGACAGATAAGAAGCAAGAATCTAGTTACTGACATCAGAATTTTCTTGTGTTATTGATTTCCACATAAATAACTAATTCAAACATGGGATATATAGTTTGTTAAAGACTACTAAGATAGCATCTAGCAAGATAATCCTCATTGGATTGAATAGTCACAGAACATTCAAAACACTTTCAGAGTTCATAGAATCACATCAGATAATAGGCAGTGTTTAATATGATACAATTTAAGCACATGTTACATTGAGATAAAAAAATCTGTAAACACTGATCATAAAGTCTAATGTAAGAGAACAAAAACTAAACAAATTTTGAGAAAGAACCTGAAACCATTCCAAGTTCATTTACCAGTCTTGTAAAAGTAGCTTCACATAGTGGTTTTGTGAAGATATCTGATAGTTGTTAATCTATTGGAACAAAACGCAATTCCACTGTACCTTCCATCACATGTTCCCTTATGAAATGGTACCTAATGTTGATGTGCTTTGTCATTGAGTGTTGAATGGATTTCCTGTCATAGTAATAGCACTTTGATTATCATAGTAAATAGGTATTTTAGAAAGTTCTAACCCATAGTCCAGTAACTGATTCTTCATCCAAAGAATTTGTGCACAACAGCTTCCTGCAGCAATATATTCTGCTTCTACAGTTGATGTGGAAATTGATTTCTGTTTCTTGCTAAACCAAGAAACCAATCTGCCTCCAAGAAATTGGCAGCTTCCACTAGTGTTTTTTCTGTCTATTTTGCATCCTGCAAAATTTGCATCTGAGTAACCTATTAGCTTAAAATATGATTCCCTAGGATACCACAATCCTAGATCAGCTGTACCCTTGAGGTACTTCAAAATTATTTTCACAATTATTAGATGAGGTTTCTTGGAATAGCCTAAAATCTTTGCACAAATACAGGTAGCATACATGATATCTGGTCTACTTGCAGTTAAATAGGGTAAAGAGCCAATCATACCTCTGTAGTTAGTAATATCTACTGATGCTCCAGTATCTTTATCTAACTTGGTGGTTGTGGCCATAGGAGTGGATGCAGTAGAACTGTCTTGCATTCCAAATTTTTTTGAGTAAATTTCTGGTGTACTTGGATTGATTTATGAAAGTACCTTCTTCAGTTTGCTTGACTTGAAGTCCCAGAAAATAGCTAAGTTCTCCCATCATACTCATTTGATATCTTGACTGCATTAACTTGGAAAATCTTTCACACAGTTTTGTATTTGTAGAGAAAAAGATGATATTATCAACATATATCTGTACCAAAAATAAGTCATTTCCATGGTTGAGGTAGAATAAAGTATTGTCAATTGTGCCTCTGTGAAATCCACTTTCTAGAAGGAATTGAGTCTGAGTCTCATACCATGCTCTAGGAGCATGCTTATGGCCATAAAGTGCTTTGTCAAGCCTATAGACATGATTTTGAAATTTTAGATCTACAAAGCCTGGAGGTTGTTTAACATATACCTCTTCTTCCAATTCTCCATTGAGAAAAGCACTTTTCATATCCATTTGAAAGACTTTAAACTTTTTGTGAGCAGCATAGGCCAAAAAGATTCTTATGGCTTTCAATCTAGCAACTGGAGCAAATGTTTCACATAGTCAATACCCTCCTGTTGAGAGTAACCTTTAGCAAACAACCTTGCTTTGTTTCTTGTAATTATTCCATCACTGTCAGTTTTCTTTCTGAACACCCATTTTGTGCCAACAATGGATCTGTCCTTTGGTCTTGGCACTAGGGTCCAAACTTTCTTTCTTTCAAATTCATTTAACTCCAGCTGTATTGCTTGCACCTAATCAGCATCTTGAAGAGCTTCTTCTACTTTCTTTGGTTCAGTCTGAGATAGAAAAGAATGATAGAGACATTCATTTGTTGTTGTTGTTCTAGTTCTGACACCTGCTTTAGGATCTCCAATTATTAAGTCAGGTGTGTGTGATTTAGTCCACTTCCTTACAGATGGAAGTTGATCTCTAGAACTGGATCCTCCCCCATGATCCATGTTATCTCCATCAGCATTTTCTGATGCCCCTCTGAAGTTATGCTCTCTGAGATTCCAGAATTTGAGTTGGATCCTTCAGGAATTGAAGAATTAGAGTTTCCAGAATTATCAGAATTTGGCTCATCAGAACTTGATGAATCAGAATTTGTAGAGCCAGTGACTGGTTCTGATGCTTCTTGAGAGTCTTGAGGTGTGGTATGATCATCAGCTTGCTCCCCCTGAACAGGTGCATTATCCTTTGGAGCAGTTACCACAGTTTCAATGATATCAGAATTTAACCCGTTAGAACTTACAGGATCAGGATTTAGGTCATCAGAATTTACAGAATCAGAATTTACATCTTCATTTTCAAATCTCAGCTGATCATGATCATTGAAATCTTCAAGTTCGGTAATCTTTTTATCATCAAAAGATACATTGATAGATTTCATGACAACCCCTGTTCTTAAATTATAGACTCTGCAGGCTTTTGTGGAAAGTGGATATCCAACAAAAAATCCTTCATCAGCTTTTAGATCAAATTTTAACAGCTGTTCAGGATGAGTCTTAAGAACAAAACACTTGCATCCAAATACATGAAAGTATTTCAGATTTGGCTTCTTTTTCTTCACCATCCCATACGGTGTTTTTCCATGCTTGTTTATGAGTGTAGCATTCTGTATAAAACAAACAGTCTGCATAACTTCAGCCTAAAAATAGGTTGGTAGCTTTGCTTCATCAAGCATAGTTCATGCAGCTTCAATAAGAGTCATTTTCTTTCTTTCTACAACTCCATTCTGCTGTGGAGTTCCAGGTGCAGAAAATTCCTGCTTTATTTCTTGATCTTTGCAGAACTCTTCCATGATTGAATTCTTGAACTCAGTGCCATTATCACTTCTTATTATTTTAACAGAATCTTTGACTAACTTATCCAGCTGTCTGACATGATCTATTAGAGTAGATGCAGTTTCATTCTTCTTGTGCAAGAAATACACCCAAGTGTATCTTGTGAACTCATCCATTATAACCATAGCATAATTCTTCTTTGCAATAGACATGACATTGACTGGACCAAATAGATCAACATGCAGTAAGTGATAAGGCTCAAGAATTGAGGATTCAATTTTGCTCTTAAATGAAGATTTTCTTTGTTTTGCCTTTTGGCATGAGTCACAAAGACCATCATGAGCAAATATTTATTTTGGCAGTCCTCTCACAAGATCTTTCTTTACTAGCTCATTTATATTGTTGAAATTTAAATGAGAGAGTCTCTTGTGCCAATTCCAGCTTTCTTCAATTGATGCTCTGCTTAACAGACAGATTGCAGAACCATCAGAATTTGTTGAAAGTCTGGCTTCATATATGTTACCATATCTATAACCTTTCAGAACAACTTTACCTGTAGAATTACTTACAACTTCACAGTGTTCTTCAAAGAAATTCACATGATAACCTCTGTCACAGATTTGACTCACACTTAGCGGATTGTCTTTAAGTCCTGAGACAAGAGCTACTATTTATATTATGACATTCCCAAGATTGATATTTCCATATCCCAGAGTCTTTCCCATATTTCTATCTCCATAAGAAACTCCTGGGCCAGCTTTCTCCACAAAGTCTGATAGTAGGGCTTTATTTTCAGTCATATGTCATGAACATCCACTATCCAAAAGCAGGATGTTTTTCATGTTGCCCTGCAGTCAGAAAGACCACTATTGATTAGTTTTAAGGACCCAAACTTGCTTGGATCCTTTGGCCTTGTTAAGTTTGTTAGCATTTGCAGCGGATTTAGTTTCAGAGTTTATGCTAACATGCTTTTTATCAGACTTTATATCAGACTTTGCATCAGAATTTACACTAGAAGGAATTACACTAACTTTCTTTAAAGAAGGTTTTATTTCATAATAATTATAGTACAAACTATGATATTCCTTACAAGTATAAATAGAATGCCAAAACCGTAGCTCTGATAACCTACATATATATCCTACACATATATCCTATAACCTAATTGGCCTGTCCAGGGACTCTAAATCGTAGCTCTGATACCAAAACCTGTCACACCCCAACTTAAAAAGCAGATTAAATATAGCTATTACAACATTTTAAAAGAACTAACATAACCAAATCCAAGATCTTACAGTTTAGGGTTTGGAACAGCCCAATACTACCAACTATTACATCTGATTTTAAATACCGAGTCCTCACACAAAACTACTATCTCTTATTCTACCTGAGCTCGAACATAAGCATCAGCATCACAGGTCTTACGGGTAGTCTTCTTGAATCTAACCATAGCTGCTAGCTGTAATATCAGGGTAAAGCAAGGAGTGAGCCAAATGCTCAACAAGTGCTAACAGTACGATACAAAACATAAATCGAGATATACATTAAAGAATGACAATGGAAAGACATAACCAATGATAACGAGGGATAAAACTATGGGTGATGACATCATTTTTGTTTTTATCAAAACAATTACAAAATCATGTCTTAATCAAAATCATTTTATGACGCTACGGATTACAGCCGGTGATCAGCCGCGAAGTAATCCCGAACCTCGCTGGGTTCTAAAACATTAATGGGAATCCCTAGGCAACTTTTAAGCCTAATATAAGTGTGGAAAGGACTCGCGTCTCAGTCCAGATCCACCATTCAAGAAAACATTTATCCCCCTTTGGGACTGAAAACCCACATTTTATTTATTTAAAAAACTGATTCCGAATTATAACAAAAATCTCTTTTTACAGTAAACATTTTTATCAAGGAATTATAGATCAACTCAAAACACGGGAAATAAGGTACTGAATATCAGGGCCATGATTCACAAAACTATACTCTATTCAAGTAATTGAATGGTTTTCATATATCAAAGATTGGACAAGGGGATTTACTGAGGCTATTGGATATTATAAAAGGGTAATGCCAAATTGGGCTTTAAGCAATGGTTTCTCATCAAGGTTCAAGTGCTGGATCATCAAAAAGGTAAGCTTCATGAATACTAAGGGTGTTAGGGTATGCAGAAATGATCTTTAACTCGGGATATATCAGAATTGTCAAGCTTTAGGATAAGAAAGAGGGTATCAATCAATGAGGAATCACGTTGGTAAGTATCTGACTATCAGAGTTCAAGGTAAGGTTCTATAGGGGTTCAAGTTTCAGGGTGAGATATTAATACTTAGGAATCATTAGCATGTTAATCAAGAGGATCAATCAAGTATTATCACAACTCTTTATTTTATCATGGCATTCAACTATCATGAAAAGACTTTTGAACTACTTGCAATACGTACTCGAGGGTTCATGGCATCTCTATATAATTCAAATATAAACATAAGATACACTTGATTTAATATATCAAATGACACAGGATAGTTGTAGCAATGTATGAACTATTAGCAGTAAATACGAAAGTCAAGTTGAATCACTTGCCTTGAGAAAGGCTGGTCTGGTCTGACTGGTAGGAGCAACTGGAGCTTCACTCGACATTTATGGCAAGTTTTCCCTCGTCTCGAGATCCTACATAAATAATAATAATCCTCATTATAATATATTCTCACCAACTTAACCTATTTACAACCCGAAATTAAACACGGATGGCACTTAGGCCTATATGCACTTAATTTTATATTCACTTTTAAATTACAAATGTACACACATAGCCACATAATCACATATCATATATTAATACCAAATAACACCATATACACCATAATGCAACACTAGGCTTGGATGATCTCGACTCACAACTTAAGTCACTTGGTCGCTAAACTAGACAAAGTCTTCAAATTTTGGCTTCCTAACTCGATGTGCCTTTACTAAACTATCCAAAACCTATTGACCCTCACTTGTGCCTTTTGCTCTACTGACCTTATACTATCTTACAACTATGGTGGTCAACCTAAATCTCACTCCTAAATGTTCTAAAACTATGTGATAAGTGAAAGTGCTCACTGGTGCAAATTTCAAAATGACAGTTATGGTTTCTTGAGTGCATTAGACACTCTTAAACTACAAGTTTTCCTTCAAAACTCTTACACAAGACTCTCCTGACCTAAGGGCATCTCAGAAACTTGATGTGGCTCAAGGGCCTGGCTTGGGCCTCAAAGTGCACATCAATGACATGGTCCAAACTCACTCTAAACCTCAGGGTACTAAACTGATTTTCTGCAGAAACTATAACTCTCCTTTCTCCAAGGTTTTGACTTGAAAAACTCAACTACCAACAAACCAATACCCAAACCAAGACTTAAACATGGTGATCTACTGAACTAACTCCCTTATACTCAAAATAGTTTTGGTGGAGATCATCCTTACCTAAGGTACAATTATGGAAAAACAAAAGAAACCACATTTCACAACTCACAAATCTTCATGCTTTTGAAACAACAAAATATGCCTTTTTTTGAAAGATAACCACGAATTATTACCATGCATCAAGGAGCATTAATCAATATTAACACCTTATTTCTACTGAAATTAAATCTCACTAACAAAATCTTTCCAAATGATCAAAATCTTATAAAATTCTAAGAGAAATCCACATGCATGCATGTCTTCAAGTTTTGCAAGCCAAACAACATGTTTTCTAAATATGTTTTACCAAGAAATTTACATGCAAGCCTAGCATGAGCTATATCTAGATGATCACTTAGCATGCAAGGAGTTTTATCAAATTTTCACCATAAAATTCAAGCCATTATCACATAAACATGCAACAATTGAACAAAGCAACAAGAATAGTCTTAAGGACCATTCATTCGGCTCCCCTATGGTCATGGCCGAATGAAATGGAAGGGAATGGCCATTTAATCATCAAGAGTTTCCTTCTCAAGACTTGGCACTTATCCATTCCTTGTAGTCCTCTCAAAAACAACCCTAAACTCACAAGAATCAAGGTTGTACTTTGAGTTTCAACTAGAACCTTAACATGCAACTTTAAAACTTGAACTTTTTACTCAAAACTCTTTGGAATATATGTGATAATGGTATGGGAAGTAACATTTACTTGTGTAGAAGGTGGAAACTTGGTGGAGGAATGAAGAAAATGGGGAGGGGGTTGGTCTCGGCTGAAAACCCGAGAGGAGGGAGAGGAGGGCCGAGAGTGAGAGGGAGGAGGGAGGGAAGAAAGAGTATGGTGGTGAGTGGAGTGTGAAATGATCATGGAACTTGCTTATTTTATGGTTTTTGATTTGACAAAAATGAGTGGGAATGAGAATTGACAAGACTATCCCTCCACTCATACTTGGTTCATTTTGCATGCAAGGGTAAAGAAGGAATTTGGCTAGAAAAATAAGAGTTAGTGGGGTTGGAATTGTCCTCTTTGTCCTTGAAAAGAATGAAAGGGTGGTTTTCATGCAAAGGCTTTCTTGTAATTTGCTAAATATGACAACTAAAATTTATAAAGATTTATTTTTATAAAATAAAATACAAGTTCAAAAATTATAAAATTTATAGCATAAAATAACTTAGATTTTTAGAAATTTTATAAAATCACTTTTGAAATTTGTGAACAAAATAACTTTTAAAAAGATATTTATTCAAGGTTTAAGATATTCCTTATAAATCAAAAATGAAAGAAATAGTTAAACTTTTGATTTGAAAAAACATATACCACATATCGAAAATTTAAGACGCAGATATTCTCATTCACACAAGCATACAATAGTTGAATATATTGGCATTCGGCTTTATAATTACACCAAATTTTACAATTAATATTACACGGAAATGCCGTTTGTAACATCCTCTCCCCCTTAAGGGATTCTGTCCCCAGAATCTAAGAGAACAGATGAGGATACCGGAAACGCATATCAGACTCTAACTCCCAAGTCGATTCTTCGACCTTAGGGTTCCTTCAAAGCACTTTTACTAACTTTACTGACTTATTTCTAAGACTCTTCTCTTGCCAGTCGAGTATTTTAACCGGTTGCTCCATAAATGACAGGTCTGCCTGAATTTCTACAAGTTCATATTCTATCACATGACTAGCGTCAGGATTATACTTCTAAGCAACGACACATGGAACACATTATACATGTGCTGATACTGAGGTGGTAAGGCCAACTCGTAGGCCACCTTCCCTACTTGACTCAAAATTTCAAAAGGACCTATGTATCTAGGTGCTAACTTTCCTTTCTTGCCAAATCTAGACAACCCTTTTCTAGGTGACACCTTCAACAAAACAGCTTCGCCAATTTGGAATTGAACATCCTTACGCGCTGGATCCGCATACTTCCTCTGTCTATCTTGAGCAGCAAGCAACCTTTTCTGAATTAACTTGGCTGAATCATGCAACTATTGTACCAATTCCGAGCCGAGAATCCTTCCTTCTCCTACTTCATCCCAACTTGTTGGTGATCTACATTTTCGCCCGTACAAAGCTTCATATGGTGGCATGCCGATACTGGAATGATAGCTATTGTTGTAAGAGAATTCAATCAACGGCAAGTGGTCGTCCCAACTTCCTGCAAAATCGATTGCACAACTGCGCAACATGTCTTCGATTGTTTGAATTGTCCTTTCGCTCTGACCATCAGTCTGCGGGTGGTATGCCGTGCTCATATTCAACTTCGTGCCAAGACATTCCTGAAATTGCCTCCAGAATCTCGAGTTAAATCGGGGATCTCTGTCTGAAACTATTGATATGGGTACTCCATGTCTTAGCACGATTTCACGCACGTACAGATGAACCAATTTGTCCAATGACGACTCCTCATTAATTGGAAGGAAATGCGCCGAATTCGTAAGACGATCAACTATAACCCATATTGCGTCATGCCCGGATTTCGTTCGCGGTAGTCCTACTATAAAGTCCATAGCGATATTTTCCCATTTCCATTCTGGAATCTTCAAGGGCTGAATTAATCCACTTGGTCGTTGATGTTCTGCCTTCACTTTCTAACAAGTATAACACTTCGCAACCCATTCTGCCACGTCTCACTTCATATTTGGCCACCAAAAGTTCTTCTTTAAGTCTCGATACATCTTGGTACTTCCCGGGTGGATGGAAAATTTCGAATTGTGGGCTTCGTGGAGGATCTCATTCTTTAATTCAGGTACATAAGGAATCCAAATTCTGGAAGAAAACCTTAGTATCCCTTGCTCATCCCTTTGAGTATTAATCTCCTCTCCAGATAACTGAACCTTCTCTTTCTCTATTACTTCTTCTTGACACTTCTTTATCTTTTCCACTAGTGTTGGCTGAAAGGTCATTGCACGATAAACTTCCTCAACTTTTCCGCAAGCACAAAGTTCCAGTTCAAATCTCTCGATTTCTTCAGATAACTCTTTCGATGTTATCATCATATTCAGTCTCTCCTTCCTACTCAGAGCATCGGCCACTACATTCGCCTTTCCAGGATGATAATTTATCGAGCAGTCATAGTCCTTGATCAAATCCAGCCATCTCCTCTGCCTCATATTGATCTCCTTCTGAGTGAAAATGTACTTTAAACTCTTGTGATCCGTGTAGATTTCACACTTCTCTCCGTAGAGGTAATGTCTCCAAATCTTAAGTGCGAACACTATGGCGGCTAGTTCCAAGTCATGCGTCAGGTACTTTAACTCATGCGGTTTCAACTGTCTTGACGCATATGCGGTCACTTTACCGTGTTGCATTAACACACAACCCAAACCCTTATATGAAGCGTCGTTGAAAATTACAAAGTTCCCTTGATCATCTGGTAATACTAACATCGGAGCGGTTACCAATCTCTGTTTCAACTCTTGAAAGCTATCCTCACATTCTGTACTCCATTCGAACTTCTGATTCTTTCTGGTTAACTTGATCAATGGCGTGGCGATTTTCGAAAAATCCTTGACGAACCTTCTATAGTATCCTGCCAACCCTAGAAAACTTCGCACTTCCGTAGGAGTCTTTGGCCTCACCCAACTCATAACTGCCTCAATCTTTGCCGGATCCACTTTAACTCCATTTCCAATGACATGCCCCAAAAATTGAACTTCCTTTAACCAAAACTCACATTTGGTAAACTTGGCATACAACTTCTCTTGCCGAAGTATCTCCAATGCTATCCAGAGGTGCTGCTTATGTTCTTCTTCCGATTTAGAATAAATAAGGATGTCATCAATGAATACCATGACAAATTCGTCCAAATACTTCTTAAATACCCGATTCATCAGATCCATAAATGCGGCCGGAGCATTGGTCAATCCAAACGACATTACTAGGAATTCATAATGCCCATATCTGGTCCTAAATGTTGTCTTGGGAATATCTTCTTCTTTGATCTTTAATTGATGGTATCCCGATCTTAAGTCGATCTTTGAAAAGCATTTTTCTCCCTTCAGCTGATCAAAAAGGTCCTTGGTAGCGGGTAGCAGTTCTTGATCGTCACCTTATTCAACTCCCGATAATCTATGCATAGTCGCATACTCCCATCTTTCTTCTTGACAAACAGAACAGGTGCTCCCCATGGCGACGTACTTGGCCGTATCACTCCTTTATCTAACAATTCTTGTAGATGGCTCGCCAACTCTTTCATTTCTGCTGGTGCCATCCTATATGGGGCCTTTGAAACTGGTTCCGTGCCTGGAGCAAGGTTGATCTCGAACTCGATTTGTCGATCTGGTGGTAAGCCTGGTAGTTCGTCGGGAAACACATCGAGAAACTCGTTAACTACGGGGATATCTTCTATGCTGGGACTGCCTTTTTCTGAATCCACTACATACGCTAGGAATGACTCACAACCTTTTCTAAGTAGCTTCTTAGCCTGAACAATTGTAAGAAATAGTTGTTCTTGCCTCTGCCCCTTAAATATTACCTTCTCTCCAATCTTCATCTTTAAATACACTTTCTTGGTCTTACAATTAATCTGAGCATTATTCTCTCCTAACCAATCCATACCTAGAATTATATCAAACTCCCCCAACTTGAAGAGTATCAAGTCGGCTGAAAACTTATATCCTGAAATGTCGATCTCACACTTTGGACAGAATTGATTCACAAGAATCTTCTCTTGGTTCGCAATTACCACATTTACTACCTCATCATTTTATCACATTGAAGCTTATCAACAAAAGTTTCTGATATGAAAGATCTTGTTGCTCCCGAATCAATCAATACTTTAGCTCTGACATTATTGAGTAAAAGTGTACCTGCTATCACCTCAGAATTCTGAACAGCATCCTTCATCTTCAAATCAAATGTCCTTGTTGTTGCTTGCGGGGTTGGTGCGGGTGGTGGAGGTAATGCTAATACCTCGGCTGGCACGCTTGCACTGGTACTTGCCACGTTCATCAGAGCTTTGACTGGTCCGGTTGCCTTGCACTCCCTAGCTATGTGTCCAGTTCTCCCACACTTGTAACATGTAACTCCTGGCTTCGGTATCTTGCACTCATTTGCCAAATGTCCCTTCTGATTACACCTATAGCATGTCATGCTCATCTTATTACATAGTCCAGGGTGCCTTCTTCCATAGTGCTTGCACTCCAGTCTCTGAAACCTATTTTCTCCAACTTGCCCTTGGCTCACCTGATTGTTCCCCTTCGATTCTTGCCTTTTGCCCAAATTTCCTTTCTTTTAAAAATTTCCGCCCTTATGGAAACCAATCATCTTTACATTCCGATCTTGTGAACTTCCTGCTTCAGACTTTTCTCCTTAAAATGGAACCTTCCTCTTCTTGTTATCCCTTTCCTTCCTTGATTGCGTCCCATTATTCTCAATTAGAGCAGCTTTTTGTACTACTCCCGCGTAAGTTTCAAGCTCAAACATAGCCACTCTATCTCTGATCCAAGGCTCCAATCCTTGCTGAAATTTCTTTGTTTTTTTCTCCTCAGTGCTAGTATACTTTGTCACAAACCTTGACAACTCAGTAAACTTCTTCTCATACTCCAGTACAGTCATGTTCCCTTGCTTCAGCTCCAAAAATTTAAGCTCCATCTGATTCTGCATGTACTTAGGGTAATACTTGTCCAGAAATAACTTCTTAAATCTCTCCCAAGAAACCTGCTGAGTTGCTTCCATAGCTTTTACTGACTCCCACCAATAGATGACTTCGCCCTTCAAGAAGTAAGTAGCATATGGCGTCTTCTGATCGTCTCCTAACTGTACCAACTCAAAAGCCCTTTCCATCTCCTTGATCCATGTGTTAGCTATCACTGGATCAGTGGTATCATGAAATGCAGGTGGATTCACATTCTGAAATGCCTTGAAAGTGACAATTTGTCTAGGTGGTACTGGTGGTTCAGGTGGTTGGTGTGGTTCACGGTTATCTTGGTTTTTAATTCGTTGTTGAAGAGTTAGTTGTTGTTGAACTATAGCATTGGTTTGTTGTTGCAAAGTTTCCAGTAGTCGAAGAATGTTTGGGTCTGTGGTGGATGTGGTTGTTGGGTTCTTCTTTTTGGGAGGCATGATCCTGAAATAAGAGTTATGTCAAAACAGATATGAATGATAAAATGATTCGAGGGTATCGCATGGCATTCTTATTTATATATGGGGTCAAGTTTCCAAATTAAGCAGATATGGTGATGCATATAAAAACGTAAAATAACAGTTGAGAGCAAATGGAACAATAGAACATAATTATTGAAATTTTTAAAGGTCACAATACATAGGATTAGGACAAAGTCTGGTTCTAGGAATAACAGGCTTATTTAAAGGAAACAACAGAAATAACTGGGGATTCCACAGAGTCTGATAGTACAACAACATGAACGGTAAATGGAAAGAACTAAGGCTCCACTCCATCTGAACGGGGCTTGGTAGTCTTTTCTTCTCGAAGCGTCTTCACAATGCTCTGGAGCTCATCCGCCACCGTCTGAATGACATACAGGCTGGTGCGGTCCCGGTGCGCTGGCATCTCCTCAAGCTTAGTGTTGACGTACTGAACCAAGGTCTCAAGTCTCGCAGTCATCTGCTCCTTGGGCTTCCCTTCGTAGTTTCGGCTGTCCGGATACACGTTCTTCAGTCGGTCTATCAGTCAGTCGTACTTGCCCTGAAGCATGTCGAACTCGCGCCTCAACTCAGCATACACAGTGAAAGCAATAGTGTCGTCCGACCCAGAGGATGACGAGGAATACGCCCTTTGCTGACAACCAATAAGAGGAGTATTAATAATAAATTTACTTAACCTACTCTCTCGTATAATATCTATAACCTACACATATATCCTATAACCTAATTGGGTTGTCCAGGGACTCTAAACCGTAGCTCTGATACCAAAACCTGTCATACCCAACTTAAACAGCAGATTAAATATAGCTATTACAACATTTTAAAAGAACTAACATAACCAAATCCAAGATCTTACAGTTTAGGGTTTGGAACAGCCCAATACTACCAACTATTACATCTAATTTTAAATACCGAGTCCTCACACAAAACTACTATCTCTTATTCTACCTGAGCTCGAACATAAGCATCAGCATCACAGGTCTTATGGGCAGTCTGCTTAAATCTAACCATAGCTGCTAGCTATAATATCAGGGTAAAGCAAGGAGTGAGACAAATGCTCAACAAGTGCTAACAGTACGATACAAAACATAAATCGAGATATACATTAAAGAATGACAATGGAAAGACATAACCAATGATAACGAGGGATAAAACTATGGGTGATGGCATCATTTTTGCTTGTATCAAAACAATTTCAAAATCATGTCTTAATCAAAATCATTTTATGACGCTACGGATTACAGCCGGTGATCAGCCGCGAAGTAATCCCGAACCTCGCTGGGTTCTAAAACATTAATGGGAATCCCTATGCAACTTTAAAGCCTAATATAAGTGTGGAAAGGACTCGCGTCTCAGTCCAGATCCACCATTCAAGAAAACATTTATCCCCCTTTGGGACTGAAAACCCACATTTTATTTATTTCAAAAACTGATGCCAAAATATAACAAAAATCTCTTTTTACAGTAAACATTTTTATCAAGGAATTATAGATCAACTCGAAACACGGGAAATAAGGTACTGAATATCAGGGCCATGATTCACAAAACTATACTCTATTCAAGTAATTGAATGGTTTTCATATATCAAAGATTGGACAAGGGGATTTAGTGAGGCTATTGGATATTATAAAAGGGTAATGCCAAATTGGGCTTTAAGCAATGGTTTCTCATCAAGGTTCAAGTGCTGGATCATCAAGAAGGTAAGCTTCATGAATACTAAGGGTGTTAGGGTATGCAGAAATGATCTTTAACTCAGGATATATCAGAATTGTCAAGCTTTAGGATAAGAAAGAGGGTATCAATCAATGAGGAATCACGTTGGTAAGTATCTGAATATTATAGTTCAAGGTAAGGTTTTATAGGGGTTCAAGTTTCAGGGTGAGATATTAATACTTAGGAATCATTAGCATGTTAATCAAGAGGATCAATCAAGTATTATAACAACTCTTTATTTTATCATGGCATTCAACTATCATGAAAAGACTTTTGAACTACTTGCAATACGTACTCGAGGGTTCATGGCATCTCTATATAATTCAAAGATAAACATAAGATACTCTTGATTTAATATATTAAATGACACAGGATAGTTGTAGCAATGTATGAACTATTAGCAGTAAATACGAAAGTCAAGTTGAATCACTTGCATTGAGAAAGGCTGGTCTGGTCTGACTGGTAGGAGCAACTGGAGCTTCACTCGACCTTTATGGCAAGTTTTCCCTCGTCTCGAGATCCTACATAAATAATAATAATCCTCATTATAATATATTCTCACCAACTTAACCTATTTACAACCCGAAATTAAACACGGATGGCACTTAGGCCTATATGCACTTAATTTTATATTCACTTTTAAATTACAAATGTACACACATAGCCACATAATCACATATCATATATTAATACCAAATAACACCATATACACCATAATGCAACACTAGGCTTGGATGATCTCGACTCACAACTTAAGTCACTTGGTCGCTAAACTAGACAAAGTCTTCAAATTTTGGCTTCCTAACTCGATGTGCCTTTACTAAACTATCCAAAACCTATTGACCCTCACTTGTGCCTTTTGCTCTACTGACCTTATACTATCTTTCAACTATGGTGGTCAACCTAAATCTCACTCCTAAATGTTCTAAAACTATGTGATAAGTGAAAGTGCTCACTGGTGCAAATTTCAAAATGACAGTTATGGTTTCTTGAGTGCATTAGACACTCTTAAACTACAAGTTTTCCTTCAAAACTCTTACACAAGACTCTCCTGACCTAAGGGCATCTCAGAAACTTGATGTGGCTCAAGGGCCTGGCTTGGGCCTCAAAGTGCACATCAATGACATGGTTCAAACTCACTCTAAACCTCAGGGTACTAAACTGATTTTCTGCAGAAACTATAACTCTCCTTTCTCCAAGGTTTTGACTTGACAAACTCAACTACCAACAACCAAATACCCATACCAAGACTTAAACATGGTGATCTACTGAACTAACTCCCTTATACTCAAAATAATTTTGGTAGAGATCATCCTTACCTAAGGTACAATTATGGCAAAACAAAAGAAACCACATTTCACAACTCACAAATCATCATGCTTTTGAAACAACAAGATATGCATTTTTATGAAAGATAACCACGAATTATTACCATGCATCAAGGAGCATTAATCAATATTAACACCTTATTTCTACTGAAATTAAAGCTCACTAATAAAATCTTTCCAAATGATCAAAATCTTATAACATTCTAAGAGAAATCCACATACATGCTTGTCTTCAAGTTTTGCAAGCCAAACAACATGTTTTCTAAATATATTTTACCAAGAAATTTACATGCAAGCCTAGCATGAGCTATATCTAGATGATCACTTAGCATTTGAACAAAGCAACAAGAATAGTCTTATGGACCATTCATTTGGCTCCCCTATGGTCATGGCCGAATGAAATGGAAGGGAATGGCCATTTAATCATCAAGAGTTTCCTTCTCAAGACTTGGCACTTATCCATTCCTTGTAGTCCTCTCAAAAACAACCCTAAACTCACAAGAATCAAGGTTGTACTTTGAGTTTCAACTAGAACCTTAACATGCAACTTTAAAACTTGAACTTTTTACTCAAAACTCTTTGGAATATATGTGATCATGGTATGGGAAGTAACATTCACTTGTGTAGAAGGTGGAAACTTGGTGGAGGAATGAAGAAAATGGGGAGGGGGTTGGTCTCGGCTGAAAACCCGAGAGGAGGGAGAGGAGGGCCGAGAGTGAGAGGGAGGAGGGAGGGAAGAAAGAGTGTGGTGGTGAGTGGAGTGTGAAATGATCATGGCACTTGCTTGTTTTATGGTTTTTGATTTGACAAAAATGAGTGGGAATGAGAATTGACAAGACTATCCCTCCACTTATACTTGGTTCATTTTGCATGCAAGGGTAAAGAAGGAATTTGGCTAGAAAAATAAGAGTTAGTGGGGTTGGAATTGTCCTCTTTGTCCTTGAAAAGAATGAAAGGGTGGTTTGCATGCAAGGGCTTTCTTGTAATTTGCTAAATATGACAACTAAAATTTATAAAGATTTATTTTTATAAAATAAAATACAAGTTCACAAATTATAAAATTTATACCATAAAATAACTTGGATTTTTAGAAATTTTATAAAATCACTTTTGAAATTTGTGAGCAAAATAACTTTTAAAAAGATATTTATTCAAGGTTTAAGATATTCCTTATAAATCAAAAATGAAAGAAATAATTAAACTTTTGATTTGAAAAAACATATACCACATATCGAAAATTTAAGACGCAGATATTCTCATTCACACAAGCATACAATAGTTGAATATATTGGCATTCGGCTTTATAATTACACCAGATTTTACAATTAATATTACACGGAAATGCCGGTTGTAACATCACTTCCAATGCATCCCAGATTTCTTTTGCAGTCTTGCATGTAATCACCCTATTTGACATGACATTATCAAGTGAACTATGAAGCAAGTGTCTTACTTTTGCATCCTTGCCTAGTGAAGAGATGTCTTCAGTGGTGTATTCTCTCTTTTCTTTGGGAATCATCCTTTGTGGCTCATTCCCAACTGCAACAGAAAGCTTTGTGGGCTTGTGTGGACCATCATAAATTATGTCTAAATATTCTGGATCTGTAGCTTCCAGAAACATGGCCATCTTCACACTTCATACAGGGTACTCAAACACCCTGAGCAAAGGAACCCTGATGGTTTGATATCTACTGGTGTTTTGAATGGGTTGAACCTTTGCAGGTTCTTGAGGGTCTGGTATTTTTGCTTGTTCAGGCATGATTGATTAATTGTTTGGATCTTAACTATTTGTAAGCTTAATAGATTTTCTCTAATACCACTTGTTAGGCCTCAATGTTACTATAGAAGGGGGTTGAATATAGTATCTACAATCAATTCGATTATTAACACAAGTATGTAACAGAAAACAAGTTTATTCAAGATACCAAACTCTGTTACAATAGGTTAAATCTACTCTCTCAGTGATGTATGATATCACTAAGAGCTACTAGGGTTACGATGAATAATATTCTCGTGAATGATAACACTTATAGTGCAAACCCTAATTTGTGTTTATATAGTACACAGTTACAAGATATCTTCTAATTGATATGAAATATATCTCTTCCTAAAATATATCAATCAGATGTTATCTTTTTACAAGTCTTCTAGTCGTCCAACTCCTAAAACATATATTCCTTTGTTTAGTCCAGATCCTCTCCTAGAAATCAGCCGAACTTTACTTTTGAAGCATATCCTTCCTTAAGTTCTGATATCACAAGTTCTGATACCATAAGTTCTGATATCTTCATGTCTTCAGTTAATCCTAATTTCCAGCTGAGTCCTCATAAGTTCTGATATTAAGTTATGAAACTAAACACATCAGATTAGTCATGACATCACAAATATATCTAACATAGAATGAAAATAATATTTGTTAAAATTATATAATTTGACAAACTAGTTCTTAACAATTTGAGTTTCATAAACTTTTGTTCGTTGGAAACTCAAACAAGCATAATTTGTTAATTCCATTTTTTAATCCATTATGGTAAGTCATTTCAGACAACGTGTCATATTTTAAAAACTGTTGATTATAGGAAATAAGGACAATGCTTCTTTTCAAAGAAACTGTTGTGTTAAAGATATCAGATCTTGGTATGCATCTAACAAACACTTGAGTAATACAATGTTTTACATCAGTTCGTTTTGACAAAACCGTTGTATATACCAACCTTCGAATAACATTTTTATACGCACTTGTTGTCGTCTTGGATGAAAACAGACAACAGATGGTACTGTTGTTTGATACGCGTATCATATGGTGCCTCAATACTCAACGGTATTGAGGGTTATTAGACAATTGTTTTAAAATGGTTTAAAACCGTTGTCTCAATCTGTTTTCGTGTAGTGCTGGTGTGTTTGTTGACTAATGATCACATCTCATTGATCATAGGTACAGTGATACTAAATTTAAAAAAAAACACAAGCAGATGTAAATGTACATGGTGCTGGACAGACCCTATGTGAGATTCTACATGTATGTTGTGTCATAAGTAATTATCACTGTGATAATAATGTAATGGTCCTTAGACTTGAAATCATTATATTTTTATAAGAGAATTAATGTACTTTGATTACATTAAAAGTTACATTTGACCGGGTAATGATAAAAGTGTATTTCAGGTATATTATGAATCGTATGAGAAATATGAATGATCTAGAAAGAATTTACCCTCCTAATTTTAGGATTGATATTATTGGCCTCTTGTGTGAGCTAGACTATGAAATGCGTGGCCACGCTCAAATGTTGATTTGATATGATAGTCTACTCATTGATCAAAGAAACTTGGATTAAACTATTATGAGGATGACACATTACATGCCTCTAGTTTAATCTATAATATTTGGTTAAAAGAATTATATTACAGTGTATATTATCACGAAAGGTTAATCGAATCACTGATTTAATTATTATTACTCGGGTAGCAATGATGCATTACTAGATGCCGCTCATTTTTTATAATTTTAATATGAGATATTAAAATTATTGCCAACGTAATAATTACTACAAGGTCACACACAAAGAACGCTTGAAGGAAAATAATTTAAATTATGAATTTAAATTAATTATGTAATTTATTTTATTTATGATATTAATTAAGCATGACTTAATTAATTAAATAAATAAATAGAGAAATTACTTAAACTAATTCTGAAATAAGTTATTAATTAATTAAGTGTGACTTAATTAAATAATAAATTAGAATTTCATATTAGTATTAATTATAATTAGATTATAATTAGAAAACTCATTTTTCTCTCTATATAAACTCTTTGAGGGCTGATTTATATATAAGAATACATAGTTTACAAAACTTCAGCCGTTCAAGGAGAAAGATGAAAAGAGCTAGAGATGGAGTTTTCAAGTGCTAGTACAAATCAATCCTTCAAGAAAAGCATTCGTGTGGATACCGTAGAGCGTAGATCGCGAGAGCGGGATACATGGTGATTTAACAAGATTTGGAACCCCATTAATCCTCCATTAATGAACTCTAAAAGCTTCTTTAAGGTTAAGATTTTTACTACGAATTAAATATCTATTTTCGCATGGATCCTGCATAGGGTTTCGATTTTATTCTGGTTTTAATTTAATTTTACATCATTTCTGTTGCGTTAATATCTTCGAAACCCTTCAAATAAGTATATGCATCTAATATTTATAATTATGTCATGTACGTAATAATCTGGTTGTAGATTACAAACAAGTAAGAAGAATCATATGTCTATTGTTGAATATGATACCACATAATATGTTATCTCACAAGACAAGTCATCGTACCCTTCGTTTGATAAGGTGAACAAAACACTCAACTTTTCGTACCCACTTGATATAGCTGTGGTAGTGTTTTCTGCTACTTATTAAAGAATCTCTCTTTGATGAGTTGTATTTTGATTCAATTTTAATAAAAGTAACGTGTTCATTTACCAGGCCACGCAACTCCACGTAGATACACTGACGTTAATACATCTTCTGGGAGTACTGACAAAGGTTTAAATATATGTATAGTAATATTGACTTTATTGTATCACCGTCTATTATGAATTTTATTTTGGTTATTAGTATATATGGAAGTTTCATTTTTTTCACATGATTGTGGAATGCATCATATATGATTATTTCTGATAGAACTAATACTTATCAGTTTGTTAATGCATGTTTATCCAAATACATGATATCTCATTTTAAATCCGTCAGGAAGTGTAACATTTTGATTGAACGATATAGATTTAAACTTCTAATGTTGATAACACCTACTCGGCAGAATCAAATGTTACAGTAGATATGAATTTTACCTGATTTATAATATACCATTTGATAGCTGTTAGGTCCCAATTTGTTTGTAGAAGGGGGGGTTGAATGCAAACAATACCGTTTAATCGAATAAAATGCGGAATAAAAAGGTGAAACAAAATTCAAGTTAAATAAAACATTTATTAAACTTGAAAGGTGTTACAACTACGGTATCGGTTACAAGGGATTAATCTCAAATCAATTATTACAAATCTAGAATAAATTCGACATGAACTTTTTCTATTTTTGTAATTAAAAGATCAAATGCTAAATGCGATTTGAGATTAAGTTCTAGGGATTTTAATCCGCTAGATTGATACACGAGAACAAGATAAATAATTCTAGTGGATTGGATTTAACTTTACAATCTAGAATTTTGATCTTGAATAAAGCTGATGAAAAATGAAATAATTTGCTTTTTGTTTCTGCTGTGTTCTTGACTCTTGTATGTTCTGTATGAATGATGCATGAATGTCTTCTGCTGCTTCTTTTAATCCAACAATCGAGTAGAATGTACTGGCATGACAATCTTTTTGAGCTGGCAAGACAATCAGAATGAACTAGCAAGACTTTCGGTATGACTATCAATTGTCATACCGATTGTCATAGTAGTTCAAAATCAGATTGTCTAACTGAATTAATAAAAGATTTTAATATAATAAAAAATCTGATAAGACAATCCTTTTGAATTAGCATGACTTTCGGTATGACTATTGATTATCATACCGATTGTCATACTAATACAATCAGTTGCCTTTTGAATTAATAATAGATTTTAAATCAATTAAAATTCTGAAAAACCTTAATATTAATTCTGAATTAATTAATCAATTAATTCAATTAATAAAATAAATTAATCTTTGCAGATATAATTTATTCTATTAATTAAATTATATGACTTAATTAATTAATAGAGAGTTAATACTAATCTTGAGCAGCATCCATTCTCCTGTAAAACTTCTGAAAGTCATTGAAATATATGAATCAATTCCACCACTTCAACGTTGACACTCGATGTACTGTCTGGTTCATGAGTGACTAACTTCCGTGATGTTTCTTCACGTCTTGACTTTGATTTTCTTCAGTCTAAATCCTTGTAATTAATTGATACCCTGACGAGATCTCTATCACTTGATTAAATCCACAATCTTGATTTATATCACTGAGGCTTGATCAATTTCCTGAGCTTCTTCCAGTGAATTAAGTCTTCAAGTCTGTAGATGAATAATGTTTCTTAACCCTTTGACAGATGTTACTTTGTGAGATCTCTCTGACGATAGATCCACTATTTACTTATTACATTCTTATTTGAGTTGAGTTAAATCCTCGAATATACAAATAGGCTATGCCATATGCCTTTCAATCTCCCCCTATTTGCTTGTTAGACAATAACAACAAATACCTAGAGGATAACTCAACTAACAAATAAGAAAAAGATATAAACAGTAATACAAAGTAAATAGCAGAAAAGTTCTGGATTATATTTAACATTTTCCAGATTCCAAAAGAAATTTACAAGTGAATACAAGATAGATGTTCCTCTAGCCTGAACATATAACTACATTAGACTATCTTGATTCATAAAGCTCTAATCATATTACATTGAGTTTTGAGCTAATTGACTTCAGTTGTCTTCTCTTCTGACTTCACCTTCTTCTAAATCTTGAAGCAACTCTTTGTCAAAGACACGATCCTTTTCTGAAGTGAAGCTTGCTGGTCTGACTGGTTGAACTCCAACTAACTTCAGCTTATTCTTGATCTGATTGTACCTTTTAATATTCTTTTCACAATAAGCTTGAATCAAATCAGCAGCTTGAGTCTTCAACATGGATGAGTATCCAGCAGTTCTTAAATGATGTTCCATCCAGACCAGATGCTTAGCTGAGTAGTCTTTAAGAGATTGTACATCTAGCTGACAGATTTGAAGACAATCAGACTTAAAGAATCTCACCTGATGAGGATTGTTGACCACTTGAGGACTAGCCCTGCTGGAAAACTCTTTAAGCCTTTCTCGAAGAACTTCATTCAATTGTGAGCTTCTTTTTACCTTGTTGAGAAGAACCCAAATCTCTGACAAAGAACGATTCTCAAACAGATGAAGTGACACCTTGAAAGATCCTTCACTCTGACAATATACAAAAATGCTCATCTCATTTAGGGATCTATCAAAAGCAGCTGTGATCCTTGAGACTTCAGTCTTGATAGCATTCATGTACATGTCACTGTTAGGATTTGAGATTTCCAGCTTGTCAAGAAGATGTAGGAACTGCCTATCATTGTTAGTGCTCAGCTGAGGCATATCAAGTACTCTCCTAGCTTCATCCCATTTTTCACCAATCTTCAGTCTGACATCTCTTCTCCTTTCTTGAGCCTTAATGTCATGAAAACGTTGCTTTTGAAGAGTTTATGTTCTTTGTATGTCTTTCCTCATGTCAATGATCTGGGAGACCATTTTGAGTTCAGCTTCTTTTCTTTTCATCTCTGACTGCTGCTGCTGAAACTCTTTCTCAAAGATAAGATCCACTGTAGCTTCCTCTTCCCATTCTCCAAAATCACTTTCCTCTTCAGCTTCAAATAAACCATCTTTATCTTCCAAGACTGGTTCAGTGGGAATGTCAAAAATATCAAAGTCATCATGTTCTCCACTGTAATAGACATCATCAGCCTTTCCTTTGTCCCCAGCAGAGGTATCTTTTTCTTTCCCCTTTCCACTACTCCCTTTCTTCTCCCCCTTAGTTGAGGGATCCTCTACTGACTTTCCCTTAGATCCTCCATGACCTCCATCACCTCCCGAGCCTGAGCCTCCACCAGACGGCCCTTCAAAGTAAGTCCTTTGTTCTTCATTGGGACAGTGAGAATTTTTGATCATGTAGTACAGGTGCTTCATCCCTTCATTCAGATGTTCCATACCTGTCTCTATCTTCAGAAATCTAGAGGAATCCAGTGAATGATTCATTTCAACCAAATCTTCAAGAGAAGTCATCCTTGTATGTAGAGAGCAGAAGTTAGAAATGTCATCAGCTGATAAAGTTGGAGTTTCCTGAATGGAATTGAGCTTTGGTGTGACAGTGTTCTTGAGATCTGAGATATCATTCCTTATGAGTGCCAGCTGATTGTTGACAGAGGTGGAAGAAGAAGACCGTTCAACCACTTGTGCTTTGAATGCTTGAGCTTCAGCTTGGCTTTTAACAAGTTCTTCTTTTAGAGCAGCAATTTGAGCTAACAGGTTTTCAGTATCTGTGTCTGTGTGTGCTCTCACCTGAATTTCACTCGTGTTTGGTTCACTCACCTCACGTGCTTGTGTTTCTCTCAATATAATTGCTCGTGAGGAGTCTTCCTATTGCTGTTCTTCTGTACCTGCAGTTAAAATCACCCTAGCCTCTTCAAGAGAGGTCAGTGGTGGTGCAATGGGAATTCGCGAGTCCCGATCCTCAGTCAAACCTTTCATTTCATGTGAAATAGATGTCTGAATTGCTTCAGGGATAGATTGACCAAGTTGCCCTCCACTTTCTCCAGATAAATCTGCGAGTGGAGAATCCCGTGAGGGAGCCAGAGGTGTTTGATCTGGGAGGGGAGAAAATGACTCTATTAAGGGTGGCTGAGAGTCAGATTTTCCCTCAGAAGCATGTGACTGCTCTTCTGCCGTAACTATGGCAGGCACTGTAACAGACTCTATGTGCATTCCTCGCTCTGTGTCCTGAGTATCATCTGTGGGTATGTATGGTTCCATTGTGAGTAATGGAATTGTGCTTGACTCAGTACAAGATGCCATGGCCCTATGGCGAATTTTAATAGATTCATCCTATTGAGAGAATGTCTCTAGTAACTGTTCATTGGCCATTTCAAAGTCCATGTCCTGTTGGGAGGACAAGGATGGGCTTTCAGATGCCTCAGTATAAGTTCTTCTTTTCTTTGGAGGAGGCAGAGCTGAGGGTTCACTCACATTTAACAATGCACTACTTCCTATTAATCTTCTGGGTAACATTTTAGACAGTGGGGGAGAGGTTGAGATAGAATGTGACTCTGTGTTTGGCTCTATGACCTGGGATTGAAGCTGTGGTTCTATAACTTCATGGTCAGCCCTATCAACCACTGGGGGTCTTTCAACAGAAGTAGGAATGGAGTGAGAGTGAGGAATTGCTACCTGTAATGGAAGAGCATCTGATGTTGGAGGAGCCTGGGTGGCTTGAACCACTGGAGGTTGAGGTTGCTATTCATGACCGGGAAGATTGAAAATAGGTAAAGGAATATAAGTGGCCATGAAAGCAGATACAAGTACTGGAACTTGCATGAATTTAAAGGTTGTGTCTTGGCGGGTGTAAATCTTTTTGCTTACTGGTGGGGGTTCGGTTACTGCAGAGTTAGCAAAAAGGGCTTTGTGTTCAGGTGTGAGAAGATGATCTGCTATAAGCATGAGAAAACGAGCATAGTAACATGATACCCTACGATTTGTAGAATGATCACGTAAAGCAGTAGTGAGACATCTCAAGAGAATGGGAAAAAGTAGTTTGCCAAAATTGATCCTTTGATTGAAAACAACCGCAAGACCAATATACTGCAGAGTGGAAGTGATGTTGTGAAAGTTGGATTTAGTGCAGTTGGCAAACACTTTAGAAAGTGTATCGAAGAAAATATCCCATTCAGACACCAAATTGGATTTTGAAAGTTTGGTTAAATTGATCACCCCCTGATAGTGAATAGCATGGAAAAAGTTTGTGATATCATTTTCAGAGGGTAAATTACAGAAATTGTCCAATGGAAAATTTAACGCCTGATTGATGACTGATTCATCAACTACATACTGTGTGTTTGCCACGGTGAATGAAAAAGATTTTGAATCATCGGCCACAGTAGAGGTTGTGCAAATCAGACTAAGCAGATCGACATTTAAAATCACATTTGATTTAATAGCAGAGCTAACAATCGAATGGTCATTTAAAAATCTAATCCAAGGCTTAAATTTTTCCACATCACATTTTTCCGGATTAAAATAACCAACCTGATTATGCGCGACAATTTGGAAATTGAGAGCCATTTAAAATAATAATAAGACACACACTTTCAGAATTTTAAGAGTAATATTAAGAAAATTCGAATTAATTAAATTAATTTAATAATTCGAATTAAATTAATTATAATCGAAAAATTTAGACAGGAATGTATCTCGTTAAAATTCCTAACTCACAAACACAGATTTGAAAAACCAAAAGACACAAAACAGAAATTGAAATTAAAATTAAAAATACCCAAATTCAACACACACAAACTGATTTTGAAAGGGAAAAAGAAAAAAAAATTGATTCGAAAAAAAAAAATTGAAAAAATTTTGGCAGCACTCCTTTATGTATATACTTGTATGTATATATATCAGGAGTGATGTATGCTGAGTAAAAACTCGAGCAAGGAAAACAACAATGGCAGTTGAATTTGATTTTGGTCGAAGAGAGAAAAAAAACTGTTGAAATTTTTTTAAAAAAAAAAACAAACTGCAGTGAATGAGTTATGAAACAAAACAAACACACAAAAAAAAGTTAAGTAGTATAACTGGTATGACAATCGGATTGTCATACCGATTGTCATACCGATTGTCACACCAGCTTAAAGATAAGAAAAAAAAACGAACAAAACAAAACAAATAAAAATAAATAACTGGTATGACAATCTGATAGTCATACCGATTGTCATACCAGTACAAAATAAAACATAATAAGTCTGATATTAATTTTATTACTGGCATGACAATCAATAGTCATACCGATTGTCTTGCCAGTTATAAAATTAATCTGATTTTAAAATAACCAATCATTATTACTAAAATGACTTTCAGCAAGACAATTTCAATTGTCTTGCCGATTGTCATTCTAGTATAAGATAAATTAAGTATTAACAGATTTATATATACATGTGTACTGAAATGATTTTCAGCAAGACAATTTTAATTGTCTTGCCGATTGTCATTCCAGTAGAAAGACAATTATATATTATTACAGAAAATATTTATAAAAACAAAGACAATATTTCAGAATTAATTATTTTTATTTCAAAAATAGATTTCTGTTGAATTTTAGCAAATAAAATTCATAGAAAAATATTTTTAGAGAAAATAAAATATTCTTAGATATTTGAAGTTAACAAGTCGAGTAAATAAAACAGATAAGATAATAAAAATTCCATAGAAATAAGCAAGAAATATGATAGAATGATAAAACAAATTTGCAAATGAATTTTTCATTTATGAAAAATTCATTTGTAAATTCATTCAAGAACAGATCTCAGATATTAACTAAATTAATCACTAAAATTATTCAACATGCCCAATTTACCAACTAATCTGGTCAATGTGGATTCATCAAGTGGTTTAGTGAAAATATCTGCTATTTGTTCTTCTGTTGGAACAAAGAATAGTTCAACAGTACCATTCATGACGTGCTCTCTAATAAAATGATACCTGATGTCAATGTGCTTTGTCCTCGAGTGCTGCACAGGGTTGTTGGTGATGGCTATTGCACTTGTATTGTCACATAAAATAGGAATTTTGTTCAATACAGAGCCATAGTCTCGTAGCTGGTTCCTAATCCACAAGATCTGAGCACAGCAGCTTCCAGCAGCAATATATTCAGCCTCGGCCGTTGAGTTGGAAACTGTTTGCTGTTTCTTGCTGTACCATGAGACTAGCCTGCTTCCTAGGAATTGACAACTTCCTGAGGTGCTTTTCCTATCAACAACACTTCCTGCGTAATCTGAATCTGTATATCCAACAAGGTTAAAATCAGATTCTTTAGGGTACCAAATACCTAGATTTGGTGTTCCCTTAAGATATCTTAAGATTCGTTTAACAGCAACGAGATGAATATCTCTAGGATCCGCTTGGAACCTTGCACATAAGCATGTAGCATATATAATATCTGGTCTACTTGCAGTAAGATAGAGTAACGAGCCAATCATACCTCTGTAGCTTGTGACATCTACCTTAATAGAGTTTTCACATGGTCCAAGCTTGACAGCTGTAGTTGATGGAGTCCTTGCTGATGCAGAATCCTCTAGATTGTACTTTTTAAGGAGTTCCTTGAGATACTTGGATTGACAAATAAATGTTCCATCTAACCTTTGATTTACTTGTAATCCAAGAAAGAACTTCAGCTCTCCCATCATGCTCATTTCAAACTTGCTGTGCATTAACTTAGCAAATCTCTTACAGAGATTATCATTAGTAGACCCAAATATTATATCATCCACATAGACTTGGACTAATATAGTATCATTCTTATGTTTTTTAGAAAAGAGAGTTTTGTCTATGACACCTCTAATAAAGCTATTTTCAATAAGAAATTCAGAGAGAGTGTCATACCATTTTCTTGGAGACTGTTTTAGCCCATAGATAGCCTTGAAAAGAAAGAAGACAAAATCCAAATGATCTGGATCTTCAAAACCAGGAGGTTGCTCTATATATACCTCTTCATCCAGCTTTCCATTCAGAAAGGCGCTCTTGACATCCATTTGATAAACTTTAAAGTTTAAAAATGCTGCGAATGCCAGAAATATCCTGATGGCCTCAAGTCTAGCCACTGGAGCATAGGTTTCATCATAATCAATGCCTTCAGATTGAGAATACCCTTTTGCTACCAGTCTTGCCTTGTTTCTTGTAACCACACCATCTTCATCTAGTTTATTCCTGAATACCCACCTAGTACCAACAGCTTTCTTGTGTGTAGGTCTAGGTACTAGTTTCCAGACTTGTTGACTTTCAAACTGATTGAGCTCATCTTGCATAGCAATCACCCAATCTGGATCAGTTAGTGCTTCTTCAATCTTCTTAGGTTCCATCTCAGAAAGAAATCCTGAGAACAGACACTCATTTTGAGTAGAACGTCTAGTTCTGACTCCAACATCTGGATCACCAATAATTAACTCAAAAGGGTGAGCTTTATTCCAGACAGTCTGTCTTGGAAGATTTGTTCTTGATGATTCACCTTGAAATTCATTGTGATGTTGTGTCCTACTAGATGATCCTTCAGCATCTCCCCCTGAGTTGTTGCCATGTTGACTTGAAGATTCTCCGTCAGTAGCAGTGGTATCTCCATTGTTGCCAAAGTTTCCATCACTATTACCTTGAGTATCATCATGATTAACAGGTTCTTCACCAGCAACAACCTCAGGTTCTTGACCATGTTCTGATTCTGAATCTGACATATCATCAAACTTCAGTTTCTCAGAAGGATCTTCAGTTTGGATACTAGGGAGTTTAGTGTCATCAAATGTAACATTGACACTTTCAGTTACTTTGTGTTGATCAATGATATACACTCGGTATGATCTTCTTCCATATCCAACAAAAATACCCTCATATGCCTTTGCCTCGAACTTACCACGATGATCATCTCCATCCTTGAGCACGAAGCATCTGGCACCAAATACATGAAAGTATTTGATAGAAGGTTTCTGTTCATTCAAAATCTCATAAGGAGTTTTCATGAAGTCTTTGTTGATTAGAGTTCGATTCTGAGTATAACATGCAGTATTGACAGCTTCAACCCAAAAGTACATTGGAAGACCTGATTCACTTAACATCGTTCTTGCAGCTTCAATCAATGTACGATTCTTCCTTTCTACCACTCCATTTTGCTGAGGGGTTCTAGGAGCTGAAAATTGTCTGGTAATCCCTTTGTCTGTACAGAATTCATTGAGAAGTGCATTCTTGAATTCTGTCCCATTATCTGACCTTATTGCTCTAACAGGGACGTTAGAATCTAACTCAATCATCTTGATATGATCAATCACAACTTGTGGTGTTTCATCCTTAGAGTGAAGAAATAAAACCCACGTATACTTGGAATAGTCATCAACTATCACAAGATAGTAACACTTCTTTGACATCGAAAGGACATTAACTGGTCCAAATAAATCCATGTGTAATAAGTGCAGAACACCAGTTATGGAAGATGTGTTAGTGCCTCTGTGACTTGCTTTCTTTGACTTTCCTTTCTGGCAAGCCTCACATAGTCCTTCTGGAGAGAATTCCAGCTGAGGCAGACCTCTTACCAATTCTCTTTTTACAAGAGAATTCATTGTTTTAAAATTGAGATGAGAAAGTCTCTTGTGCCATAGCCAACTCTCATCTGACGATGCCTTTGCATAGAAATAATTGACTTCGGGATTGCTTCCAGAGTTCATGTCAGCTACGAACAGATTTCCTTTCCGGATTCCCATTAAGGAGGGTTTTTCACTTTTCTTGTGCAGAATCTGACACTTCAGCTTGTCGAATAAAACATTGTAGCTGTTGTCACATAACTGACTAATGCTAAGCAGATTGTGTTCAAGTCCTTGCACAACATATACATTTTCAATGATAACATTTCCAGCTAGCAAACAGCCATATCCCTCCGTTAAACCTTTGCTGTTATCTCCAAAGGTAACCACTGGGCCAGCTTTCTCAACCACATTTGATAGCAGGGCTCTATCTCCGGTCATATGTCTTGACGATCCGCTGTCAAGAATCCACACTACCGGTTGTACCTGTTTAATGCCCTGCAATACAAATGGATTAGACCTTCTTCGGAACCCAAGCTTGGCTGGGTCCGGCATATTTATAAAATTGGCCTTTATCAGGAAAAACAACATTCTTAATTTTAATATTCTCAACGTTCTCAATGACTGAACATTTGACCTTGTGAACAACCTTAACAAATTTCTCTTTAGGCTTAGGCACAAATGTCTCATTTCTAGCTTTAGGAGGACTAGCAGTCTTAGACCTATCATGCTTTCTATTATTCACATGCTGACGAGGAGTAGTCTTATCATTAGAAACATGCTTACCATTAAAATAAGCATACATCAGATTAAAAGCACAAGACATACAATCAGGAACACCACATGCTTTATGAGAGGGATTAACAATAGGCAACTTATGCATGGTAGACATGGCATTTGTGTTATCCAACTCATGTGTGTCTGAGTTAGTCTCAGTTGCTTTCACAACCTTGACTGGAACTTTTGACACACTTGACTTGGAGACAGCTTTCTCATTAGCATTATCTTCAGCACGGATTTCTTCTTGAATAATAAATGAGGTCTCATCAAATGGTTCAGCAATTGATTCTTTATAGAGGGGTTCATCAACACCCTTAAGCACATGTGGTACTTCCCTGCCTTTAGCACAGACATGAGGAGGGGAGTTTATGCCTAATTTTCCAATAGCAGCATTGTAATCATAACCTATTCCAGATATTTGATTAACAGCTTGCTTATTGTAAAACTCTTTGGACTTCGAACAAGAATTAAAGTAAGCCTTAACCTTAGCCTCAAGACTAGTGATCTTGTCTTTGAGAATAGTTTCAAGTTGTCTATAACAGTCAACTCTATTCTCTAGAAAAGACACTTGTTCTTTTAATTTATCTTGATTAATGTGCATAAGTCTTAATTCATTGACCTCTTTCTCAAGGTCTTTGATATGTTGATTTAACAATTCATTATCACGACGAGCACAATCTAAGGAACCTCCTAGATGATAAACTAATTCAGCATCAGTAAATTTTACCTCTTTTCTTGACGATGAGGTGCTTGCATCACTAGCCATGAGAGCAAGATTCCCAACTTCTTCATCTTCACTGTCAGTATCATCCCAGCTTCTTCCCTTTGCCAGGTAAGCCCTTTCAGATTTACCCTTCTGATTAGAATCGTAAGAGTTCTTCCTAGCTTGTTTTGGCTTCCTGTATTCTGTGGCAAAGTGTCCCAACTCATTGCAGTTGAAGCATCGAATGGTGCTTTGATCAACCATCCCTGTTTTATACCCACCACTGCTGGTGTTAGAGGATGAAGATCCACCTTTCTGAAATCTGTTGTAGTTGGACTTGTACTTGAACTTGGGATTCCTTTTGAATCTGACATTTGAGAATCTCTTGACAATCAGGGCCATTGACTCATCCTCTAATTGCTCCAGTTCTTCCAAGGAATAATAATCATCTCCTGATTGATTTGTAGTAGGAGAATCAAATTCTGCTACTATCACATTATCTTCAACCTTGGAAGACTGTACCATTCTTTCTGACTGTTGAGATTATTGTTGATATTGTGGTTGTTGTTGTTGTTCATCAGCTACTAGAGCAGTAGACGTGCTGACCACTCTTCCTTTCCCGTAAACTTCCTTCTGCTGAATCTGCTCCAACTCATAAGTCTTTAACACACCATAGAGCCTTTCCAAAGAAATCTCACTCAGATCTCTTGCTTCTCTTATGGCAGTGATTCTATGTTCGAGATGAGTTGGCAGTGTTAATAGGAACTTTTTGTTGACCTCCCTGATGGAATAGTATTTACCATTAATGTTCAGGTTGTTGGTCAATGCATTGTACCTCTCAAACACTTAAGTGATTCCTTCCCCTGGATTGGATTTAAAGTATTCATACTCAGAGGTTAGGATTTCTAGCTTGTTCTCCCTAACTTCCTCTGTGCCTTCATTAATAATCTCAATAGTTTCCCAGATATGTTTGGAATCTTTACAATTCATCACATGTCTATTCATCAAGGGATTAAGGGAATCTACTAAGATTAATTGAAGGCTAGCATCCAGGGAGGCTTCTTCTATTTCAGCAGGAGAGAAATCCTCAGGATCTTTCACATAAGTTCTCGCTTTGGTGATCACCACATCATTTTCTATTACCTCTGGTTCAATAACCATAGGAATTTTTGGACCCTTCTTTAACACTTGCAAATATTTGGGATTAACAACTTGTAAAAACAGTAGCATCTTCTTCTTCCACATAACATAATTTTCTTTATCGAAAAGTGGAATTTTAACGGTTCCAACTTTTTGTGTAGTCATTATGAATTTTTTGAGTGAATAAAAAATTCAAGAAGTGAAAGAAACACAAAAGTCTAGGATCTAGATTTGTACGTTAATCAGAAGGCTCTGATACCAATTGTTAGGTCCCAATTTGTTTGTAGAAGGGGGGGTTGAATGCAAACAATACCGTTTAATCGAATAAAATGCGGAATAAAAAGGTGAAACAAAATTCAAGTTAAATAAAACATTTATTAAACTTGAAAGGTGTTACAACTACGGTATCGGTTACAAGGGATTAATCTCAAATCAATTATTACAAATCTAGAATAAATTCGACATGAACTTTTTCTATTTTTGTAATTAAAAGATCAAATGCTAAATGCGATTTGAGATTAAGTTCTAGGGATTTTTATCCGCTAGATTGATACACAAGAACAAGATAAATAATTCTAGTGGATTGGATTTAACTTTACAATCTAGAATTTTGATCTTGAATAAAGCAGATAAAAAATGAAATAATTTGCTTTTTGTTTCTGCTGTGTTCTTGACTCTTGTATGTTCTGTATGAATGATGCATGAATGTCTTCTGCTGCTTCTTTTAATCCAACAGTCGAGTAGAATGTACTGGCATGACAATCTTTTTGAGCTGACAAGACAATCAGAATGAACTAGCAAGACTTTCGGTATGACTATCAATTGTCATACCGATTGTCATAGTAGTTCAAAATCAGATTGTCTAACTGAATTAATAAAAGATTTTAATGTAATAAAAAATCTGATAAGACAATCCTTTTGAATTAGCATGACTTTCGGTATGACTATTGATTGTCATACCGATTGTCATACTAATACAATCAGTTGCCTTTTGAATTAATAATAGATTTTAAATCAATTAAAATTCTGAAAAACCTTAATATTAATTCTGAATTAATTAATCAATTAATTCAATTAATAAAATAAATTAATCTTTGCAGATATAATTTATTCTATTAATTAAATTATATGACTTAATTAATTAATAGAGAGTTAATACTAATCTTGAGCAGCATCCATTCTCCTGTAAAACTTTTGAAAGTCACTGAAATATATGAATCAATTTCACCACTTCAACGTTGACACCCGATGTACTGTCTGGTTCATGAGTGACTAACTTCTGTGATGTTTCTTCACGTCTTGACTTTGATTTTCTTCAGACTAAATCCTTGTAATTAATTGATACCCTGACGAGATCTCTGTCACTTGATTAAATCCACAATCTTGATTTATATCACTGAGGCTTGATCAATTTCTTGAGCTTCTTCCAGTGAATTAAGTCTTCAAGTCTGTAGATGAATAATGTTTCTTAACCCTTTGACAGATGTTACTTTGTGAGATCTCTCTGACGATAGATCCACTATTTACTTATTACATTCTTATTTGAGTTGAGTTAAATCCTCGAATATATAAATAGGCTATGCTATATGCCTTTCAATAGCTAAGGAATTTTAGTTTCTTATAAAATTTACGGTTCAGGAATTGAATCTTTCTACAAAGAGATATAACATTTTTAGTGAACGGTACATGAAAAATTCTGATGCTAATAACTACTGTAATATCCCATATTTTCAAATATTATTATTATAATTATTTGGAATTATTTATGTGATTTTACGTGAATTTTGGTGAATTATCTGATAAGTGGAATTGATGTTTGGATGTTTATATGTGATATTATTTGAGTATTTGAATTATTATATGTCCAGAATAAAATATAGATAATTGTGATATTTTTCTGGTAATTTTTGGACTGTTAGATTATTTTATATTAATTTATGAATTATTAATTATTTTCTGAATAATTACCAAAATTATTTTATAAAGCCAAGAATCGTCCGACTTCAACCGTTTTTGCGTTTTTACAACCCGAAACTCTTCCGAAAACTCCTTCCTAACCTAATCTGGTAATTCCGGACATTTTCCGTGTTTTGACTTTTTCAATTCGGATTACGGTTTGACCCGTGCGCGGCCCGGCGCAATATTTTCGATACAATAGTTATTTCGGTAATCAATAAAACCCGTATTCTCGAGAGACGGGATATTTTTATATTATTCTCGTATATAGTGTTTTATAAAAAGCTCGGTTTTGATAATTATCCAATTTTGGTATTGAATCGGATCGTTATTGCAGTTACTTAGCGGCTAAGCAACTAATTTAATGATCCAAAACGATCCAAAACGATCCAGAACGATCCAATATTCCATAAATATAAATAGCCTATTTCTTATTTCGTTTATTCCGTTTATTCATTTGCAACCAGTTAAAACACCGTAAATACAGAGAAAAACCCGAGAAAACCGATACGTTCCCGAGAATCAAACACACGAACGAAGGCGTTATCGAACTCCGATTCGGGCGTGCAGCATATCAAAACGAAGCTCTCGAAATCTTCTTTCTGAATCAATCATCAGTTTCTGCCCAGAAATCACAGTAATTTTCTTATTTATTTATTTATATTCGAATTATTTGATAATTAAATTACGAATTTTTGTTCTTGATGTTGTTGATGTGATTTGATGCTTCCATGTTGTAGAGCATGTTTTTCTGGTCAATTTGGTATATTATATGTCAAAAATAGAGTTCAATATCATATAGAAATTAAGGTTTGATTTTCTGGAAATTTCTTGAATATGTGTTCTTGGTGTTCTTGGAGAATTCTGAAAATCAAAGTCAATTTTGAAGGTGTTATTGAACACCAAATTACAAGTATGAGTAACTGTTTTGAAGCTCTCAACATCCTCTTTCTTATTTGATCATCAAAATTATTAGAGGATTGGTAATTTACAAAATCGATTTTTAGGGTTTATATACGAATTTTGGGTGTTTTTGATTTAATGACTGTTGACTGTTTTTGATGATATGATCATGTTCTTCGTGATTATTAGAAGCGTTTTGTGTATAAATCATGGTTGTTTCAGTTCAGAATGTTCAGAATAGTATAGACCGAATTTCCGGTTCCTGCCATTTTTTTATTTTAATTTTCTGGATTTATCAATGATTGTCTGCATATCCTGATGTTGTGGATAGATTGTACGAGTTGTAAGGGTCATTTTGACGTATAGAACGTCGAAGATGGTTAAGAAACTGTGGAATTCGTTGTTGGCCGGAAAAGCTCGGCCTTGCCGGCTTTAATGGCGGTCACCGGAAACTGGGGAACACCGGTGGTGTTCTTCGTTCTTCCCCAACCCGAAACCTGACCCGGTTTCAACCCGATTGAAACCCGTGTTTGATCTTCTTAAACCCTAACCCCTAATTTCATTTCTGTTTTCCAGATTTTTGTATTTAAAATAATTTAAAAATCCTAATTTTAATTTCTAAAAATTCATTTTTATTTAAAAATCATTATTTTAATTCTGAAAATTTATTTTTAATTCAAAAATAAATCCAAATTATTTAGTTAATTAATTTTAGATGATAATTAATTATTTAATTAGTCAATTAATTTAAATATTAATTGATTAATTAATTTAATTAGTTATTAATTAATTTTAATTGATTATTTAATTAGATTAATTATTTATTATTGATTTAAAAATTCCGAAAAATAGTTTCGAGCTTTAAAATATTATTTTAAATTATTTTCCAGGCTCGATAATTTTTATAAAATTATTTTCGAGTGTTCGAGCCCTATTATTTTATTATTAAATGATTCGGAGGTCGTTTTTATTCCGAAAAATGTTCAAAAATTCATAATAAATAAATCGTTCGTCTGTTTAATACGAAACGAACGCGTACACACTCAGAAAAATATTCCGCTTTCATTAAAAATACTTTCGAGACCCAAATCCTTTTTGTTTCGAAAGGTCGTTTGTTTTACAAGTTATTCTGAGTCGATTATTGATCGAAAAATCATATTTTTGACCTGATTTCAGTTTTAAACATATCGAGTCGACCCTTTTGACGAACTGAGTCATATGTGATATGAATTAAGTGATATATGAGTTATGTGTGTTATGTGAATTAGGTGTGTATGTGGATCAAGGGTCCTATGTTTGTCTGTTATATTTATGTGAGGGTCATAAGAATCTTGTGTTGGACTGTTTCTTTTATGTGCGGGTTATCGTATGGGTAGATGATAGGCTTTTAACGCGTAGTTCGTCGAGTGGTTATCGTTTAGACGATTAAAGTTCTATATTTTAATTATAGATGCGGATCTCTCAAGTCGATCAGGACCAGATGGAATGGGTAAAGAGTAGAGTTGAATAGTATGGAATCTTGGGTTGCAGCACTGCATGAGCAGCAGACCAAATGATTTGTTGAATAAAGACGGTAATGTTTTGAGGCAGAATGTCAGAATAGATGCGTCTTTGCGAGTGGGACTAACTGCTAAAACCCAAAGGCAAGTACATTAACCTCACTTATCATTCAAGTGACGTTTATTTCGATTCATATTATGCAAGTACCCCTGATTTCACTTATTGTTCAAGTGATATTTATTTTAAATCTTTTGATACAAGTATTGCTTTCCCTATTCTCAGTTTAGAATCGATAAATGTTTTACATATCGCTAAATTAAATAATTCTGTTTATGCAAGTATTCTTCCGCTATTCTATATTCAAAGTAGCTAAGTGATTTTACTTATCCAATTATCGGATTTACAAATATTTTGGATTTTGAGAAAAGTGATTTGGTTGCGAATATTCCTACCCAAGAATTGGGGGAATAAAATTATTTCGGGTGTCGAGTATCATGACCCCATTTCAATAAAAGGTTTTAAGATTGGATCATAATTGCGTAAGTGACCGGGACGGACGGTCCAGCGGAGGGCTATTTCTAAGTGCCATATGAAATATTATGACACCATTTTGCCACAGGCTAGTTATGCCTTTTATTTGAGTACTAGTGATTTTGGGGTCACGTTTCTACGAATCATGACCTTGTGCTATCACACGGGCTGATCAGCATGTGATAGTACGTCCGTCGGAGAATGATCATAATCTAAATTATCATATCATTTTTGATATTCATAGAATAAATGATTTATCAACTGTTTCTGTTTTGGAATAATGGTAAAGTGCGGTTTTGATTCAGATTGTGATTTATGCTGATACTTACGTTGTTGTTAAATATCAAAGGTGGTATTAGTATAGATGAATGATGTTGACTTCAGTATGGAATGTTGTGAGCATCAAAGTTCGTATTGATATCTAATTTGATATGACAGCAAAATAAGTATTAATTTCCAGAGTTCGGTTTTGAATAAAGTTTATGATTCAATCCATAATCATTGTTTCATGTTATTGTTGTTTACGATATTTCCGTAAACACTATTTTACGAGCTTTGCTCTCGTCAAGATTCAAAGTATTGCTGAAGCATTTCGCTCAAAAATATCAAAATGGTTTTGAATATAATTAAGGAATTAAATCTGGGATTCCTCAACTAAGGTTTTATGATTCAGCAATTATGATTTTAAATGTGTTGCTCTGATGCAGATGTCGGTTTTATATCAAACGACCCTATATTTACTATAATGATCTTGCTGAGCATTTCTTCCGCTCATACTTGCCTGTTTTTAAATTTTTAACCTCCAGTGAGGATTAGCTTGCGTTGTTTAGCTGCATAATTCGAGGAAGCATAGAAGAAGCTTTTCGAAGGTGGTTGGTCCAGGGTTGCGGACTAGTGTAAGTTTTATTGTGTAAAGTTGTTTATATTATATTATATTATAATTGTGTATTTTATAGTTGGGCCTAGTATACTTCTTTTCGAAGTTATACTAGCGGGTTAAGTTTTGAGATTGAGAATTGTTGTAAAGAAATGTAAAAGAAAGTGAAAAATTTATTGATGGAATTTGGATATCTTGTTTCTAGAACTGTAACCTTAAAAGATCTTGGAGTAGTTAGGGGTCATTAATACTAATTATCTTCCGCTGGCATTTATTTATTGATTAAACAGGTTAATTTGGATTGAGGTTTCATAGTGACGACCAAATCCTCTGACCCCGGATTTGGGGGCGTTACAGGTTGGTATCAGAGCTGAGGTTATAGTAAACTAGAAACGAGAGTGTGTAGGAGTGTGTATAGCTATGTGAGGATGTTTGAGCTCATATCGAGTTCCTGTTGGACTATTGGATATAGTACCAACGAATAAGTTAAGATAAGGCGTATTCGTTTGAGATGGTTGTGCTGAGCTGGATGGAACTCCTGGCAGTTGCAAAACTTCTATTGTGGAACCTTTCGAGGCTACTACGTTTTGATGACGATGAAGATTATCGATACCTTTGGAACGTGAAGAAGTGTCTAGAATCGGACGACAAGTCAACAGAAGAATTCAGATAGAAGATAAATATTAAGACTTTGGCAATACCTTTTCTTGCTATAATTTCTTTTGACCTCTCTCAAAAGAGGTATTTGTTAGAGGATATATTCCCTAACACTCGTTTAATCATTTTGTTACAGAATCTTGTTTTCTTGATTTCATTTTCTTCAGAAATATCAGCTTTGAAATCTTTTCATTTTTATTCATTTGATTTTGGATTCCTTTGATATTTTTATTCTGACTGAGATGAACAACTCTAACTATAGGGGACATAAGGTATACCTGTCTGTGTGATAGGAGTTGGATGGGACGCCATCACTTGTGAGTATTGTGAATACATGAAGGTTAACAACCTTTAGTAGTGTCTTAATTTGGGCACGCAATACCAAGTTCGTTTGATCATATTGATCTCTCAGTTATTATTTCATTTCAACAATACTTTTTCTCCAATTCAGATTCTATCCTGTTATGATATGAAATTCTTTTCTTTTCTATGATTTTATCATTCCAAATATTCGAAGGTATGCCAATCAAGTTAAGTTGAGTATTCTGGTCAAGTCAAAGTAAGGCGGTGTGATGGAAAGTTGGTTAGAAAACCCTTAGTGTTTTCTTCTGCTAATTCCGAGGACGGAATCCTTATAAGGGGGGTAGATTGTAATATCCCATATTTTCAAATATTATTATTATAATTATTTGGAATTATTTATGTGATTTTACGTGAATTTTGGTGAATTATCTGATAAGTGGAATTGATGTTTGGATGTTTATATGTGATATTATTTGAGTATTTGAATTATTATATGTCCAGAATAAAATATAGATAATTGTGATATTTTTCTGGTAATTTTTGGACTGTTAGATTATTTTATATTAATTTATGAATTATTAATTATTTTCTGAATAATTACCAAAATTATTTTATAAAGCCGGGAATCGTCCGACTTCAACCGTTTTTGCGTTTTTACAACCCGAAACTCTTCCGAAAACTCCTTCCTAACCTAATCTGGTAATTCCGGACATTTTCCGTGTTTTGACTTTTTCAATTCGGATTACGGTTTGACCCGTGCGCGGCCCGGCGCAATATTTTCGATACAATAGTTATTTCGGTAATCAATAAAACCCGTATTCTCGAGAGACGGGATATTTTTATATTATTCTCGTATATAGTGTTTTATAAAAAGCTCGGTTTTGATAATTATCCAATTTTGGTATTGAATCGGATCGTTATTGCAGTTACTTAGCGGCTAAGCAACTAATTTAATGATCCAAAACGATCCAGAACGATCCAGAACGATCCAATATTCCATAAATATAAATAGCCTATTTCTTATTTCGTTTATTCCGTTTATTCATTTGCAACCAGTTAAAACACCGTAAATACAGAGAAAAACCCGAGAAAACCGATACGTTCCCGAGAATCAAACACACGAACGAAGGCGTTATCGAACTCCGATTCGGGCGTGCAGCATATCAAAACGAAGCTCTCGAAATCTTCTTTCTGAATCAATCATCAGTTTCTGCCCAGAAATCACAGTAATTTTCTTATTTATTTATTTATATTCGAATTATTTGATAATTAAATTACGAATTTTTGTTCTTGATGTTGTTGATGTGATTTGATGCTTCCATGTTGTAGAGCATGTTTTTCTGGTCAATTTGGTATATTATATGTCAAAAATAGAGTTCAATATCATATAGAAATTAAGGTTTGATTTTCTGGAAATTTCTTGAATATGTGTTCTTGGTGTTCTTGGAGAATTCTGAAAATCAAAGTCAATTTTGAAGGTGTTATTGAACACCAAATTACAAGTATGAGTAACTGTTTTGAAGCTCTCAACATCCTCTTTCTTATTTGATCATCAAAATTATTAGAGGATTGGTAATTTACAAAATCGATTTTTAGGGTTTATATACGAATTTTGGGTGTTTTTGATTTAATGACTGTTGACTGTTTTTGATGATATGATCATGTTCTTCGTGATTATTAGAAGCGTTTTGTGTATAAATCATGGTTGTTTCAGTTCAGAATGTTCAGAATAGTATAGACCGAATTTCCGGTTCCTGCCATTTTTTTATTTTAATTTTCTGGATTTATCAATGATTGTCTGCATATCCTGATGTTGTGGATAGATTGTACGAGTTGTAAGGGTCATTTTGACGTATAGAACGTCGAAGATGGTTAAGAAACTGTGGAATTCGTTGTTGGCCGGAAAAGCTCGGCCTTGCCGGCTTTAATGGCGGTCACCGGAAACTGGGGAACACCGGTGGTGTTCTTCGTTCTTCCCCAACCCGAAACCTGACCCGGTTTCAACCCGATTGAAACCCGTGTTTGATCTTCTTAAACCCTAACCCCTAATTTCATTTCTGTTTTCCAGATTTTTGTATTTAAAATAATTTAAAAATCCTAATTTTAATTTCTAAAAATTCATTTTTATTTAAAAATCATTATTTTAATTCTGAAAATTTATTTTTAATTCAAAAATAAATCCAAATTATTTAGTTAATTAATTTTAGATGATAATTAATTATTTAATTAGTCAATTAATTTAAATATTAATTGATTAATTAATTTAATTAGTTATTAATTAATTTTAATTGATTATTTAATTAGATTAATTATTTATTATTGATTTTAAAATTCCGAAAAATAGTTTCGAGCTTTAAAATATTATTTTAAATTATTTTCCAGGCTCGATAATTTTTATAAAATTATTTTCGAGTGTTCGAGCCCTATTATTTTATTATTAAATGATTCGGAGATCGTTTTTATTCCGAAAAATGTTCAAAAATTCATAATAAATAAATCGTTCGTCTGTTTAATACGAAACGAACGCGTACAGACTCAGAAAAATATTCCGCTTTCATTAAAAATACTTTCGAGACCCAAATCCTTTTTGTTTCGAAAGGTCGTTTGTTTTACAAGTTATTCTGAGTCGATTATTGATCGAAAAATCATATTTTTGACCTGATTTCAGTTTTAAACATATCGAGTCGACCCTTTTGACGAACTGAGTCATATGTGATATGAATTAAGTGATATATGAGTTATGTGCTTATGTGTTATGTGAATTAGGTGTGTATGTGGATCAAGGGTCCTATGTTTGTCTGTTATATTTATGTGAGGGTCATAAGAATCTTGTGTTGGACTGTTTCTTTTATGTGCGGGTTATCGTATGGGTAGATGATAGGCTTTTAACGCGTAGTTCGTCGAGTGGTTATCGTTTAGACGATTAAAGTTCTATATTTTAATTATAGATGCGGATCTCTCAAGTCGATCAGGACCAGATGGAATGGGTAAAGAGTAGAGTTGAATAGTATGGAATCTTGGGTTGCAGCACTGCATGAGCAGCAGACCAAATGATTTGTTGAATAAAGACGGTAATGTTTTGAGGCAGAATGTCAGAATAGATGCGTCTTTGCGAGTGGGACTAACTGCTAAAACCCAAAGGCAAGTACATTAACCTCACTTATCATTCAAGTGACGTTTATTTCGATTCATATTATGCAAGTACCCCTGATTTCACTTATTGTTCAAGTGATATTTATTTTAAATCTTTTGATGCAAGTATTGCTTTCCCTATTCTCAGTTTAGAATCGATAAATGTTTTACATATCGCTAAATTAAATAATTCTGTTTATGCAAGTATTCTTCCGCTATTCTATATTCAAAGTAGCTAAGTGATTTTACTTATCCAATTATCGGATTTACAAATATTTTGGATTTTGAGAAAAGTGATTTGGTTGCGAATATTCCTACCCAAGAATTGGGGGAATAAAATTATTTCGGGTGTCGAGTATCATGACCCCATTTCAATAAAAGGTTTTAAGATTGGATCATAATTGCGTAAGTGACCGGGACGGACGGTCCAGCGGAGGGCTATTTCTAAGTGCCATATGAAATATTATGACACCATTTTGCCACAGGCTAGTTATGCCTTTTATTTGAGTACTAGTGATTTTGGGGTCACGTTTCTACGAATCATGACCTTGTGCTATCACACGGGCTGATCAGCATGTGATAGTACGTCCGTCGGAGAATGATCATAATCTAAATTATCATATCATTTTTGATATTCATAGAATAAATGATTTATCAACTGTTTCTGTTTTGGAATAATGGTAAAGTGCGGTTTTGATTCAGATTGTGATTTATGCTGATACTTACGTTGTTGTTAAATATCAAAGGTGGTATTAGTATAGATGAATGATGTTGACTTCAGTATGGAATGTTGTGAGCATCAAAGTTCGTATTGATATCTAATTTGATATGACAGCAAAATAAGTATTAATTTCCAGAGTTCGGTTTTGAATAAAGTTTATGATTCAATCCATAATCATTGTTTCATGTTATTGTTGTTTACGATATTTCCGTAAACACTATTTTACGAGCTTTGCTCTCGTCAAGATTCAAAGTATTGCTGAAGCATTTCGCTCAAAAATATCAAAATGGTTTTGAATATAATTAAGGAATTAAATCTGGGATTCCTCAACTAAGGTTTTATGATTCAGCAATTATGATTTTAAATGTGTTGCTCTGATGCAGATGCCGGTTTTATATCAAATGACCCTATATTTACTATAATGATCTTGCTGAGCATTTCTTCCGCTCATACTTGCCTGTTTTTAAATTTTTAACCTCCAGTGAGGATTAGCTTGCGTTGTTTAGCTGCATAATTCGAGGAAGCATAGAAGAAGCTTTTCGAAGGTGGTTGGTCCAGGGTTGCGGACTAGTGTAAGTTTTATTGTGTAAAGTTGTTTATATTATATTATATTATAATTGTGTATTTTATAGTTGGGCCTAGTATACTTCTTTTCGAAGTTATACTAGCGGGTTAAGTTTTGAGATTGAGAATTGTTGTAAAGAAATGTAAAAGAAAGTGAAAAATTTATTGATGGAATTTGGATATCTTGTTTCTAGAACTGTAACCTTAAAAGATCTTGGAGTAGTTAGGGGTCATTTATGCTAATTATCTTCCGCTGGCATTTATTTATTGATTAAACAGGTTAATTTGGATTGAGGTTTCATAGTGACGACCAAATCCTCTGACCCCGGATTTGGGGGCGTTACAGGTTGGTATCAGAGCTGAGGTTATAGTAAACTAGAAACGAGAGTGTGTAGGAGTGTGTATAGCTATGTGAGGATGTTTGAGCTCATATCGAGTTCCTGTTGGACTATTGGATATAGTACCAACGAATAAGTTAAGATAAGGCGTATTCGTTTGAGATGGTTGTGCTGAGCTGGATGGAACTCCTGGCAGTTGCAAAACTTCTATTGTGGAACCTTTCGAGGCTACTACGTTTTGATGACGATGAAGATTATCGATACCTTTGGAACGTGAAGAAGTGTCTAGAATCGGACGATAAGTCAACAGAAGAATTCAGATAGAAGATAAATATTAAGACTTTGGCAATACCTTTTCTTGCTATAATTTCTTTTGACCTCTCTCAAAAGAGGTATTTGTTAGAGGATATATTCCCTAACACTCGTTTAATCATTTTGTTACAGAATCTTGTTTTCTTGATTTCATTTTCTTCAGAAATATCAGCTTTGAAATCTTTTCATTTTTATTCATTTGATTTTGGATTCCTTTGATATTTTTATTCTGACTGAGATGAACAACCCTAACTATAGGGGACACAAGGTATACCTCTCTGTGTGATAGGAGTTGGATGGGACGCCATCACTTGTGAGTATTGTGAATACATGAAGGTTAACAACCTTTAGTAGTGTCTTAATTTGGGCACGCAATACCAAGTTCGTTTGATCATATTGATCTCTCAGTTATTATTTCATTTCAACAATACTTTTTCTCCAATTCAGATTCTATCCTGTTATGATATGAAATTCTTTTCTTTTCTATGATTTTATCATTCCAAATATTCGAAGGTATGCCAATCAAGTTAAGTTGAGTATCCTGGTCAAGTCAAAGTAAGGCGGTGTGATGGAAAGTTGGTTAGAAAACCCTTAGTGTTTTCTTCTGCTGATTCCGAGGACGGAATCCTTATAAGGGGGGTAGATTGTAATATCCCATATTTTCAAATATTATTATTATAATTATTTGGAATTATTTATGTGATTTTACGTGAATTTTGGTGAATTATCTGATAAGTGGAATTGATGTTTGGATGTTTATATGTGATATTATTTGAGTATTTGAATTATTATATGTCCAGAATAAAATATAGATAATTGTGATATTTTTCTGGTAATTTTTGGACTGTTAGATTATTTTATATTAATTTATGAATTATTAATTATTTTCTGAATAATTACCAAAATTATTTTATAAAGCCGGGAATCGTCCGACTTCAACCGTTTTTGCGTTTTTACAACCCGAAACTCTTCCGAAAACTCCTTCCTAACCTAATCTGGTAATTCCGGACATTTTCCGTGTTTTGACTTTTTCAATTCGGATTACGGTTTGACCCGTGCGCGGCCCGGCGCAATATTTTCGATACAATAGTTATTTCGGTAATCAATAAAACCCGTATTCTCGAGAGACGGGATATTTTTATATTATTCTCGTATATAGTGTTTTATAAAAAGCTCGGTTTTGATAATTATCCAATTTTGGTATTGAATCGGATCGTTATTGCAGTTACTTAGCGGCTAAGCAACTAATTTAATGATCCAAAATGATCCAAAACGATCCAGAACGATCCAATATTCCATAAATATAAATAGCCTATTTCTTATTTCGTTTATTCCGTTTATTCATTTGCAACCAGTTAAAACACCGTAAATACAGAGAAAAACCCGAGAAAACCGATACGTTCCCGAGAATCAAACACACGAACGAAGGCGTTATCAAACTCCGATTCGGGCGTGCAGCATATCAAAACGAAGCTCTCGAAATCTTCTTTCTGAATCAATCATCAGTTTCTGCCCAGAAATCACAGTAATTTTCTTATTTATTTATTTATATTCGAATTATTTGATAATTAAATTACGAATTTTTGTTCTTGATGTTGTTGATGTGATTTGATGCTTCCATGTTGTAGAGCATGTTTTTCTGGTCAATTTGGTATATTATATGTCAAAAATAGAGTTCAATATCATATAGAAATTAAGGTTTGATTTTCTGGAAATTTCTTAATATGTGTTCTTGGTGTTCTTGGAGAATTCTGAAAATCAAAGTCAATTTTGAAGGTGTTATTGAACACCAAATTACAAGTATGAGTAACCGTTTTGAAGCTCTCAACATCCTCTTTCTTATTTGATCATCAAAATTATTAGAGGATTGGTAATTTACAAAATCGATTTTTAGGGTTTATATACGAATTTTGGGTGTTTTTGATTTAATGACTGTTGACTGTTTTTGATGATATGATCATGTTCTTCGTGATTATTAGAAGCGTTTTGTGTATAAATCATGGTTGTTTCAGTTCAGAATGTTCAGAATAGTATAGACCGAATTTCCGGTTCCTGCCATTTTTTATTTTAATTTTCTGGATTTATCAATGATTGTCTGCATATCCTGATGTTGTGGATAGATTGTACGAGTTGTAAGGGTCATTTTGACGTATAGAACGTCGAAGATGGTTAAGAAACTGTGGAATTCGTTGTTGGCCGGAAAAGCTCGGCCTTGCCGGCTTTAATGGCGGTCACCGGAAACTGGGGAACACCGGTGGTGTTCTTCGTTCTTCCCCAACCCGAAACCTGACCCGGTTTCAACCCGATTGAACCCGTGTTTGATCTTCTTAAACCCTAACCCCTAATTTCATTTCTGTTTTCCAGATTTTTGTATTTAAAATAATTTAAAAATCCTAATTTTAATTTCTAAAAATTCATTTTTATTTAAAAATCATTATTTTAATTCTGAAAATTTATTTTTAATTCAAAAATAAATCCAAATTATTTAGTTAATTAATTTTAGATGATAATTAATTATTTAATTAGTCAATTAATTTAAATATTAATTGATTAATTAATTTAATTAGTTATTAATTAATTTTAATTGATTATTTAATTAGATTAATTATTTATTATTGATTTTAAAATTCCGAAAAATAGTTTCGAGCTTTAAAATATTATTTTAAATTATTTTCCAGGCTCGATAATTTTTATAAAATTATTTTCGAGTGTTCGAGCCCTATTATTTATTATTAAATGATTCGGAGATCGTTTTTATTCTGAAAAATGTTCAAAAATTCATAATAAATAAATCGTTCGTCTGTTTAATACGAAATGAACGCGTACAGACTCAGAAAAATATTCCGCTTTCATTAAAAATACTTTCGAGACCCAAATCCTTTTTGTTTCGAAAGGTCGTTTGTTTTACAAGTTATTCTGAGTCGATTATTGATCGAAAAATCATATTTTTGACCTGATTTCAGTTTTAAACATATCGAGTCGACCCTTTTGACGAACTGAGTCATATGTGATATGAATTAAGTGATATATGAGTTATGTGCTTATGTGTTATGTGAATTAGGTGTGTATGTGGATCAAGGGTCCTATGTTTGTCTGTTATATTTATGTGAGGGTCATAAGAATCTTGTGTTGGACTGTTTCTTTTATGTGCGGGTTATCGTATGGGTAGACGATAGGCTTTTAACGCGTAGTTCGTCGAGTGGTTATCGTTTAGACGATTAAAGTTCTATATTTTAATTATAGATGCGGATCTCTCAAGTCGATCAGGACCAGATGGAATGGGTAAAGAGTAGAGTTGAATAGTATGGAATCTTGGGTTGCAGCACTGCATGAGCAGCAGACTAAATGATTTGTTGAATAAAGACGGTAATGTTTTGAGGCAGAATGTCAGAATAGATGCGTCTTTGCGAGTGGGACTAACTGCTAAAACCCAAAGGCAAGTACATTAACCTCACTTATCATTCAAGTGACGTTTATTTCGATTCATATTATGCAAGTACCCCTGATTTCACTTATTGTTCAAGTGATATTTATTTTAAATCTTTTGATGCAAGTATTGCTTTCCCTATTCTCAGTTTAGAATCGATAAATGTTTTACATATCGCTAAATTAAATAATTCTGTTTATGCAAGTATTCTTCCGCTATTCTATATTCAAAGTAGCTAAGTGATTTTACTTATCCAATTATCGGATTTACAAATATTTTGGATTTTGAGAAAAGTGATTTGGTTGCGAATATTCCTACCCAAGAATTGGGGGAATAAAATTATTTCGGGTGTCGAGTATCATGACCCCATTTCAATAAAGGTTTTAAGATTGGATCATAATTGCGTAAGTGACCGGGACGGACGGTCCAGTGGAGGGCTATTTCTAAGTGCCATATGAAATATTATGACACCATTTTGCCACAGGCTAGTTATGCCTTTTATTGAGTACTAGTGATTTTGGGGTCACGTTTCTACGAATCATGACCTTGTGCTATCACACGGGCTGATCAGCATGTGATAGTACGTCCGTCGGAGAATGATCATAATCTAAATTATCATATCATTTTTGATATTCATAGAATAAATGATTTTATCAACTGTTTCTGTTTTGGAATAATGGTAAAGTGCGGTTTTGATTCAGATTGTGATTTATGCTGATACTTACGTTGTTGTTAAATATCAAAGGTGGTATTAGTATAGATGAATGATGTTGACTTCAGTATGGAATGTTGTGAGCATCAAAGTTCGTATTGATATCTAATTTGATATGACAGCAAAATAAGTATTAATTTCCAGAGTTCGGTTTTGAATAAAGTTTATGATTCAATCCATAATCATTGTTTCATGTTATTGTTGTTTACGATATTTCCGTAAACACTATTTTACGAGCTTTGCTCTCGTCAAGATTCAAAGTATTGCTGAAGCATTTCGCTCAAAATATCAAAATGGTTTTGAATATAATTAAGGAATTAAATCTGGGATTCCTCAACTAAGGTTTATGATTCAGCAATTATGATTTTAAATGTGTTGCTCTGATGCAGATGTCGGTTTTATATCAAACGACCCTATATTTACTATAATGATCTTGCTGAGCATTTCTTCCGCTCATACTTGCCTGTTTTTAAATTTTTAACCTCCAGTGAGGATTAGCTTGCGTTGTTTAGCTGCATAATTCGAGGAAGCATAGAAGAAGCTTTTCGAAGGTGGTTGGTCCAGGGTTGCGGACTAGTGTAAGTTTTATTGTGTAAAGTTGTTTATATTATATTATATTATAATTGTGTATTTTATAGTTGGGCCTAGTATACTTCTTTCGAAGTTATACTAGCGGGTTAAGTTTTGAGATTGAGAATTGTTGTAAAGAAATGTAAAAGAAAGTGAAAAATTTATTGATGGAATTTGGATATCTTGTTTCTAGAACTGTAACCTTAAAAGATCTTGGAGTAGTTAGGGGTCATTTATGCTAATTATCTTCCGCTGGCATTTATTTATTGATTAAACAGGTTAATTTGGATTGAGGTTTCATAGTGACGACCAAATCCTCTGACCCCGGATTTGGGGGGCGTTACAACTACTACTTGGTATAATTAACTATTATAATTAGTTGGGTTCTAGGTACATTTTAATACACTAGTTTAAATCTAAAGAGGTGTAGTTTATTACAAATTTTACGGTTCATTAGTTGAACATTTTTACAAGGAGATATAACTTTTTTAGTGAACGGTTACACGAAAAATTCTGATGCTGATATCTCACTCTTTACATAATTAACTGTTATAATTAATAAATTTATAGCCGATATTTAATATACCATTTGATAGCTAAGTAAGTTTAGTTTCTCAAAAAATTTACGGTTAAGGAATTGAACCTTTATACAAGGAGATGTAGCATTTTTTTATTTATGGTTACACGAAAAATTATGATGATGATAACTCCTACTTGTCATAATTAACTGTAATAATTGGTAAGGTTCTAGCTACACCATTTGAAAGCTATTGGGTGTAGTTTCTTAAAAAATTTATGTTTCATTAATTGAACCTTTCTACAGAGAGATTTACCCTTTTTAGTGAATTGTTTGCGCATAAATTCTAATAATAAATTGTAATTTTTCACGTTATAAGTTTGTATAACGTATATATTAAGAAGATCCTTAAAGTGATAAGATTACTTTCTTTCTTTTTCACGTTATAAGAAATTCTGAAAGCTCTCTAATTTACTTTCTTGTTCACGTTATAAGGTTATAATAACGTTGGATGAGTTACATTTTGATACCCTCTAGAAATTTAATTGTGCTAACTCAGTCACTGGTAACAAGAAGATTCTGAAAATAATTGATGTTTAATGTTCCAGAATTTGGAGGACAAACAAAGAACCAAAACTATAAGGTGGAGATTTTCAGTCAGTTACCTTTGAAATAAATATTATTCAATATTTCAGTGATTTATTGTTTAGACATAACTACTTGAATTAATCCAAACTAACCCCAATTAGTAGGAAATGTTTTCAATGTAAGTAAATTTATTTCCAGGGTTCTTTCGAGTATCAAGGAGAAAGACAAAAGATCATGTTGTTTTTTAGTTTTTAATATGCAAACTGCATCAATTATGTGACCTCCAAATAAGTAAATACATTGGGTTCCATTATTTATTTTTTCAGAGTTTATTGGGTTTGAGATTTACTGTATTTTGCAGTTGATTCAAATTGGTATAAATATTTCTGTTCTAAGAGCGTCCAACTGGGTTAACACAGGCTCAAATGTATCAAATTTCTGAAATCTTAAGTTGTATGATAGGTTTGTGCTATCTTCCTTATGATTTATTTTAAAATGAAAATTTTCATATCGGATGTCAAACTTACTATTGTATTAGCTAAAAATTAAACATTAGTGTGATGTCAACCAAATATAGAATTTATTTTTAAGACTATTGTGTACAGTATCATCAATGACAAACTGTGTGGTACTTCTTTAGATATTGCTTGCATCAGTTTTTCAAATGGGATCACATAACAGTATTAGTTAGAGTAGACTACTAAATGAGGGCAGATTACACATGATACCGCCATTGAGAGAAATGGATCATAATACAAAGTGTTATTATGTGCAAAAAAGAATAAATAAGCATCAAATAATGTAGATCACAAGAAATGTGAAAAACTCTTGTAGAAATCAGAAATAATATTTTGAATATGCTAAAAACCAAGAATCCTAACAATTCCCAGGATGATGAATGTAGCAGTCTAGAAGTGGAATTACCTTGATATGTAAATCACAGAGTGATGGAAATTTCATATTCTTAGTTTCATTTAACTGTTATCGTGTCACTTGCTTTTTTTGTAGATGTTAGAATTTTATATCATGTCACAAAACTTACTAACCACGAATTTGAGAGAGAGCACTGCTTCTACTTCTACACCAGGAAATTTCACAGTGGACAATTTTGAACTGAAAAAGCTTTTGTGCTCTTTTTTGTGTAAATATAAACAACATGCTTATAGTTGTTTACTCTTTTTGCAGAATAGATAACCAGACACCAAGACCATAAACTCATACCCATGATTAAAATTGTTAACTCTGTATAGGTTTAAAACACAGAAATGTCAGTCTACAAACCAGTACATACTAGGTATTTCTAAAAGTTTTAACAATAAATTTATATTATTGTTGAGAGTTACAAGGGTTGATATGGCTGAATTAATATGAAGGAAAAAGTCTCTTGATTATTGACAGACGGTTGGATTGTACTTACCTAAACTAAATCAATAATAATTTCTTATTTAGTTTATAATAGTTTAATTAACAGAATCAATACTCTTTTTGGAGGAACACATTAAAATTTGAAATTTGGGAGAAAAGGTCAAGTAGGAAAGAATAAACTTCATGGATAGAAATAAGTAAATTTCTTTGATCATTACTCATAAACTAAAGTAGATAGCTAAACTTGCTGAATAACTTTTCCTTTTGTGTTTTCTAATTATTAATGGTTAAGAATGGCCAAACGGGGCTGGTAATAGGATTTTATAAACCAGAATAATTAAACATTTGTATACATAATGCGTGCATCATGCGCAGCCTTCAGTGCTGCGGGTAAACACTACAACCAGTTTTTAATTGTAATATATCTTACTACTTGACTTATTAATATTATTAATTTAATGTAGTAGTTAATTTTTTAGTAAGATCGAGAAAGTAATTAGTGGTCTCTTGTAGGAGCTGATGATCCATATCCACATGAGAATGCATGCATATGGAGGATGTCATGTTGCAGTGGGTTTTATACGGCATATGGTTTTTAACTTTGCAATATTTTTATTATGTTTAGATCTAATTATAAGTTTAAGTTGGTTTAGGTGGGAATTTAACTCTTATTCATCCTTTCCGTTTCTCTTTTATAAAACTAGACAAATCAAAAGT